>NW_028275159.1:10316469-10632939 GCF_013281855.1 Momordica charantia | reverse complement strand
AAGGCCTGTCCAAAGGATTCTTTTCCTTTGCCTCGAATAGATCAACTGGTTGATGCCACTGCAGGACATGAAAGCTTGAGTTTCATGGATGCCCACTCTGGATATAATCAAATCAAGATGCATGTACCGGATCACGAGAAAACTTCTTTTGTCACGAGTCGAGGCTTGTATTGCTACACCGTGATGCCGTTTGGATTAAAGAATGCAGGTGCAACCTACCAACGAATGGTGAATCGGATGTTTGCAGCCTTAATCGGCAAAAATATGGAAGTCTACGTAGACGACATGCTGGTAAAGAGTCGAAAGAACGAGCGACACGAGGAGGATTTGGCAGAAGCGTTCGACATCTTGCGAAAGTACAAGATGAAGTTGAATCCCACCAAATGCACGTTTGGAGTGACTTCAGGCAAGTTCCTGGGATTTTTAGTGCACCAAAGGAGAATCGAAGCCAATCCAGATAAGATCAAAGCTGTTCTGGAGATGGATCCACCTAAAACTCTAAAGCAGCTGCAGGGACTCAATAGAAGGATAGCAACACTCAACATATTCGTTAGCCGTTCCACTGACAAGTGCCTACCATTCTTCAAAATCTTAAGGAAGAAAGGACAATTTGAATGAACGGAAGAGTACGAGGCTGCCTTTAAGGAGCTGAAACAGTACCTAGGGGCAGCTCCACTCCTCGCAAAGCCGATCGTGGGTGATGAGCTCTACTTATACTTAGCTGTATCCAGCACTGTGGTGAGTTCCGCGTTAATAAAGGAAGAAGATGGACGACAATCCCCAATTTACTACACAAGCAAAGCAATGGTAGATGCAGAACTTAGATACCCACCAATGGAGAAGCTGGCATTGGCACTGGTCACTTCAGCTCGGAGACTACGCCCGTATTTCCAAGCTCACAAAATAATGGTCCTCACCAACTTTCCCTTACGACAGATCTTACAAAAGCCAGACACTTCTGGACGACTGGTAAAGTGGGCTGTAGAGCTCAGCGAGTACAATATTCACTATAAGCCAAGAACTGCCATGAAAGGGCAGGTTGTGGCAGACTTCATAGCGGAATTAACACCAACAGAGCCTCAAGTATATAGTATCGACCCACAAGTGGTTGAGGAAGAACAACTCTGGACACTCTACGTAGATGGGTCCTCAAATTTTCGGGGATGCAGGGCAAGACTCCTACTAATCTCTCCAGATAAAGAAAGATTCGAATATGCGCTGCGATTCAACTTTCATGCATCTAACAACGAAGCCGAGTACGAAGCTCTACTAGCAGGACTAAAAGTGGCCAGGTACGTTGGGGTCAGGAACATACTAATACTTAGTGATTCACAGCTGATTATGGGTCAGGTGAAAGAGGAGTTCCAGACTAGAGAACCGCGAATGGCGAAATACCTTTCACAGGTAAGAAACGAGCTCGACCAGTTCTCAAAATATGAGATTCGACAAATTCCACGTGTTCAAAACGTCAACGCCGATGCGTTAGCTCGACTAGCTGCGGCTTATGAAACCGACTTAGGTAGAACTGTACCGGTCGAGATTCTACCCGAGCCAAGCATAGAAGCTCAGGAAGCCATGGATATCGACAATCAAGGGCAACCAGAAGAAAACTGGAAGAGCCATTTGATCAAATATTTGAAAGATGGGATCCTGCCTACTGAAAAGATAGAGGCCCAGCAGCTACAACGACGAGCGGTCAGATATGTGCTTAAAGACGACAATCTGTACAAAAGAGGCTACTCGTTGCCGCTTTTAAAATGTCTAACGTCCGATGAAGCCGACTACGTCATGAGAGAGATACATGAGGGTGTTTGTGGGAGCCATTCTGGAGCACGATCCCTAAGTCACAAAATAATTCGACAAGGGTACTACTGGCCGACCATGCTGAATGACACGAAGCAATTCACCAAAAAATGCGACCAATGCCAACGGTTTGCAACCGTACCTAGACAACCGCCAGAGCCTCTGACAAGCATAATGAGTCCTTGGCCCTTTCCTCAGTGGGGAATAGACCTTATAGGGCCTCTCCCACTAGGAAAGGGCCAAACCAAATTTGCAGTAGTGGTAGTCGACTATTTTACTAAGTGGGCCGAAGCCAAAGCCCTAGCGACAATTACAGAGAAAAAGGTCACCGACTTCATCTGGAAGAACATAATTTGCCGCTTCGGAATACCCTACGCCATTATCAGTGACAATGGGAAGCAGTTCGACAATGCTGCCTTTCGAGAATTTTGCAGGGAGTTGGGCATTAAGGACATCTGTTCCTCGCCAGCACATCCGCAGGCTAATGGGCAGGTTGAAGCAGTCAACAAAATCATCAAAAGAACTCTGAAGACCAGATTAGAAAAGCTCAAAGGGTTGTGGGCAGAGGAACTTCCCAACGCATTATGGGCATACAGAACGACACCTTGTACTTCGACAGGAGAAACGCCATTTTCATTATCATTTGGCTCTGAGGCGGTAGTGCCAGTCGAGATCGGACTCCCCTCCCCAAGGGTAGAGCAGTTCACTCTACTTGACAACAACGAATCCGTAAAGCTCAACCTCGACCTATTAGAAGAACATCGAGAAACAGCACGACTACGAACGGCTGAATACAAAAATCGAATAGCTCGATACTACAACTCGAAGGTCAAGCAACGTGACTTTAGAGAAGGTGATCTGGTGTTAAGAAAGGTTATGCCCAATACAAAAGATTCAACTAGCGGTGCGCTTGGGCCAACATGGGAGGGCCCATACAAAGTCACTAAAGTGGTGCGAATAGGCACTTATGCTTTAGAAGACCAGCGGGGGAAGGCCTTACTACACCCGTGGCACGCCCAACACCTCAAAAGATACTACCACTAGTTCGACATATTTCTGGACATTTTTATGTTTCTCCATTATTTGGACCAACTAAGCTTATTGTAACCAAATCTTCGACAGGACGATTTTCCTACTAATAAAGTATTCGACGTTCGACGTGATACTTGAGTTCTTATGTTCATTCTGAAATAAATTTCTCAAGCAGGGGGCATCATATAAATATCTACATATCTACGACCTGAACATCTACATATATACGACCAATCAAGGAACTCAAAATTGGGACGGACCTAGAAGCAGGCCGATAAGCTGAAAGCCAATCAGTGAAACCAGGGAAAAGAATCCCGAGGTGCTGAGAAAGGCATGCGTACGGGCCCAGCAAGGTTAAAACAGAAAACAGGCAAGCCTAACCGATCAACGAAACCCACGGGTAGAAAATCATATGGCAAAAGCCAAAATAGGTTAAAAACCCGAGGGTGTTGATTTAACTGGGGGTAAAAAACCGACAGAAGCCAAATATGTTAGAAACCTAAGGGTACCGACTAAACTCAGGGTATAAAGGCCATTGGCAAAAGCCAAGTGGGTTAGAAACCCGAGAGTAAACCCTGAGGTATAAAACATGGGCAAAAGCCAAATAGGTTAGAAACCCAAAGGTATCGACATTAGTTCTGTTAAAGTTAGATCCCAAGGCCAAAATGGTTTAAACTCAGATGAGAATAAAACCAGGCTCAGGAGACTTGATTATAGTCAACGAAAATTGGAAAAACTTCCAATTCATGAATAGTATCAACAAGTTCAAGGTACAAAACCAGTGGCAGGAACCAAGCATTAAGATCCAAAATTGGATCAAAAGCTTTTGGTAGAAGCCCTGTGCGTTAGCAACCTTCCCATTTTTAGCCACTGATATACAATGATCTCGTGGTAACGACAAAGCGACAAGTACTCTCAAAACAAAGATCATTACACAATTATTCGTCTTCTGTTTTGAGAGTGGGGGCCATTGTTATGGAGAACGAAAATGACCCGAAACGAGACAAGGAGTTGAAGTCTGATTGGGGAAGACCGGCCCGGGACATAACGGGCCGGCCAAAAGAGTGACCTAACACCGGGGCAGAGAACGAGGAAAGCGACCAGAGGGAAGCCCACTGAGCCACGAAGGGCTCGGCCCCGACCCGGTGCTCGGCCCCGACCCGGGGCTCGGTCCCGAGCCGTGCTCGGCCCACGGCCCAGCCAGTGATCCCCCGTCTTCGATCGACGATGTCGCCCAGGCCCTGCAACGGTGAATTAGGGTTAGCTACGGAAGATTCTGGAACAACTTCACGCTATAAGTATTGATCCAGCCTTAGAGGTATAGGGGGAAGAGAGTTGACTACATTTACGTTATTCTCTTGCTAACTTAAGCATCGGAGCCCGTGTGACTAGAGTCACACCGGTTTAGCTCGATTTGATTTTGCAGGTACTAGTCCCGGATCAACAAGTTTGGTGGATGCGAGGTAGTGAATCGGAGGACCGAAATCCACGCATCAACAATACTAAAATGGAACCTATCATTCCCCTGTATATTAAAAAATTGCCTGAAAGACCAAAGAAACAGCGAAAGTGAGATTCTGATGAACCATCTAAATCTACTAAAAGTAGTAAGATGTACAATGTTACGAAGTGGAGTAGGTGTGGAAAAAATGAGCATAATATTAGATATTGCAAAGGCCAAGGCAAAGGAAAATCATCAACTTCTAAACTTTTATGATTTTGTTATTTAACCTATTATTTTGTTCCCAGTAGTTTTTTTTTTCCGTTCTTCCTTATGTTTCAAATTAGGAGAAAATCTTCTATGATGAGGTTTGTGAGTAAACATGGAAACATGAACTAAATTTAGTATAGGTAAGAATTGTGCTATTTTTTATGTAACAACAATGTATTGTTGATACTACTTTTTATCCAATAGTGCTATTTCTTATGCGTTTTATGCTTATACCAAATCTTTTTTTTTCTTTTTTTTAGGGATTGAATGATCCTGCTGTTTTTATGGATGTTGATGCTTATAAAGATGTTTCGATAATCGTGCTACTTTTTTATGGGTGTTGATGTGTTAGGAAATTGAAGACCCTCAATAATTTCCCCTTCCACACAAATATCCAAACACAACCAAAATATATGAAATTAAGAAGAAAAACTGTAAAAGCACAAGAATAACGACACAACAAATTATACTGGTTCACCACTAAGGGCTATGTCCAGTCTTTTTCACTCAGATGTGGGTAATTCACTAATAATTGTTTAAGGATTATAATACAAAACTCTCCCAAAAAAATATCCCATAGAGGTCCCAACAAAAGTCCTCTAGCTTCTAAGTATTATAGCACACTATACTTAGGTACAGGAATGAAAAACACTCACTAAAACCCATTGATACAAAATTCTTTTCAACACTGCCCACAACCACTTAAGTCCCTTTTATTTGGATTCTGTACAAATGAAACCTTAACATAAAGGCTGTATTTATAAGAGGGAAAATATCCTAATTCTTATAGGAAAACAATATTGTAATTCTTATAAGACAACAATATCCTACTCCCGGTAGGAATTGATAATAGTGTTGAAAAAATTTTTTCTTCATAAGACACGTGTTTCTTGTTTTGGCTCCATAATCCCAACATGATGCTGGTACCAATTTTCTCTTGGATGACATTGTAGGAGTCTTTTGGAAATGCATTGTTCTTTTTGTGTAAATGCTCCTTCAGATTTTTTTGTAAATGTTTATTGAAATTTTATGTACATGCTTGCAAAGAGATCACTTTCTATGTGCATATTAAAGAGTACAGAAAGGGATATACGAGCTAATGATAATTTGTAATGAGCATATGTTATTGGAACGATATTATCAAAATAGTATTGTGATTACTTTTAAAAGATTCTATTGTAAATTATTTTAATCTTGACGTAAGACTTACTGGAATTACTCAAAAAATCATGTATATATATTAGATTTCTACGTGCCAACTTTAACATGGATTGCAAATTAAAATTTTCCATTTTAATAACTTGTACGTGACATATCTTTCGATCTTATGTTACGAACATACTGCCATTTTTCTTGATATTTTAAATTGTTGTAACTCCAATCATAAATCTCAATTTATGGAACCAAGTAAAAATTAACAATCACCATTTTTTCAATTTGCATCAGTGTCATTTTTCAATTCCCATACTATCTCAAATATCAAACAATGTTTTATAATACATATATAGCTATTAAAGGGGTGCAAAGTACTGCAAATCACCCGTTTTATAAGTTTTAAATCTTCAAATATTTCTATATCATTTGATTTACGACATTACAAGCACCAATCATTGACTTCAAATTACGATCCTCTAAAAATGATGTGATGTGAAAATTTTTAGTTTGGATTAGATGATGATACAAAATGTATCAAGAACTTTACCATCATCCAAGACTTGCCCAAGTACTCTTACCTACACAAGAAAGAAAGAAACAACGAGAAACAAAAACGAATTATTTAGTAGAAAACATTCCCAACTTTTACAAGACTAGAGAACACAAGCTGGGCCAAAACAAAACCATAGATCCCCACATATATTGCTTCAAATTGATATAGGTTAAAAAAATGATGCTGAAGTCGTGAGAAAAAATAAAATATAGTGCACACAACTGTCAATGACCATTTAACTTGTTTTCAAGATTCAACTACTCTACAATAATCTGCATTAAGTTCACTAAATAAGATACATGTTGCATTTGCACTGACTAGTGAAAAAGATTAAGAAGAAATTGAAAGACAAAGTGACCTAATTACTAGGAATTCAAAATTCAGCAACTGACGAATAGGTTGAGTACTCTATAAAGGTATTGGAAATAAAATAATAAAACAAGACTAAAATTCAACCGAAAAATTTCAAGATCATCTAAAGCACTCAATTCTGCATGAGAAGTTTCTCGATCAATCGATTAGTAAAATTATAGTTCATTCCTTTGTAAGAGGAATTCATCAGAGAGAATTTTTTTAAAATACAGGTTTCACATTTTTCTCAAACAAAATTAATTCAACTTGAACAACAAGAATCGTCCATACGATCGACAAAAACTAATTTTGTGAGGTTTCTTCTATACTTAAAAAAATAGTAGTTTAATTTACTTCCACATATGAACCTCCATAAGTGAACACACAAAAAAAAATTCAGCAACCTTCCATCTCCATTTTTGTTATAATATCAAATGACTTAACAATAAAATTGAGAAGGAAAATATCAAAACTTGGCCGCGTTTGAAAATGTAAGAAGATGATACTCGATTTTGTATTACTTACCATTGAACACTCCCAAACCGAGCATATATATATATATATATATTATGATCGAAACTGGAATCCAAGTAGTGATCTTGTCTAGAAATCTTAAAAACTCTTCGTTTTCTCCCTCTCTCTAGGAAAGAACTTTGTTTGTTAGGCATGATTCTGTAACTTAACGAAGCACTTTATTTTATTTTTATTTTTATTTTTAAACAATCAATTTGTTTTTTAAAGGAGAACTTAATGGAAGTTGAACTTAACTAATAGAGAGGTTTAATTTGAACTATTATTTAAGTTGGAGGGTTTAATTTTTCCAATAAAAAGTTTGTGGTTGTATTTGCTACAACTACCATAATTTAGGGATGGTTTTTACAATTTACCCAAAAATTATTGTCAATAGCAAGTCAAAAAAGAATAATATTTAGGTGTATTGATGATTTAGGCTGTAGGTCTGACTCATCACCATTTAAAAATTGACAATTAATAAGGATGAATACATACAAAAAAGAGATAAAAAGAAACTTTTCTTCTTTGTTCTTTTTTTTTCCAAATATAAATTAGTTATCAATTTTTTAAACCTGATCATGATCCGCATCAAATTTAAGTATTATGGATCGTTAAAAAAAAAAATAATAAAAGGCTGCCATCACGTGGAACACCATGCATTATTGTTTTTTTGTTTGGTTATGAGGCCATTTTCCCTCAATTATTTACTGCCACGGTGTCTCTTCTCACATCCTTATTATTTATATGCTAACGGAGGAAATTTTAGTGTAAGTGACCCAAGAAGTGAGTTTTTTGTTTTCTTTTTGTCAAATAGTTGTTATTTTAAAGAGAAGTGACCAGTTCCTTTATAATAGAATGAAGATTTGGTACTAGATGGGGACTAAAGCTTTTGTAATCCAACAGAAGAATGAAGCTTGTGTAATCCTCAACCTTCGCCATGAAGCTTGGCGCTTATCCTTCACCTCTTTGTGCTTGGTTCGAGCAATCTTGAGAGTATCTCCTACAACTGAAGAAGCCTCAAGCTCTTGCTTCGACCAAGAATTACGCCCTTCAATGTCCACTTTAATCTGGATAGTAGTATGACATATGGTAGTGTGGACGTAAAGGAAAAGCTCGAGTTAGTCACCTGAAGAAAGGAAATGAAAACAATGTTGGATATGTAAAGTGTGCAAACAAAGTCTCACATTACTTAGGGAAAAGAGTGATCGATGATATATAGATGAAGACAATTATCTCTATTGGATGAGACCTTTTGGGTGAAATCAAAAGCAAAGCCGTGAGGGCTATTCCCAAAATAGACAATATCATATCATTGTGGTGATACTTGAAATACTTGAGGTACCGTTGTTCTTAACCAGATTGATGGGAAAAAAATATAGATCATATCCTGATCCTTATAGGATAACAATTCCTACTCCTTGTAAATTTGGAGAGACTGCAAGGTCCAAACTCCCGATCTTCATAGGTTGGGTGGAGCTAGAACCCCCTTCAATTTTTGAAGAAGAGGCCGATCTTGAACTCCTAATATAACGTTGGAGACAAATTTCAGAATCATAATTGCAAAAGATTAAGTGAGTTCAAACTAAGTGAAAATCAACAAATCAAAACTCACCGAGTTTGGTCGAAGGAGCCGGACTTGGGGATTTTGGAGTATTCTCAGGCATATCGAGCAATCGCACTCGAATAGAAGGTCGTTCATACCAAGAGTGTTCACATGTCGACCTCTATGACAAACAAGTTCTCATACGCATAAAACCACTCGCTTTTCCACTTCTTGATAAAAGAAGGCACCTGACAATTTTTCCAACACCCTGCCTAGATAGAGGTAGAAGCAATTGACCTTCCTAGAGAGCTTTTTGACCTCGGGTGAAGCCAAGAGTTGTTCTACGGTAAGAAGCTCGGAATGCTCATCATTTTTTAATTCCAACCACCATATGGCGCCATGACGACACAAGACTAACAACATGCCCCGCCCGTCGGGAGCGAGCTGCACAGGTGCCAGACTTCTAAATTCGAACTCGAATCTTTAAGTATAGGGTGACACATCCCTCTAGGAGATCCTCAACCATTTCCCCCTTCTATAGGAAGCCTCATGCCTATATATGTTGGAACGTCATATTGTTCCCCAATAAATTTAAGGTATCCCTTTGACAACTTAGAAGGATAACCTCCTCTCTGACCGTGATCTTCGATGGACCACGCTGGTTTTAACTCTGCAGACTCAACACTCCCATAGTGAGAAGACCTCTATGAGCTACATTTTATGAGATTTATATTGGAATTATTTGTTAGTTTGTGTTTCTTTATGATTTACGCACATAAGACTTTTATAGGAATGAATAATTGGGAAAGAAACGAAGCATAAATGGATTAAATTGAGAGAAAATCATAACACAACGAGTAAGAAAGGACATCCCAATAAGTATTCAAGCTAAAATTCCAGAGGGAACAATATTGGGGTGCCTGTAGTAGAAGGAAACAGAAACACCACATATAGATTTTATCATTAATCTTTTAAAATTTTTAATTTTATCGTTAATGTATTAACAATTTTCAATTAAGTCTCTTTGTAAATAAAATTATAAAAAAATAAGCTTATGCAACCTGAAATTATTGTTTAATTAATATACTTGTACACATTATCACTTGAATACTAATCGAGACATGTGAAACTCATCATGTGCCTGAAAAATTTTCTATTATTTTCATAGCTATTCCTTCCCTTCATGCCATAAAATTTTCTTTTACAAAATTTTTTTAACATTTTTGAACCCCACGTCATTTTTAAATAATGTTGATGCAACTGACAATAAATGAGTGTAGAACATGCACTATCGTGTAGAGTAGAAATTTTCTCCAATCTACCCATTAGCAAAATTTGATTCAACTATCAATAAAATTAATTTCTTTGAAGTGACATGTCCAAGTGTTCATATATATTAATAAATAATATATAATTTAATTACACAGCTTTTTGTTAACAACTTTAATATTTTATTTATAACTTTTTTAGTACAACATGTAGATTGGAGATTCAAACTCATAATCTTTTAATTCGAGATAGGTACTTAAGTCAATGATCAATGTTTACGCCAATTGATCAATGTTTACGTTGGTAATTTAACCTATTCTTTTTACTAAAATAAATTAATTTAAAATTTTACAAGATTAATAAGGAATAAAAAATAATTTAAGAAATTAGGATCACATGATAAGTTTAATAAAAAAATTAGGCCATTTTTTTTTTATGTCCTACCACTTGACATTTTTTAATTAAGAGCACTAAAGGTACTCTCAATAATTCGCTTAAAAAAATAGTACCCTCAATAATTAACATAAATTCTGTTTGCGAAAATAATAATAATAATTAACATAAATTCTAAACCATATGTTTGATACTATTTTTTGTTTTTGTTGTTTTTTTTAGTACACCATGTGGAGGTGGGGATCGAACTTACAACCGGCAAACTCTGTTCGTTTTGGCTTGTTAAGTTATAGGCGTATTTCTTATTGACCATGTACAATTAATAATGATGAATACATAAAGAGAGATAAGAGAGATTTTTCCATGGGGAAGATGTCTATTGAACGATCTGTTGGGTTGTGACAAAATATTAGAATTGAAGTTTGTCGTAAAGATACAAAAAGAGAGTGTGCTCACTTAGAAGTTGTCCCACATAAAAATGATACCAAAAAAAAAATGTTCCAACTACTATAAAAGGAACTTATGGACTTGAGTTTTAATCATCAAGTATGGTATACAAACTCTAGTTAATCGAACGATTTCATGTGTTTCTTTATTTTACTGGTTCCTTTAAATTTCTCGATTATTTTATGCTTATTTATGCGGTAGAAGTAGGAGATTATTCCATCGCAATCAACACTGAGTATTATGGTTGGTAAAGAAAAAGACTGTTGTCATGTGGACCACCATGCATTATTGCTCTTTTGGTTTGATTTATGTGGCCATTTTCTCTCAATTATTTGCTGGCATTGTGTCTCTTCTTCATATCCCTATTATTTATATGCTAAATGAGGAAATATTCTTGTGAGTACTTTCATAGATTTGGTGAATCTTTGGCTTCAGAAGCTTTTTGTAAAATTCCAAGAGAAGGAAAATGGAAAAAGTGACATTGAAGCTGAAGGCCATTGAAGCTACTCCAGAGAACTTTGCAGAATATGGCCAAGTGATTGAGCCTGTAAATTTTAACCAAAAATTTGGACCACAAGACGCTAAATTGGACTTCGACAACGAAATTCCGAGGTAAAAGCTTCTAATCCCTTCACTCTCGATCGATTTATTTTCACATGAACAAAAGCGAGCGAAGAAGGAAGGAGCTGGAGGGCTTTTCCCTCCTTGTAGTCTAATATCCAAAAAAATTACATAGAAAAATCAAGATATTAAAGTTTTCCGTTATATATACAAAAAAAAAAAAAGAAACAAAGGGTTAGAAGGTAAGATTTTGCCCAACCTACTCAGTATTCTACTTCCTAAATTGAATCAACCCAATTCAAAAAACGCGTAGTCTAACAAGATCGATCTCGACAAACAGGTTTTATCTTATAAACGTCGAGGATGCACCTCTTAAATTCGGGAAGCTTGCGCATCATGCGGGAACGACACAGTGCCTCGGGTCATCGGATAGCAAAGTGTGGTATCTTGCAGTTGCAAAACCATCTGTTGTTAAAAGTGAGATTGGAGTTAACCATGAGAAAGCCGTGAGATCTGCCTGTGGTCATTACTATGTGGCTCCTGCAGTTGAAGAAGTTCGCGCCTTCAAGATTACAGGTCCAAAGTTTGTTATGATGCATAGAGGGACTTGGCACGTAGGCCCTCTCACAAGGGAGGACAAAAGGGTGTTCTACAACTTGGAAAGAAGCCATACTAATGTGAGTTATATTTCTCCGTCTTTGTCGAAACTAAGATTTTAAATGTCGATGTCAAATTCATCCCTAATATCAATGTTGAATCCATGAAGGCAAACCTATAGAAATATCGTGGAAAATCATATGTTGACGTAAATTTAATATCCTGATCAAAACACGGCAAAATAATATCAGAATTCTTTTTCACACTCAAAAAAGATAATATATGTCTTAGTATCTAGCTAATATTTATTTATATTTTTTTAAATTGAATTCTTATAGTTTAATTTAAAATTTTTCAATCTAGTCTTTTACATTGTAATATTTTTAGTTTTTTTAAAACAAATTATATTTTAGTTATATATATATATATTTGTTGTTGAATGTTGAAATTGATTAAATGTTAAATTGATTAAATTTAGTGAATAGAAAACTATTAAAGGAGGAATTAATCTTAAAAAAAGGGAAAAGTAAGAAAACTTTTGTCAACTTCTCAAAAATTGATAGGAACTATCATCTTTTCTCTCTAATTGTTACGTTAAGTATTATATCACGTAAATTTATCCTAAATCATTTTAAATATTTACAAATAGAAAAGACATAATTGAAAAATATTAAATCCAAAGAGAATATAATATAAATGGGAGAATCAACCAAACATTAAATGCTAAAACATATATTTAGCTAACAAGTTAGAACATCAAGATGGTTGAGTGAATTTGTTAAAGAATGTGAAAAAGAATGACCTAAATATATTGCAATTTATAAATTTAAGTTTTTAAATTTAGTTGGTAATTTAATATGGTATCAGAGTAATTGATTTTGAAATAGACTTCTATGGTATATTTTATATAATACTTCATTTATTTGACCCCGAATTAATTTCAAGTCTGGAAAAATATTAAGAATATAAATATGAGATTAAGTATGGATATGATAACAAATTAGCACAAACTTTGGGGTCTTATTCATATTCTTAATAGAAAATTCCTAGTGGCATTGAAGTCTGATCCCATCTACCTATCATACTTGTCCTACAACCCCATCAATCTCGTTTTCCTTGTTTTCTATTCCGTAGATCTCACACTTTTTCATCAATCTTATTCTCGTTGTTCTTTATTATGTAGATCCTGTATGTTTTCAATCATTATTTCACGACTTTTACTCTTTCATTCATCTACGAAACCATAAATTTTTAATTATTTATTTTACAATTTTATTCTTTCTTTGTTTATTCTTAGTACTAATATTTTTTCTTCTAATAAAAAATTATACATTTTTATTAATTGATGTGATTTTAATATAAAATTTTAATTTATCAATTATTTAATTTTACTGTATTATTATTAACTAGTATCAATAAAATGGTTAAAATAGAATTCATTATTATTGAATAATAGAAATATATCTTATTAACATTTTACATTAATGATATAATAAAAATTATATTAATCTATTTTAGTTGATGTAATTTTATTTTAATTATTTATTTTTTGTTAATATTAAATAAATTTTTATAATAAAAATATTTACTATCAACGAAATATTAATCAAATAAATTAAAATTTATTACTATTTTAATTAAAAAAATATTAGCACACTTTTTAGTTATATGAATTATGATTCCAAACCGTTTAAGTAAATAACAATAAGTTTCTGATTTCAAATCCATAAAATTTTTAATAAAACACATAAAAAAAATAATATTTCCATTTTCATTTGGATTGACTACATTGCAGGTCGTTGATCACACCGGTTACAACTTTGGAAAGGAATTAGGGACATTCTTTGAAATCGAAGACTAGATCCTTGTGCTTCAACTCAACCAAGTTTGTGTCTTATGATTGTACTAGGAAAAAAAAAGTTTGTCTTATGGAGCATCCTTTAATTGTTTCTATAATTTTGTATTATGAAAAGTCTCCACACAACATTGTTTGCGATTGTAAGGTGTTGAATGTTTTGGCTTGGGTATTATTATAGGTTCCATTTCAATAATTATGTTTGAATTTTAATAAAAGTTTGTTCCTATGAGTTTGGTTATAGACATTGTTGAAAGGGCTTCTCTTCAGTCTTAAAGTAGTCTTAATAGAGATGATGATAGATGATGTTCACCAAGTAATGATTCGAAATTGGATCTTGATCTATTTGATATTTTTTGGGAAAAGCTTTCTCTGAAGAAAAAGACCACCTATTTAGTGGAGAGATAGCGGAGGCCAACTAGCAATTCTAGAAAATTGTTGGCATTGATGGAGTCAAATCAATGGATGAATAGAAATAAGGAATGAAGAGATGTTGTAGAAGCCAGCTGACCCGAAGGGCCAAAGTTGAAATGTTGTCATAAATAGGCAGAAAAGAAAAGGCACGCGCGTTTAGTGTTTTGACGTTGGGGGTGTTTGTAGCGTTGAGACGCGGATATTATAATTAAGTGGTGGCTAAAACAGTGTTGATGCACAAATTCAGAGGGCTGTGAGGCAGTTTTTGGTAGAGTAGTGATGAATTCGAGATCTCGGGTTATAGTGCATTGTCGACCACCAGTTCTCGTGAGTATTTGGTCAGGTTTTCATTATTGTATTCCTAAGATTCTATTGTTGTAGTTCCTAATAGCTATGTGGCTTTTTTTGAAGCCTCTAGATGTGAGAGATATGCCCATTGTATCAAATCCCATTATTGTAGAACCCGCGTGTAGCGGAAGACTGGACATAGCCATAGTTGATGAATCAATATAAATTCTTGTGTAATTTTTGTACTTTCCCTATATTCTCTCATTATTGTGGTTGGATTTAGTTTTAACTAAAGAACTGTGGAAGGGGAAAAGGGTAAGTAATTTTCCCAACAAGTGGTATGAGAGCTGTAAGGTTTAGTATCATGGGATCCATTGGAAAGTCCAACTTCGAGGGGATTTTTAGATTTGACGGGGAGAATTTTGAGTATTGGAGGATATGGGTGAAAGATCTTCTCAGGTATAAGAAGATGCACAAAATTCTGAAAGAACGACAGACTAGGATGCTAGACAAGGAATTGGCAGAGATCGATTAACGATCGTAGTAATCATCAGGTCGTGTTTGTCAATGAACGTGGCAAGTCCCGTGGTGCATGAGATGACGGTGATATGACGGATGAATGCGCTAACAGACAGATATGAAAAACTATCTACAATAGCAAGACATATCTCATCTTGAGATACTTCAACATTAATATGGAGGAAGACCCTTTGGTGAACTCTCACATACACGAGGTGACTAAACTGATGAATCAGTTAAATTCGATGAAGATCACTTTTTAAAGGAAGTGAAGGTTATAAAGTTGTTGTATTATTTGCCAGAGAGTTGGAAAAAGACACAGACTGTGTCGAATTCGTACGAGAATGGAAGTCTAAAATTTTCAGAAATCTGCAATGCTGTAATTGTTGAGGAGATTCAAAGGAAAGGAAGTGGAAAGAATTATGCATCCACTTATGATATGGAGAACTCTATGAAGTCAGATTTGACAGTTCAGAGCAAAGACAAAGAGGTGATGAATTATGGAAAACAACAGAAACATGATCAGAAAAGTGAGAGTGGTGATATTGAATATTTTTACTGCCATAAGAAGAGTCACTTGAAGAGACACGGTAGGAAATGATCAAGGTAAGGAAATCTCTATAAATGTTTTGTCAAATGGTATGTTGTTGGCATGCGTCACACAATATTTTTTGTTTTTCCTGACGCTAAAAAGCGTCGGGAAAAGTTGCTGCTGATGAAACAAAAATCGTCAACAAAAGCGTCAGCGTAAGTCTGTCGCGATAGGTTTTGCCAACGCTTTTGAAAAAGCGTCGGGAAAAGCAGGCTATGCCAACACTTTTGAAAGCGTCAACAAAAATAGGATATGCTGACGCTTTTTAAGCGTCGGTAAATCTCAACCTTTCTCGTCGCTTTTGCCAATGCTAAAATCATCGGCATAGATGACATTTATTTATTTATTTTGTTTATATAGTTCAATATTTGAACCTAATATTATCAATAGTATCATTTAACACGTAAACAATACTATAAAAGTTAATTTATTAAACTACAAATATCTTTACACAATAAATTTGTTGTCTGTTCTTCGTTACAGTTTAGAAAGTATCAAAGTATATATAAAACAAAATAACTAATCCTAAAATTCTTTGATCTTCTTCCATGTTGGCATTTTTGCAAAATGACCATTCAAGATTAAGAACTACATACCTGAATAATTAGAATGTGTTTAATATAAACAAACAAAAGAATTGCAAAAAGACGAAATAGATTTTCAAAAAAAAAATATTCGTGAAGTAATAAACGACATATTTAAGACTTTATCCCACTCATGAAACCTGGAAAGTATAAAAAAGAAAGTGGCTAAGTGAGGTATGGTGGCCAAAATGTACTTCTAAATGCTCCTAAGCAAACTTAATCCACTATATATAATCCATGTACCACAACCCCGTAGCTACGTAACTGTCATAAAAGCTCCCACACTCCCATTTGGATCAAACAAGTAGCTTCAAATGACCAATAACCGTCTAGCCCACCCTCGAAAGTCACAAAGTATCCAAAATTGGACTAAAAAGTGCCTAAGGGTGTTTTTTAAGGCAAAAATGAAATTGAATGTGCATTACGTAAGTATCTTAAAAGCTCTTACATGCCATTTGGGTCCATAAACTAGCTTCAAATGATCGTAAAGCATATAGTCCACCCCGAAAACCACAAAGTAGCTAAAATGGGTCTAAAAAGTGCCCAATGAAATTAAATGCGTCCTATGTGAGCCTAATGCACTTAAACCATCGTGAAGCTATGTAAGTGTCTTAAAAGCTCTACATGCTATTTGTGTCCATAAACTAGCTTCAAATGACTCTAAATCATCTAGCCCATTTCCTCAAAAACCACAAAGTAACCAAAATGGGTCTAAATGTGTCTGTGTTTTTTTTAAGACAAAAGGACCTTTAGATTAATGGGGCAATTGAATCAATCTTCAAGTAAACAATCTTTTAGTATCTCCTATCTTAATCAAGTAAATGAAAAGTGGAACTTGAAAATAAGACAACAATTATATATTCTTCTTCCTCTATTAAATTACTCACTCACGAAGATTAATAAGTGATATGTTTTAGCATTCATTCAACACACATACCCAACTACCATTATTCATATTCACAAATTTTTCTTCCCCTCTTCTTGTCTAATTCCATTCAACTAAATTGAACAACTCCAATACACAATTAAGGGAGACCATGGAGGGAAAAACTTACTTGTGCACGGATTCCTTAAACTTCTCCTCCTCAAGGAACAGTATGAGAAACACGAACACCAGTTCTCTACTTAAAGATAGACAATTATTCCAACTAATAATCTCAAAACCAAAACCCCGCCGTCCAGAAACCGAACCACAATCCAACCTCGAAGCTCGAAGCTGAGAGTTCAAATTCCCACCAACACGCTTGAATCCGCTCCAATATCAAACACAAAACTATCAAATCTATGCTCAGACTTGCCGGAGAACCTCAAACAAGAACAACCTTCATCATGTAAAATATAATTATAGAACTAATTGTTGAAGCTGGAGGTTATTGTAAGATTAAATTAAATTAAATTATAGGAGCAAGCTTGGACAACAAATTAAGTCAATAAGAACTTGTAAATGTATAAGAAAAATATGGACTCTTCGTTGATGGGTTCAGATGGGGTATGAAAATCACTTTTGTTCTTTTATTCGAAGAGTAGATGTGTAAGTCAAAATGTAAAACTCCTAAAAAGAAGAATTTATCATAAACCTTGGAGTAGAGAAACGATCGAGAGAAGCCGATGGCAGGAGAGAAGCGGCAGCGGCGGGAGGTGAGCGGTGACGGTGGGAGGCGAGCGACGACGACTGGACGCGGGGGTAGGCGAAGGACAACGAGACAGGTTTTTTTTAAGATATTTTCAGACGCTCTACAAAACACCGGGAAAACTTCCAAAAAGCATTAAGAAACGGTAACTTTTCCCGACGCATAAAACAAACGTCGACATTCATCGCCATTTAAGTGTCGGGAAAATTTCTATGTTTTTCTTTGTTCGTAGGCTTTATCAAAAGTGTCCCCCAAAGTCATCAATGTCGACGTTTGTTCTAGCGAAGGCTGGAAAAATTAAATAAATCCTAATTCATGATTATTCTAAAATAAAAGCCATAAAATTCCACAACAATCAAGACCAAGGATCTAAGCATGGAAGAAAACTAAAATCTATAAAGGGATTAGAATTACCTGAAATCATTAGATACATTGATCATGATCTGCAAGAAGTTGTGGTTTGTGGTCTTCCTCAACTATGCAACTCAAACCAAATATGGGCAATACTCTCTGTTTGATGGGGAACAGGAGGCTCAAGAAACATAGTGTATTGAAGACCATAACCATATATTTATAGGTTAATCGTAGGGTTTCCCATAATCCCCTAAAATTTGGTAAATTTCTAGTCAGCAAGCCACACCACTCAATGGGAAGTCATGGGTACATAATCAAGATCACTCATATGCCCATTAAATAGCCCAAATATAATTGCTCTTTAATTTGTTACCGAATTAATTTTTAAATTAATTCCAACAATCTCCCACTTAGGTAACAACTTTCTTTACTTACAATTATATTAATTTATTCTTTAGTGCACAACTCAATGCTATTAAAATAAACTTCCCTTTAATAACAATCTGGTCCATCTAGCATATCGATAAAGAACCAAAGCGGCTGTTATCAGATGTATAATCGCGACTCAACCTTCAATGATCATCACACCAAATATACTCAATGACATGGATCAAGTGTGGAAGAGCAGCATGGGAATTACATGTAATATGATCTAAACATGTCTATTCCCAACTGGTCCAACTTTATTCCTTAAAAAGATCAAAATTTACGCTTTATAGCTTTATGTTATACTACATTTAGAAATAGAATCATTCAGAGTAACAAAATAAATCATCTTCTTTATTCTGCACAAAAGGAAAACCACATGTCTAATTTAAGAAAATACAAACTCCCACTCAAAGTAACTCTTTACCGCGAGATAGTAGTATCCTTTAACATATTAGTGAATATACACTAGTAGAAATTTGGGCTTCGGTTACAGTTAATTGTCACGAAACGATTTTGAATGTTTTTTTTTTGTCACGAAACCTATTTTGTTGACATTTATGAATCATATAAACCTATTTTGAAATGTTTTTAAAAATTGCTATGCATAGTTGTACCCAGTACCTGTCAATTTTGACATATTTTACATAGTTTGTAGAGCAGAAATTGTAGAGCAGAAACAACATAGTTTCATCGACGGCAGTAGAGGCAAGTTGGGCGTAAATTGTAGAGCAGAAACAGACCAAACTAAGAAGAAAAAGATTTGAGACAATACCTAGGAAGGAAGAAGCAAGCGAAGGAAAGAGCGTGAGAAATGGGCAGTACGATAGAGCGATAGCGGTGGACAGTGGAAGACGGACGAAAGCGCGACGGTAGCGGACAGTTCCGAAAGCAGCGAACGACAGACGATTCGACTTGGCGGCTTCGAAAGAGAAGGAGACGAGGAGGGAGAAGAAAAGGGGATTAGGGATTTCAAATCCCTTTCCCGATTGTTCATTTAAAAAAAATGGTAAAAGTTTTTAGTTTTGTAATTATAATTATTTAAAAAGACAAAATTTTTAAAAACTTTTTAATTTAAAAACAAAAGTATAGTTTTATAAATAGGCTAGATTCACTTTTCCCCGTCTATTTAGAATAATATTTTAAAAAATAAAACAATATTGCCAGACAATTATTGGGAAAGTCAATTTTTTCTGACTCTTTCTCAAAAGAGTCGGGAGTTGTAATTTTTAATAAAAATATTACTGGTGCTATTTTAAAATAGTCGGGAATATTAATATGTCCCGACTATTTCGAAAATTTTCAGGAATTGTAATATTTTTAAAAAAATTAAAAACAATAGCGCACAAGAATTTATTAAAATATTGATGTAAAGTCCACTATTCGACTTTTTTCTAAAAATAGTCGGGAGTGGTAATTTAAAAAAATCAAGAACAAATTTTGTCCGACTATATAATAAAATAGTCGGGAATATATAAACCTCTCCCGTGTTGGGTACTCTGTCCTAAAACTCGTAGTTTGTAAACAGTGAACATTAATGTAAGGTTATTCAGACAAATGTTGTTAAATGAAAGTGAATTTGTTTTTTAATAAATCCAATAAACTACGAACTCTTGGCTATTATAATGAGTACTTGGACTTTATGTGGAGACATAAACTGGATCAAGTTCAAGTAAATAGCCTAAACAGTCTATAGTACATGGATCAAGTTGGGTACCTTTTCCTGGAGACACCATTGAATACGGTCTGCTTTATGATTGTTACAAATGTTGTAAGGTGTCATAAACGAAGTGATCCTGATTCGTTCGTGTAGAAACATGTGAGCGGGGGTGTTCTACACAATGAGATTAGGTAAGACTGACCCTGAAATAATCACTGTTACGTATTAACACCGTTTACGTATAACACTGATTAATTTCATTTATCGATGACCTAAATAACTTGATCTAAATCATGAGCCATCTATGAACTCCTATTTATTCAGGATTCTCCCTTGATCTGCATAGGTAAGAGTAAGTTCATCAGCGCTGCTCAATATGCCTCCCATTTCAGGGATAAGATTGGGTAGATAGCTGGGGATATAGAATTAGCAAGACGAAATTTACTCCTACCCGATTTAGGGATAGTAGAGAGGTTGTTCCCTAAAGGGCTGATCCCGGGTCTTGATCAAGGCGCCCCATCCTCTCACTGGCCCAAGAGGAATTGGATTTAGTGATTTGATCCTAAATCAATTGTTCATTAGAGGGATAGTGGTACTTAAGGAGAAAAGATGTAACTCAGGGGTAAAACGTTTTTTTTTACCTAGCTGAGGTTACGAACGACCTGTGAAGGATCAACTTACCGATGACAGTTATATCGAATGGACACAAATATATCTACAGTGAAGGGAGTGCATCTACAGGCTATAGTGGACAATCTTGTTAGTTAACAAATGTTGATTAACTAAGTTAAAGAATTTGACCGGTTAGTCTCGAATCGTTGGAGCCCATGATCTGTAGGTCCAACGGGTCTCCATGCTAGCTCATAAAGGATAAAATTGATGAACTAGGTGAAGCAAGAATTTGAAGTGTTCAAATTCGGTTTTTAAGGGAATATTGTATTTTATATGAGATATAATATATAATCTAATTGACATTTAATTATTATGGAGAATATGACTTATTTAAATTAGTTTTAAATAAGTTCAAAGCATGAAAAAGAGTTGTAATTTGATTAAAGTGATTAATAAAGCTTAGGTGTCAAAGACCAATTAATATGAGATATTGATTTGGCTTGGTTTTTGTTTTAATAGAAAATTGATATTTCAATTTTTATTTTTATAAAAATTAGTTTTATCAAAGTTTTATTTAAAAAATCAAGTTAGTGGGAAAATCTAACTTCAAAGTTGGATTTTCCCACTAACTAGTGGTTTTTGAAGTGTTTCTTCAAGGCAATGACACCTATCTTTTACATGCTAGTGGAGTTTGAAGTGGAAGGCATGCAAGGCTTGTCTTTGCATGCATTTGGTCTTTATATAGGTGATGAAGATCACTTGGATAAGGCTAATGCTTACTTGCATAAGTGCAGAATTTTTCCACTTAAATTTCTATTGTCTTCTCCTAGCCATTAGTGTTTTCCCTTTGTTTTCACTCAAAATTCGGTCCCACAACCGTGTTCATCAAGCCGAGGATAGCACGGATTTGTCGTTGGTGGTCCCATTGAATTAGGAGAAGAAGTTATAATGGAGGAGGTCTTCAAAGGTATAAAGTTAATCTTTTTTCTCTTTACCTTTTCCATCATTTTTCCAAGCATGCTTATTTTGGTTAAATTGCTTCATTAAGTGTATTATGATCCTTAGCTTCCGCTGTGCATACCTAAGAGTTCCATCATCCCGACTATTTCAAAAACCTTCGGGAGTAAATTTTGTCTGACTATTAGGCAAAGGATTAGTAAGAGTAACTTCACCCAGCGTTGAGAATAAAAGCGTCGAAAATGTATTCCTTTCCTGATTATTTTAGTCAATAGTCTGCAAAGTCCCGATTATTATTCATTAGTTGGGAAAAAGATGTTTGCCCCGTCGAGAATAAAAACGTCGGAAAAAAACTCATAATTCTTGCAATGTCGGCTATACTATATATTCTTAAAAATTTAGGGAAGAATTTAATAAAATAAAACAAAATTTCAAAACTAAGATTTAATTAAAAAATTTCTATCTAACATTCAAAATTTATGTTATAAAAAATTTAAAGGTTCATGGACCAACTAGTTCCAATTTAAACCCAAATTAATTCCTAAGCATTAGATTAAGTTGACTACCTTTCATTCCAATAAAAAAAAAAAGAAAAAGAAAAATGAGGGTTTAATTTAAATATGAATATTTTATTTACGGAATGCTTAGTGAAACTAGAAATAACATATTATTATTATTTTATGTTTATCATCGTATTTTCATTTTCATGATGAATTAAATTTATACAAGGAAATGTGGATACGACATAAATATATATTACTTATTTTAAATGAAAATTATAGTTCTATTAATTTTTTATTGTAAAAAGTACTTTTTTGTAAAAATATAATAATAGAAGGTTGAAAAAATAATGGAAATCTACGGACTCAAACTCGAGACCGAAGAGGAAGAGCACAATTACGAAGTGTAAGCATACCACTATACGAAATACCATTTTCTACTTATTTCATGAAGTATTTTGGGAAACTATTAATCATAAATCTATACTCGATACGACCGGAGAATCCAGAAATAATTAATATCATTCATAAAGCTGCAGTTTTTCTGACTGAAATGAAAAGTGCTTAAAATCATTTGTGACACTTTTTGTATGTCATAGATTCTCAAGATGGTCAACGTAATTGTCATGGAATACTTGAATTTTTTTTTCTTGACAATTATAAAATGTCATAAAGCACGAAAGTTTTCGTAAATTGCCGTTTTTTCCGGCCAAAATCGCGCCGCCACCTTTTCGTGACAGTTTTTAACTGTCATAAAACTTACAAAATCCGAAAAGTTGCGTTTTTCCCGCCAAAAACGCACCCCAATTATTTATGACAGTTTTTTTTTTCATCCAAACTTTTTTACTATTCACAACTGTCATGGAAGACCATATTTCTACTAGTGATAGCCTCAAAGGTGGATCTAGATGACAACTCAAATTATCAAAATCAAATAGTTTTATGATCTCTAATTAATATGATTTTGATGAGTGGGCATGTAACCTTTTTGTTAAACACCTAATAACTCTTTAGATCCAATTAAGAGTTATCAAAAATTGTCTTTCATTCTTGATATGAATACATCCTAGACCTTATCTTCTCAATCCACCATATTTCATAACGATTTCATTCACTACGAATTAATATATGATGACTTTTAAGATATCCAGGAATAAAGACCTCTCTTATATCAAATATTGGTGCCCTTAACGAGAGTAAATTTAATTTCTTATAACTTTATGCAATATTGTTAAACATTTAAAGAAGTTATATTGAATAGACTATAAATTAATGTTCTAAAATACTAAAACTCTCAATAACACCTAATTTGACAGTTTCAGTTATGTCCCCTTGATCGTTCCTAATACAGACTTGAATGTCTGTTTAATCTTGAGAACCAACAAGCAACGAATAGAAATATCAAAGTCTATTCAACACATAATGTAAGTTTTCATATGCAAGTCTAACTTGTTAAATACCCTAAGTGAGAAGCCAAATTTTCTTTATACCTCATGTAGCAATGTATTTGGAACATTTTTTTTTTCCTTATATGTTCAAATTTCCTAAAAATATTAAGAGAAGTCCTAAGCTTGATTCTTTTGTGGTTTAGGCGAACATATGTTCCAAATAAACCTTAGTACCAACTTTAATTTCTTTCTTTAAGGAAATAAACAATTAATGAGTACAATTTTATCTTTTCTTACTTAACTCATTTTCCTTGAAACATCAGTTAGAAATTAGGTTATTAAGTGTTCAATATCTACCATTATAAGTATCATAACCCACTACATACCTACTGTATAACATCTCAAATGGTATCAAATGCACAAGTAAATCCTCGAATATTTTAAATATTATGCATTGGATCATTTAGTGTACTCACTAGTGTTTCTTTATTCTTTATTAAGAAATAGTCAACAAAAATTTAAAGTCTATTCCTTTTGTACTTTTCAAAACAATCCTTAAGAAACTTTCCTAATTATTTCCTCAATATTAAACATTATCCTCTTGAATGTTGCAAAACACCGTCATAATACTTATGTAATTAAGGTTACTCCTATTTTTCAAGATCCCAATTAAATCTTAGAGGGATATTGATTTGCAAAAGTTGAAGTGTTTCCTTTCTTTATCAAAAATTCATGCAAACTTGAATAAAAATTATTCTTAAATACACAGTAAGGCAATTAAATAATATTTAACAATAACTAATTCAATAACAAAATATGCTCGAAATTAACCTTAAGTATTTATAAAAATACTTTATAATTAAACTCAATGAGGATAACAAGATACCTAACACAACATTGATAGTCTTCCTTTGGACCGACAATATCAACTTGCAAGTGGTACTCTCAATGTGGTGATCAAACATTGATAATCAATCCTGTCAAGTGAAAGCCTTCCTTTGGGCCGGCAATCACTCACATGGCATAACTTTATATTATCCATGTTATCCATGTTTATCACCATCTAACTATATGTGGACCTGTTATTTGGCCAAACTAAAGTCTTCCTTTAGGCCGATTACATAAATACACAAATCCACAGACATCTGATAATTTTGAAAGATATAAATATCAGAAATCAGAGGTTACTTTGGTAGCATGATTCATCAAATTAACACCAACCAAAAGGATCAGACAATTATGCAACATATATAACTTTAATTATTATTAATTTTATTTTTATGAAAATAAAACTACCAAAATTATTTTCAAAATTAATAATAATATCTTTATATGCATAATTTAATAATTGGGATAAGTCTTCAAAACAATTTATTAAATCCAGAGATAAAAAATAAAAACTGGATTTTCCCAAAAAGAATATTATTGATATTATAACTCATCAACAATTCAACATAGGCTAATTGCAGCACAATAATCTAATATCAATAATTAATTCGATAATTGTAAGTGTATTTGTTATTTGGCCAAATTGTGACCTTCCTTTTGGCCGATCACAATTCACATAAACAACAATACTCAAATCTCACAAAATTATTATTTAATTGTTTCCATATGAAAATAAAATACCTAAGTTATTTTCAACAACTAACAATAATATTTTAAATCAACACATTCATAGAAATTTAAAAATTGTGCAAAGTATTGATTAAATTGTTAATTTATTCACCATAATCAACAATATTTAATTAGCATAACATAAAAGGAAAATTAAATCGATCTCCATATTTAAATTCACTAAGAATATTCAAAACATAATATAAATTGATAACTAAATAAATAATTATTAAAAATTAAATAAATAACCAGAAATTAGGGCATTATCTCCCTGCACCCGCCGTTATCTTCAAATGACACCTTATTGGAGTGCCACAATTTCTTTAATTTTTCTTTTAATGAAAACTAAAGATTCACCATCACAACTAATTTGTTAATAAAAATAATTAAACTTTATCAAATTAGTCAGGCATAAATTCGAACAATTTTCAATCAATTAAGAATTTTAATCATGTGAAAATTGTTCAAACATCTTATCAATCCAAATAATTTTAATAACTTGTTGTTTAAAGCCAAATCGAGCATAGCTCAAGTGGTTAAGGTAAAAGGTCATGAGTTCGAACCTCCAGCCGCATGCTATATCAAAAGAAAAAAACTTATTGTTTAAATAAAACATAATCCCGAAAAGATACCACCGGAGATGAAAAAAAATTAATTAACATCGTTGAAATTCGCCGTCTGCTTTCTAAAGTTTCAATAGACTTTTTTTTAGTTATTATTTGCAGCGTGTGAAAAAATAATGATATTTAGTTTTAACCGTTCATTAGGCCACCTTTAAAAATGGACAATCGATAAAGATGAATAAAAGAGATAAGACAGATTTTTTTTCAGTAGGAGAATATCTAGCGATGGATGAACACTGAAGTGTTATGGATCGTAAAAAGAAAAAAAGAAAAAGAAAAAGCTGCCATCATGTGAGCAACCATGTATTATTGCTCTTTTGGTTTGGTTATGTGGCCATTTTCCCTCAATTATTTGCTGCCACTCTATCTCTTCTTCATATCCTTATTATTTATATGCTCACTGAGGAAAATTTATTGTAAGTGAACCTTTCATAGAGTTGGTGATAGTCTTTGGCTTGAAGAAGTGAGTTTTTTGTTTACTTTTCTTTGTCATGTAGTTGTTATTGTTAAGGAAATTGACCACTTTCATTATTAAGCTTTTGTAAAATTCCAAGAGAAGGAAAATGGAAAAAGTGACATTGAAGCTGAAGGCCATTGAAGCTACTCCAGAGAACTTTGCAGAATATGGCCAAGTGATTGAGCCTGTGAATTCCAACAAAAAATTCCAACCACAAGACGCTAAATTGGACTTCAACAACGAAATCCCGAGATAAAAACTTCTTCACTCTCGATCGATCTATTTTCACATGAACAAAAGCGAGCCAAGAAGGAAGGAGCTGGAGGGCTTTTCCTTCCTTGTAGTCTAATATTAAAAAACGTTACGTAGAAAAATCAAGATATTAAAGTTTTCCATTATATACAAAAGAAAAAATGTTAGAAGGTATGATTTTGCCCCTACCTACTCAGTATTCTACTCTCGAAATTGAATCGACCCAATTCAAAAAAACGCATAGTCTAACGAGATCGATCTCGACGAACAGGTTTTCTCTTATAAACGTCGAGGGATCACCTCTTAAATTCGGGGAGCTTACGCATCATGCGGGGATGACACAATGCCTCGGGTCATCGGATAGCAAAGTATGGTATCTTGGAGTTGCAAAACCCTCTGTTGTCAAAAGTGAGAATGGAGTTAGCCATGAGAAAGCTGTGAGATCTGCCTGTGGTCATTACTTTGTGGCTCCTGCAGTTGAAGAAGTTTGTGCCTTCAAAATTACAGGTCCAAAGTTTGTTATGATGCATAAAGGGACTTGGCACATGGGCCCTCTCATAAGGGAGGACAAAAGGGCATTCTACAACTTGGAAAGAAGTCCTACCAATAATGTAAGTTATATTTTTCGGTTTTTATCCAAACCAAGATTTTAAATGTCGATGTCAATTCATCTCTTATGTCGATATCGAATCTATAGAAATATCGTGGAAGATCATATGTTAACATCAATTTAATATCGTGATCAAAACCAAAACAATATAATATATGCTTAGGCGGTACACTAAGCATTATGTAATGCAAGTTTATCATGAACCATTTCTAACATTCACAAATAGAAAAGGTATAATTGAAAACTAGTAAAATATAAGAGAATAAATTGAAAATCTAGAGACTAAAACTGTTGGGTTTGTAAGGTGATTTCAAACAAAGTCCCACATTGGCTAGGGGAAGGAATAATCATGGGTATATAAGGGAGGACAATTATCTTCATTGGTATGGGGCCTTTTGGATGAAATCAAAAGCAAAGCGTGGTTGATACTACCGATTACAACTTTGAAAAGGAATTAGAGACTTCCTTTGAAATCGAAGACTAGATCCATGTGCTTCTACTCAACCAAGTTTGTGTCTTATGGAGCACACTTTAATTATTTCTATAATTGTGTCTTACAAAAAGTTTCCACAACATTGTTTGCGATTGTAATGTGTTGAATGTTTTGGCTTGGGTATTATTATAGGTGCCATGTCATTAATTATGTTTGAATTTTAATAAAAATTTGTTGCTATGAGTTTGGTTCTAGACATTGTTGAAAGGGCTTTCTCTTTAAGTCGTAGAGTAGTAAAAAAATAATACTAATGATAATCTTATTGGCGGATCATGTTCATCGAGAAATGACCCAATATTGGATCTTGGTCTATTTTAAATCTTTTTTTATTTTATGTCAATCATTATTAAGGGTTGGAATAGCTCCCTTAAAGAAGAAAGACGACCTATTTACTTAGGAGGCAGTGAAGACCAACTAACAATTCGAGAAAATAAGTTTGCTTATTGATCCAAGAAATCTTTTATCACTGGGTTATTGCCAAAAAATTTACTAAAATGAAAACAAAAACATTGAGTTCTAAAAAGGTGGTTTCCATATTCTCTCTTCTATCAATTTTTTGTTTTTTTTTCTTCTTTTAGGTTGTGTATAGAGTGTATCAATTTTCCTCCTTTTGAGGAGGATTGAGCTTCAAAAACAAGATCGAGGAATTGGCTCAAAACAACTTTTCAGAACCAATGAAAAGTCAGGATAGGGTTCTGCAAAAACATCCTTATTTTAGTCCTGTTTTTTTAGTACAGCAACACAAGTGGGGATGTATATTTCAACCCACAAATTTTTACCAACTGAGCAATACTCGAGTTTGCTCTTATTTTAGTCTAGTTAATTGTCGTTTGCAGGTAGATTTTAGAGCATGAAAATGAGTAAAAGTATTTGTTTTTTTTTTCTCATTCCTCTTCCGTGGGTAAATGAAAATGATAAAAATTTTAGTGAAGAAACTTTTTTTTTTAATAATGATAGATCGAAATCTTATTATTTTATGATAGAAAACAAAAAACTAGGGACAATGGAGTGTTTAAAGGAAGGGTTCTCAGCATTTTTGGGCTTCCTAAACCTAAATCCATAGAGTTGAACGGTAAATATTTGTTCAATTCCATGGGCTTATTATTATTATTTTTTTAAAAAAAATAATTTTTACCTGAAGTAGTAAGATGAATTACATCAAACTACACTTTAAATTTAGATAAACGTTGGCATCTTTAGTTTAAATTTGAAAGATGGCGCAATCTTTACCTTCTTATAAATTTTTGTTTAAGGAATCTTAAAAAAAAAAAAGTATTATCGTGTTCATTCAATAAATTATAAAACATACGATAGGTATGAAGTTGATTAAAAAAATGATATTATCATTTTTTTTTCTTTTTTTAAGAGAGTCGGTGCCACGAAAGGCTTTTAGTAGATTTCAGTAGATTTTTCGTAACCTGATGCTCATCTTCGAGTTAGCTGTTGATGTTTGTGAATCTCTAGTCGTGGTTTATTTGTCGCTTTCTAGTTCTAGGTGATCCATGAGTTGTTTGTCGTTTTCAAAGCTTTAATAAATAGAGTTTTACTGAGAAGAACATATCTTAGTATCCTTATATTTTCTCCATATTCATAATAGATACGCCAATAAACCCCATGTTTAGCTAAGCTTCACACAAAACTTAACGTAAGCATCTGAACATATGTAGCTAACATCACACCAGTATTTTATTCCACGTTGATAAAATGCTTATTGTGATCTTTGGTAATTATTTTCAACTAAATTTATGCCCAAGTTTCTTAAAAATGAGAAACGAAAAGCAAAAATAGTTAATAAAATGCTTATATTTTTTAAAATCCGAAAACGAGAAACAAAAAATAAAAAATGACAACGTTATCAAATGAGCCCGAGGCTTAAAAAGGTCCAGTACACTTCTCTTTCCCCATTTTGAGGGGTATAATGTGAAGTATAAGTTAGTGATAGCAAAAAACTACTCTAACAAGTAAGTGAATTTGATATATGGTGGGGAATTTAATAAAGTAATTTTCTTACATATTCCTATTGTATTTTTAGCCAAAAGAAAAAAAATACAATAAAAAATTAGAAATGTTTAACAAAAAGTTAGTTTTCCTAAAATTAAATTACCATTTTAGTTTCTATTATAATTTTTGTTGCATAAAAATTTTAACTTGATCCATATAATTTGGTTAAATCTCCCCAAAAATCCATGATTTTAACAAAAGTGGATAGAGTTAACTCCACTGATATATTTTCTCAAATGATAAATTTTCTGAACCACAATTCTTATTTTTTTTTTTAAATATCTATAAGTGCACCAACCAACTTGTACCCACCTCAACTAATTTCTTGAATAGAGCCAAATCGCTTGACTTTACAAAATTTTTTTACCACGATTATAGATAGAATTCAAAGAAAACTCACGCAAGAAAACTTTTAACATTTTAATAAATTTTATGGTGCCTCGAGAGATTTAATCAAACTATCGAGACCACCATATAACTTTTAAAATCATAAGGCCCAATTTGAAACGAAACCAAATTAGACTAAAGTTGTTATTTGACTCTAATAACATAAAGAAAAAGTTCAATTTTTAACATTATTGTTTCTAATTTCTGATTCCTTTGTGGCGTGGTTGGATTAAGTATATACCTTCGACCAAAAAGTTGTTAATTCAATTCAATCGTAGACTCCACATGTTGATTGGTTTTTCACAATTAATAAATGAAATTTTAGTTTCTCATCAATTAAATAAACAATTAAAACCTGAACCTAATCTCCTACACTAAAAAGAACTCCTATTTTAATTATGAGTAAATTCAAAACTTAAAATGTAACAACGCAGCAGTTTTATTTATTAATTGTGTTTATCCAGTAAATTTTACACAATTAATCAGTTAAATCTTTTTGAAAAGATTTACTTAAAAAAAAAAAAAGACACTCCTAAATAAATACTGAAAACAAATTAACTCCTATTTTAATTGAGTAAAAATTAAAGCCAAAGAACACAAAAGTTTTAGTTCAGATACTTATATCTATGCTCTTGATGAACACGGAAATCAGAAACCAGAGGAGAAAAAGCAAATTTCATACACTTAATTAAGTTTATCCAATAAATTTTACACAATTAATCAATTAAATCTTTTACAAAAGATTTGGAGATTCAAACTCCCGTTAGAACTAAAAAAGAAACTCCTAAATAAATACTGAAAACAAATGAACTCTTATTTCAATTAAGATTAAAAATTAAAGCTTAAGAACACAAAAGCTTCAGTTCAGATACTTATATTTATACTCTTGATGAACACAGAAACCAGAAACCAGAGGAGAATAATAAAAATTAAACATGCTTCACAGTAACAATTTGAATCCTACCTCCTATTCGAGCCTTCCAAGCTCCAACAATGGCAGATCAAGAACAAAATTCCCGCAGTGTTTGAGCAAAGCCTGGATAATCCCGTCCCTCCTCTCCTTCCTCATCGCGATCGCCTGCATCTACACAATCCTCTCCCCAAACCTCGACCAAATCCTCCAGATCTACAATCGCACAACCGCCAGCGCCGCGGCGGAGGAAGAGAACTCCGATTCCGATTGCGACGTGTTCCACGGCCGCTGGATCGAAGACGAGTCGTATCCGCTGTACAACTCGACGAACTGCCCGTTCGCGGAGCGCGGATTCAGATGCGCCGGCCGGAAGGACACGGACTACACAAAGTGGCGGTGGAAGCCGAAGCAGTGCGAGATCCCGCGGTTCGACGCCGGGGCGGCGCTGGAGCGGCTGCGGGGGAAGCGAGTGGTGTTCGTGGGGGACTCACTGAGCCGGACTCAGTGGGAATCGTGGATCTGCATGCTGATGAGAGGGGTGGAGGAGAAGGGGAGCGTCTACGAGGTGAACGGGAGCAACATCACGAAGACGATTCGGTATTTGGGGGTCAGGTTTAGGGATCACAACATTAGCGTCGATTTTTACAGGTCCGTGTTTCTGATGAGGAAGAGTTATCAGGTGCCTGCGGGTGCACCCAACAACGTCAGGATGACCGTTAGATTGGATCAGATGGATGATATCAGTGGACGGTGGATCGACGCCGATGTGTTGGTTTTTAACTCCGGTAATTGGTGGACCGAGAACCGCCTTTTTAACGAAATGTAAGTTAATTCATTCTTAACATAAATTAATATTTTTTAATTTATGTTGTGTTTTGAAAGTTGAAAATAATATATACGGTTTTGAAGACTTATTTATTATTAAAAGGAAAAATAACTAGAAAAGTTTTGAACTTGATGTTTTATTTTTAAAACTATTTTTTAAGTCTTGGCCAAATTAAAAAAATATTTATAGGTCTTCGGAAACTATGTATATTTATTTTAAATTTTGATTGAGGTTTCAAAATTATTTTAGTTTTTTAATATGAATTTGATTTTAATTTTAATAAAAGTAATTGTATAAATAAAGCATGAACTATCCTTATTAAGAATATATTTTAAAATTTAGAATTATATAAAGAATAAATAGGTAGAAAAAGAATGATCATCCCACCTTTTCATACGGTAAAGATAAAGATATAGTTTTATAAATGTGAGGTGATAGTTTAAACCGTGATAATCCTTTATTAATTAAAATAATAATTTATTTTTATTTATTTTATTACTATTTTATTGATAGAAAATGTTTTTTTTTATTATAACAATTTATTTAATATTAACAAATAATAAATAATTAAAATAAAATAACGTCAACTAAAAAAAATATCTTTGTCAGAACAACCATCATCAATATAAAATGTTATTAAATTTTATTTTTCTAATGTTTAATAATAATGAATTCTATTTTTTAAAAAATATTGATATTTATTAATAATAACAAAGTAAAATTAAGTAGAAATTTACAATGAAGTCACCCAACTAATAAAAGTTTATAAATTTTAAATTATTAGTAGTATAAATAAAAAAGAAATAATACAAGTACAAAAATAATTAATTAAAAAGTTACGGTCTTATTAATAGATGCGAAAGTATGAATAAAGGGGATAGAATGTATAGAATAAGAAATGAGAATAAGATTGATGATGTTTCACAACATGAATAAGATTATACCATTGTAAGGAGACTGATTACAAACTTTAAAATGAATCTGATCCATTGATTTGATTCGTACGATCTGGTAAATACTATCAAAAGAAAATAAAATTTTTTATTTCATTCTTATTCCTAGGTCTTAACTGTTGGTTTTATAATTATTCTTTTTTAAACTTGTTCTTTTAATTGGTAAGTTATGTTTTTCACATTTCAAAGCGTGCATTGAACATTATGTATTTAAGGGAACGTTTGTTGATGGAAACGTTGAGGTTTCAATTTCATAGAAATATCCATGTAAATATCGATAAAATGTCGATGTTGATAGATATTTCAATAAAAGTCAGATAAACTAAATATCATATAAAATTAATTAAATTAACATATAAAACATTTTCTATTTCTAAATAGCTTAAAAACGAATAATATTAATATTATGTATATATTAGTGACATTTTTGTTAGTATTTTGTCGATTTTTTCTTTATCATTTATGTCGAATCCATAAATATAAAATATTTTCATAGAAATGTCGATGTGTCAAAATATTTAATATCATGTGTACATGACTATGAATTGTTTGTGAATTGACAGGAGATGCTTCTTCCAAATAGGGGATTCGTTGGAGCTTGGAATGTCTGTGATTGATGGTTATAAGATGGCAATCAATACATGGGCTGATTGGGCTGAAGCCAATATCAACCCTAATAGAACTGCAGTTTTCTTTCGCACCATTGAATCCACTCATTGGAGGTACCTCTTTTCCCCATTACAACTCGAAGTGATTTTCGAATCATCAAATTACACGTATAATGATCGGGAATCGTTTTAAAGTGATTCTACACTGTTGTCAAACATCACTATTTTAAAATGGAAGTGATTTTGCAAAACGGTAAAAATGCTTTTGGAATAATGGTCAAAATCTCTCCGAACACGTCTTTAACGTGATAAAAACTCGTTTTTCTTTAGCAACAATTGAGTCCATAGTTAAAAATCTGACCTGAAATACTATTTTGATCAATGTACTTTTAGGTTTGGTTCATTTTTGTTGGTTCTTATACCTTTAACTTTGATTCATTAGTCTCTATCTCTATATTCTTAATAAATTATCGTTTTGATATATTTTTTAGCACAATTTATATACCCAACGAAAAACCTTCACTATAAAACTACAACTACATTTCAAGAAATATATTAAATATAATGTGAGGTCAAAATTGTGATTAAAAAAATGAGATAAAAAATAAAAGGAGTTTGGTCAGTTTCAAAATATTTGTTTTGATCATGTACTTTTTTAAAATGACCATTTTAGTCCCTTAATTTTATTTTTTAATATCATTTTTTCTATCCCAATAATTTCAATACGATATTACACTCAATATATTTCTTGAAATGTAACCGTGATATTTTTATATTAAAAAAAATTTGATCATGTGTAGAATTTGTGGATCAAAACAGTTAAAGTTTTAGAAGTACAATCACTAAAATGAATCAAAGTTGAAAATATATAGAGCAAAATGATCTTAAATTGAAAGAATACGGTAAAGACGATCAAAATAGCATTTTAACCTAAAATTTAATCCCCGTCTAGGCTAGCATATTATTTTAAAACCTTATGCATTGCATGTGTATGTAATGTAATTATTGTTGGCAGGGGTCCAAACCAATGTGATGTGAGTGAGAGGCCATTGTTGGAGACAAAGGGGAGGGACAAGAGTGAGAAATCAGACATAATAATGGAGATTTTGAGGAAGAAGATGAAGAGAGTTCCAGTTACAGTGATGCATCTCACTCCAATGGGATCTTACAGATCCGATGCGCACGTGGGCACGTGGGGGGACAATCCAGCAATCCAAGATTGTGGCCATTGGTGTCTCCCTGGCCTCCCAGATGTTTGGAATGAGCTTGTCTTCTCTTACTTTCTACCTAAAATTCAAATATAATATCCTCTTCATCTCATCCCTACCTACTATTAGAGTAATTAATTTGCTCTTTTTATGTAATCTTTTTTACCCCCTTCTTATTTCTTTTTTTTTTTGGGGGAGAAGATCCCTTTTACCATACTATAAAGTGAGGAAATTCTACATTTAGACTATGCGTAGATCGTGTCGTGTCCAAAATTCGTTCATATAAATATATGTTAAGCGCCTGGCCGTAAAATTAAGTAGGAACAAAAAAAAATCATGAAAAATACTTGAATCTAGCTACAAAATCATGCCTCAATCCAACTAATTATTAAAAGTGCCAAACATAATGGGAAGAACTAAATATAATCTTGTCCTTCCATACAACTATATACATATATGATGGTAGCTATTTACAAATCTTCAAGTTTAAAAAGAAAAAGGAAACTTAACTGACTAACGTCATTATTGGTACGTAGCTCTTATATTTTGTCTAGATCACTTTACTAGTTAAGATTTTTTCTTTTGGTATTATAAGTAGGGTTAAGATTCCAGCTCGTGGTTGTAGAACAAGTGTCAATTACTATTGGACTAAGTTAATAATACGTGTTTAAATTAAGGAAAACATAAAAAAGTGTTTAAATGAATGGGATGGCAGTAAAACTTGTAAGAGACGATAAGCAAAGAGGGCAGTTGGAGTGTTTTGAAATCCAAAAAACCCACCATCCCTTGGAATAACAGTCAAGTCATTTCAAAACTTTCATCCCAATTCTAATTCTCAAGCCCACAAATAAAACTCTATAAATACACATTATTATATATCTACACATCTACACCAAACTTCGACAGCTTAATTCTTTCTTGACACCCAAAAATGGCTGCTCAAAATGGCCACCCAGCAGTAATCGTGATCGTTTTCATTTCTCTGGGCGCATGCTTTTTCTTCTTCGCCCTCGTCCCAGCTGCAATTTGCTGTTTCATCATAAAAAAGAAAAAGAAGAAGTCTTGTGGTCACCAAGAAGTTGCAGAAGTGATCCATGTTGATGGGCACAGGAAGATCCACGAAGCCGCTGCGGGCGGCGGCGGTGGCCATGGGCCGCAGGCGGTGGTGGTGACGATCGAGGATGAAGTCTGTATCGATGAGGTAATGAAGAAGAAAGAGCATGGGGTTGGCCACGGATTATTGCATGGCAAGCATGAAGTAGGAGGGAATTCTAGCTCAATGGAAGTAGCACCTTCTTCTTGATCTTGAGCTATGGTTTCATCTAAATTAATTTTATTGCTAAGAATAATTGAAAATGTTGCTTTTATGTATACGACTTTAATCCAAATTAATTTCTCTGATTGTTTCAAAAACATTGTTGAAATAAAATTATTGGATGGGATGGGAATATTGATAATTGCCTGATGTATTATTATACAAACTCTTTTTTAAGAAAACAATAATTGAAATAAATCTACGTAAGAGTGTACATCGGTCGAGTCGGTCTTTCAACAAAATCTGACGTCAAGCAACACATGATCAAATTTTAAAATGGAAACCGATTGACCGACTCTGTTGGCTTCCCATTGACCAACCAAATAGTCGGTTCGGTCAGTCGATTACCAACGAACCGACTATTTTCTAAACAATTTCGTTCTGCACTGGGCGAGTGTGTGAGCTGGGTTGCAGCGGGAAGGGATGGCCAATGTGATGGTGGGGCGGCTGTGGTTGAGGGCGGCTGAGGAGGACAAAAATGGAGCTTGCTTAAGAGTCTATGTTAAGATAAAAATGGTTATTGTGGTCCCTCCACGGCTTTTATTAAAAAAAGAAAAAGAAAAACTTAGGTCTCGTTTATCTACCTTCTGTTAGTGAGAATGAATCGTAATGAAAATCAATCGGAATGAAATTAATATTGAATGTTGTCGCCTAACCACTTTTTGCTGGTAAAAGGAAAGAAGAGTTAGAACTATAAAGAAGAGAAGGGGAACAGATAACTTTTACTTGTGTCATTAGTTACCAACAAGAGCTAGGACGGTTGGGATTGAGAACGACCAAGGGCGGCGGCAATTGGGGATAGGAGGGAGAAGGAAAAATGAAAACCTAATTTGAAAAGATAAAGAAAAATATGGAAATAAAAGGAAGAAAACAAAAGAAAAAATAAATTAAAAAAAAAACGTCTTATGATAAAAACTAATTAGCTCACGTTAATCGAGGAGACTTTAATTTTCTGTCATGGCTGCATGGAGGAGAGATAAGCAGAAATATTAAGAAGTAATTTAAAGGAAAAAAAAAAAAACTCAAAACACATCTTCCGCTCTGCATGCTGATTGATTTTCAACACTGATTAATTACGAAGCTATCGGTTTACTTATTCTTTTCAGGGGCCGACCAATCCACAAGTCGGTTTTCCATAAACAAAACCGACAATGGATCGAAATGATTTTAAAATGGATCGAACAACGTTAGTTCGGTTTAGGTTAGTCAGTTCGGTTTCTTCGAAACATTTGTACACTCCTATATCTCGGAGATTCTATTTACAAATAAAAGAGATTTGAAGAATAAGTAAATGTCAAGCCTGTACATTTTGGTACATATGTCTAAAAATGATCAATATCATACCATTGAGAAGTGTTGAAAAAGATTGATTGTTCACGGCATTTATCAGCACGAGGTTAATATCTGTATATCCTTATATTTCAATTTTGTTGGGTAAGGACTAGCTATATTAAATAGTTTGATATGAAAATTTGCCAAAAGAATAATATCACGAAAAATGGCTAAAGAGCAGTTTAAAACTGAACTACAAGATTTTATGTGGATAAATTTACCCTAAATTTTAGGAAACAAGATAGTGAAGGAAAATTATAAAGTTAAAAAATTTTAAATAAAATATAGATTTAGAAATTTCAAAATTTGTAAGATAAAATAGGTTGAATACATACTTTGAAATCAATAAATGTTAAAAGATTGAATCAAAATGTAAAATAGACTAACAAAAATGTAAAATCAATTTAGAAAGGTGGAAAATGAATAAAAAATAATATTAAAATTGAAAAGTGCTATTTTAAAAATATGGAGGGAGTAGTTCTATCGCACAATATGAGAATTAATACCCTGTCATAATCCATTATGGAAAAAGACAATCGAAAGATTCCTAAAATCAAAATCCCTTGAATATCCCAAACGACAAACGACATTCAAAGGATAACCTCACTGTCTTCACATAAAAATCAAAGTCCCAATCCCTAAATTCCTTCGAATAATTGCAACAAATTGCAATCCATAAATTCCTTCTGTCATTCTTGGATTTCTAGGGGTCTCCATATCCCAAATTGCAACAAAATCCCTTCGCCAATCCCTACATTCTTCCATTGCACCTCACTTCTTCGAAAAATCAAGTCCTCCTTCCACTACACCTCAATCTCAAACGCCTTAGGCTGAGTGTTGAACGCTGCAAATGCCGAAACTTTCCTTCTTCCGTCAACACTCAAATGCTGCACCTCAAAGCCTTCGGACCTCAATCATCCGTGAAGCGATTTTGAATATTGTTTAAATAAATGAGGTTTAGAAAATAGACGGTTTAAGTGTATGTTTTTTAATCTGTTACCAACCTCCGATATTCAAGGGATTTTGTTGACACAACAGATTCTGTAGGACACCTTGTAGATATGATGGGTTGGGGAAGATTAGATTGAAAAATATAGTTATAAATAATAAAAATATTGTTAAAATCAGATTACTGTGTAGTTTAGATTGCAAAAATTTTCAATAACATCTACATGGAAGAATTTTGGGCAAGACCGAAAGCCTCGACACTTTGGGAAATTAGATTGTGAAACACTTGGATTTCCAAAAAATGTCCACCTTGGGTTTCCATGGCCGCGAGGAATAAGAGAAATAATAGAGGATTACAAGAAAAGAAAAAAAAAAGAGAGAAGGACAGATTATAAAACGGTAGAAACCTTTTTGTATTTATCTACTGCCTATATTGTATAAAGAAGTTATATTTACTGAGGAATATGTTCAGAATATGTTCAACAGTGAGGAGCTCTTTGTTTCCATGATCACTAGGAATATGTTCAGCTTTGTATTTATTTGAAACATTTGCATTGGTTTTATTTACTGAAGATTACAGCCATCGGTTTTATTCATAGGGAAAAAAGTTAGAGTTATGATTCTGGATTATTAAAAAAATGTTGGTCATAATGTGCTTAGATTAGCGCGATTTATTCTATAAGCTAAGTCTTTAGGTGAGAATATATTAAAGGAAAACAAGAAATAATATGTTATAGAAAACAGTTATTTAATATGTTTTCGTGATAAGAAAATATTTTTGCTGAACTTCTATTTTAAAAGATGCCGTATAACATGTTTGTGAACTTCAACCAGACACTTGGATACTAGATCTTTGAGGATAACATATTTTGTCACTTCTACCCTTCTTGGATTTCTAGGATTCTCCATATCCAAGTCTAATCATGTAATGACTCTCTTAATTTGGCTTGCTTGCTTATAACGCAGTGAGCTGTTAATTTGGCTGCTTGTTTATAAATAGTGAGCCTTTTGGTAGTTCTTAACTTTTCAAGTAGATGGACTGTAGTGATACAAACTGACAAAATGGTCATTTACTCTATAGAATCTTATATCTACCCCGCCCTTGTTGTATTGACATCTCCCACTTATTTTGTGAGATAGGATAGGAACTTTCTCACTTCCCTTTCTCAGTAAACATTCTTTTGAAATCTTGATGTATTCATTTACCACATTGTTTCTGTAGAATCTTATATCTACAGAAACAATGTGGTAATTTTTTATTTCTTTTTTCAGATCATTGTAAAAAAAGACCCTAAAAAGACGGTTCCAACCAAATATAGGAATAAATGACAGAAGGAGAACACTACAAGCGTGCTGAAGCAGTGAGACGAGGATGAAATCGAGGTATCTTCTTATTTATACGTCGTATATAATAAAACTTACACTGTACTAAACATACACTACTAGAAAATTGGGTTTTCGTGACGCTCATGAACAGCAAAATACTGTTCAAAATAAAAATATGCGCCACAATAGGCAAAAAGGGTATTTTTGGAGGGAAAAAATAGAGATTTCCGGATATTTGACCTTTCGTGACGTTTTTTAACTGTCACAAAGTGGTGGTCAAAAATTTGGTTTTGCGTGACTATTAAAAAACGTCACGAAACGTTGAGGCGCGTTTTTGGCGGGAAATGACGGAGTGTTCCGAATTTTTGACTTTTTGTGACGTTTTTCTAACCGTCACGAAATGGTCGTCAAAAAGTTGGTTTTTCGTGACATTTAAAAAATGTCACGAAAGGTTGAGGCGCGTTTTTGGCGGGAAATGACGGAGTGTTCCGAATTTTTTACTTTTCATGACGTTTTTCTAACTGTCACGAAATGGTCGTAAAAAAGTTGGTTTTTCGTGACGTTTAAAAAACATAGAGACAAAATAGATAAAAAAAAATTAATTAACTTAAAGATCTTTAAAGCTAATTTGATGGAATATACTATTTTTTAGGGGATTGTTAGAATTTAAGTTAACAACACATAAAAACCTAAAATTTAGGTGGTAGAAATTCTCACTAAGTAAATTTTGAATCCCATTAAAAATAAATATTATTTTTGTATTTCTATTTCATTTTAAAAGAAAAAATATTTAGGAATGGGTCAATTTCCATTATTTTATATTATTTTTTCACCCTAAATGTAACGACCCGCATTCTTGGGTTAGTTTGATTTTAAGATTTAATTTGTGCTTTCGGATTTTCCCCTAAGCTGATAATTTAAATCCTTCGATTTTCTAAATTTAGGGTTCTATTTTTGGGTAAGTTAGGATTTAAATTAGAATTTAAGTTTAATTTTGGTGGACCAAGATAAATTAAGTTAGCGAATTTTCCAAAGAGAATTTTAATCAATTAGGATTTGAATCAAGAGAATTTGAATCAAGAGAATTTTACAAAGAGAATTTCATAGATTTTTTTTTCTTCCATCGAAAAAGATTTAATTAATGCTTATAATTTCAATACAAAAGATTGCAATTTGAAATTACAAATCTTGGAAAAATGAAAATACAAATTTAATTACAAAGTATAGAAAAAGAATAGAGAAAAAGAGTTAAATTAACTTAAAAGATTTTGATAAATACGTGGGGAGATGGTGTTTCAAAAATAATCCCCAAATCCATTTCTCTCTCCCATTCATTCCCACCCCCAAATCGATTTTTCATCGTCATCGCCTAAGCATAGCCGCTCCTCGCCGTTCGTCTGTTCGTAGCCCTGCACTGCCGCCGCCATCCGTCGTCCGCCGTTTGTGGCTGCTGCTCTTCGCCCTCCACCATTCTGCCTCATTCGCGCCCACCCTCCAAATCGACTTTCCTCTCCCTACTATCGTCGTTCCTCGTCCGTTGCTCGCCATCCGCCGTCTGTGGCCGCCGCTCCTTGCCGTCGCTCGTGAGGTAAATATTTTCTTTAAACATTTTTCCTTCTCCTTTTGTACTTGAAACCGGGTTAGTTAATTTCTTATGCTTCTCTCTAGGGTTTGAATGAGAAATAGGAAGGGAAAATTTTATTGGATTTGAAATTACATATACGTGGGGTGGGGGATTCAGAGGAAGTCCAGTTGTTTCACTATTTTGTAGACTCCGACTCTCTCCTTCTATGGCTCACCGGTGGACCCCGTTGCTCTACTCTTTCTAAACTTGCATTTGAAATTGGTAATTATTCATTTCACCATAAATATTTTATTTGATTGTTTGGTACTTTGTCCCATTGCATTTAGTTTGTATTTAGTTTCATCAACAAATTTCTATCTCCATTTGACTCTTCCGTGCTTTGCCCCATTCATTGATTGACAACTTTGATTGCAATGATTTTTGTAGTGAATTTATTTAAAGGTATATATGTTTTAAAAAAGAGTTATACAATGCTGCCCAACTCTTGAGATTTTGACACAACTCTTGAGATTTTGATATACGAGAGTTAAGACTCTAAAGAGGGAGAGACAAAAACTTTTTCTTTTTTTAAACACATTTGAAAATCTCCAAAATGGGCAATCAGTAGGCAAGTTTTGTCCTTAAGAAGATTAGTTTTTAACTTCTTCATGGTATCTCATCCATTGTTAGACTAACTTTTATGGTTGTAAATAATCCTTTGTGTATCTACTTCACAAAATGAAAACAAGTGTACAAGAAGGTAATTGATGTAGACTTTTGATTCATCATGTTAAAGTCTTTCACTCTGAAGATTTAATTGATGACTATAATTTAGTAATTATGAAGCATATTTGCATTGGTTTGAGACCATAAAGTGTAATTTATTGGTGAGCCTATTAGTTGTATGCATATTGTAGGTGTTTCATTGCTAACTTGAAATCTAGAGATACCTATATTTTTAACTATTATACAAATCTTCTTATTTAAACTCTTCCTAGTTCTTCCAGCTTGCTTAATTAATTTTATTTTATTTTCTTTCCTAACTAGGAAGTTGGGTGGTTAATAATAGCTATTAAAGTCATAGTTAATTTTGTGTGAGAAAATTCAAAAAAATTGTGCAGCTTTGGATAATAATGCAATGGTTCTTGAGAATATCTCAAGCCTGGAAATTTTAACCAAGTTCACATGCGCTTCAATTTTTTAAGAAGGTACGAATTCTTTCTATTGACATGGTTTTCATTAAACTGGATTAATCACTATTCCTAATTTTTTTTAATGTTATAGAAAATAACTTGTGACTTGTTTGAGGTTTGTTTTTAAGTTATTTTGATCAATCTTGAGCTGAATCTTCTTCCCTTCGTGGTGCATTCCGGCTTTCATTGTTGCTTGTATTTAAGGTACGTTGTGAACTAATTTGTATTGGTTGTTGATTTGATTAATTGTTGCTGTAAATATGAAATATTCAATGAAACCTAACTTCTTTATGGTTGGTGCGTCGATAAGTGACTTATTAGTTTATTTGTTATATAAGTAAAGTTGTTATGTTAGTGTGTTGGATTTAATTAGTTGTTCTTTTGTTATGAGTATGATGCCTTTTTGGAATTGTAGAAAGTTCTACATTAAATTTCGTTTCAGTATGAGAGATTGATCTTAAAAACTATGCTTGTTTTTTTAGTATGATTTTAGTTTGATTTTTATTATAATTATTGCTATATTTTCTTTTCGGGTTCTTCTAATTTGGCTACCATGAAACTTTTCCAAGTATAATAGAATTCATAAAGCAAGGGACATGAAGCTTTTAGCTAGGTTTATTTTGAGGATTGCTTATTTGTTTCTTGTTTTTATTTATCTTTGCTTGCTTGTTTCGTGTAACTGTTCAATGGTTCTTCAAATTATTTCCATATGTTTTTTAATGATTTCATGTGAAACGTGATTTTTGATCACCTTGTTATATATGTTGGAAGAAGAGGTCTCTTTGTCTTCTTTGCTCTTCCTTATATATTTAATTTCTATTTTTAATTTCTACTTTTACTTGCTTTTTTCCATGTCATTTGTATGTTATACTGGTTGTCTTGCTTTATGTGGCTACTTTAATAATTTTTGATGTTGGTGGGAAGTACTTTTGTGGTTGTTTTACGTGTTAATTGAAAAAAAAATTTGTGTACTTTTTCAGTTTGACTTTCCAAGTCTGGCTAATTGGTACATTTAATTGGATTTAGTTGAAATAAACTTGGTCACCATGTTCATGGCTTACGTGGCAATCAACATTTTCATGGGTTTAAAGGAGGGTACTCATCACTGATTTCCTTTGAAATGAACTTGGTTTTGGTACTTCTGTCAACAGTAGGGCTTGTAGGTTATTTATCATAATATTGTTGGATAACATCTCTTTGATCGAAGATCCAATATTTTAATCTCTACTCTACCCGCAAACAAATACCATGCCCTAATTGTAGTAGTGAATTCTTGGAGCATTACCAAAATAGTTGAGATTTATTTCTCTCCTCCGAGAAGAAAGGAAAACACTTGACGGAGAGTTGACTCTTGCAAAAGTAACAACCAATAGAGTAGCTGTACTTGTAGCAAATGAATGGACTTTCTGTTTGTTGTTGGAAAATTGTTTTCCTATTTCTATTAATTTTGATACTTAGTTTTATCTTTTGATGCCTTATTATGTTTATGTTCAGCTGTATGTAAGAGACTTGTCTACGAGAGAGAGTCTTTTGCTTTGCACAGAGAATATCTCATTCAACAATTGGCATTATATGAGGAGAATACATGGGTTGCAACTACAAATTCGGTGTAATACTCATGAGGTTGATGAGTTAGCATGTGCGGTTTTATGATATTTTAGCAAAGGTCATGCTAAAATTTTGACATTTTTTTTGTTTGAGTTATGTTTGATTAATTAGAATTGAATCTTTATTGTCTATTGTGTTATGTAAAATAATGTTGTTGTTTATAAGTACCCATGTTTTTTTGTTTGAGTTATGTTTGATGAATGAGTAGTAAATCTTTATTGAGTTGTGTATAGAGAAGACTGTTGTGAGTTGTTAACTATATCACTGTTTATTCATTTGAAGGTGTAGTACTTATAACCATTCGAGTAATCTGAAAATTCAAATTTTGTGGTAGGACTACTTCGTCAGACACACTACTTTGACGTATCTATTTTGTCAGACAAGAAATTTTTGGTTGGCTTCGTAGCTCAATGCATATGCGGAACTGTATTATTTAAAACTTTGTTTGGATGTTATTGTTTATGTCAAGTTTTTTGAGAAAGCTCATTTTCCTAAGTTGCTTATTATTGGTTTATATGACAGGAGCAATCTTCGCACTAGAAGAAGAAGTTGTAAGGGTTTGAAATGCTTGTCGAACTGTGTCCGGGTGAGCTGAACCATGTTGTGCCTGTTTCATTCAAAGTTCCATCATAACAAAGGTAAGCTATTTTAAGCTTTTCGTCATCATTCATGTTATAGCATTTGAATATTAAATACTTATGAATCGAACCTGTTATATGCTGGGACTATAGTTATATTATTGAGTACGTTTACAAGGAATACTAAATATTGATTATAGACGAGGAATGTCCGTTTACAATCTCTTTGCTATACTAGCTAGTTTGTGTTATATTGTTTAAGTTCATTTTGTGCTATGCTGCTGAAGGATATAGAAGAAGTGTTCGGTTATTTTTGTTATTGTAACCTCTTCTGTTATGTTGGAACTTTGTTTGATCTTTTTGTTGGTTATCATATCATATTGATACTTTCCTTACAGGATGATTGTACTGATATTTTATGTTATGTAATTTAAGGATGTAGAAAAAGTGTAGGCATGTGGTTTATTTGAATCGCGCTTCTTCTGTTTGGTCGTTTGTTGGTTGTTTTATTTATATTATCGAGTAAGTTGATATTTATCTAACTTGGGTATTGTTTTTTCATTAGGTCTTTCTTACCCCAAAGATGTCGACAATTAGGAATGCAACTAATTGGTGGCTGAGCATCGTTGTTGGGGTTGTGTGTAAGGAACATGTTTAATTATGTAATTATGTAATTTGTATTTGAGAATACTAGTATGTTCTAAATTAATATATTAGCTTCCTTGTTGATGTTTAATATATTTCAACTTTGTTATAGTAAATTAATATATTTGCGTATTCGATCGACAAGTTGACAATATAATATTTATATTTCGCGACATCTGCAATCAAAATTAAATACATATTCAGTGACCCTCTTTTTATCGTCACAAAATAAAATCATTAGTGACGTTTTTAAATCGTCACCAAAATATTTTTTAGGACGATTATCAAACGTCACGGAATAAACTTTTCATGACTTTTAAACACCGTCACGAAATACACTTTTCGTGATGTTTAAACACCGTCACGAAAGGATGTCACATGACCTCTCCTCCCCTGTTCAAGGTCTTTCCGTGACATTCTATAACCGTCACGAAATCATTTTTCATGACGGTTTATGAACGTCGTGGAAGTCTATGTCTTTCATGACGCTAATAAACCGTCACATGTGCTAATTTTTGTGACGTTTTTTAAACGTCTCGTATACCTTTCGTGATGGGCGTATACGTGACGACGTTAAAAACGTCAAGAAAGCTTTTTGTGACGCCAAAAAACGTCACGGTAGACCGAATTTATAGTAGTGATAGTTTTCTTAGTCTATAACTTGTAATATGTTGCCAACATTTTGTTACTTATACAAATTTTACAATTGTAAAACTTCCATCATGTAAAAACATGCCTAAGAATGATCGCATAGTGTTTCCGTGTTGATTGGTTTAATCACTGAAAAAATGTAACAAGAAAATGGGTGGGGATTAATGACACCTTGTGTAAGAATATTAAAGAGACATCATATTTAAGTTGCTGATTGTAGTGGAATCTTCAAACCAATTTAGTTATGTTTGTTAAAAAGAAATTAATAATAATTTAAAATAGTTTAAATGATATAGATAGATTTGGTAGTTTCAATTGTGTGGAAAGATTTTATGAATTATGTAGATTTTGTAGTTAGGGTGGTTTCAATATTAAGTCATAACATCTTGCTAGTTTGGGGGAGATTTTAGAGATTCGTTTGAACATGTGATCTGTCCAATGGTTGAAAACGTGGATAGGTAAAATTGGAGAAAAACTGCAAGGACAATATAGGCATGAAATGTATGGAGGGATAAATATGAAATTATATACTTCCCAAAATTTTAGGAAATCAAATTTAGCGATGACATGCAATTTAGAACAATTTTGGCCATTTTTCTTAACTACGTAACCATTCATAATGATTTCCCTATAAACATTTGTTGAGTTTATTATTTTTTCAAAGTGGGATCCTTGACACTGTACCATCAAAATTGTGATTCTTTTGGCTTACTAATATTGATTGGATGCTCGTTTGAATTTGTTGGTATGATAACATATCAACATGAGGTTAAATCTGTGAGATCTTTAAAATTCTCCTCAATAGGTGGCTTTTCCGGGATTACCAATCTTGGCCAGATCCCTTTTTTAGACAAAGAAAATCTATTACATTTATTTCACAAAAAAAAAAATCTATTACATTTGGTAACTATTTATTATTCTTTTATAAGTAAAAAATAATAAACATAATATTTTTATTTATGTTTTAGTAAAAATTGGAAAGTGTGAACCAAAAAAATAAGAAACTTATTGTTTCAAAAATTTCTATAAAATTTTGGAAACATTTTCTGAAAAATAAAAAACAATAAATATAAAGAGTTGTCAAATGTTTAAATTTATCAATAAAACTGGAAATAAGAAATAAGAAACATGAACGTTATCAAATGAATTATAAACCTTAACAAAACATTTTATCCAAAAATAATATATCAAATATAGATTACTAGAAGTTTTTCCATACCTAATTGACCGAGGATGGGTCAAACCAGGGATCCTAATCGGGGTCCCCAGATTCCCCCACCTTGTCTCCGTCACCGTCTCCGATCTGTTTAATATTTTATTAATTTTTATATTTTTATATTAAATATTATATTAATTTTTATAAATATATTTTTAACTTTTTAATACATTGTAATCTTAATTAATTAAAATTTACACTATTCCATAAAAAAAAAGTTTATGTTTTTTTAAAGAATTAAAATATTTATAAATCTTTTTTTTAAATTATATATATCGGAGATGGGTTCTCTGTGTAGGAATTCCCGCCCCATCTCTACTCTCAAAATTTCGGGGCTGGGGGCGAGGATGGGGATGACCCCCGAACCCCACCTCACCCCGTTGCCATTCCTAGGCAAAACTTTGAAAACTATTTTTGTATGCTAACATATAAAGAAAAACAAGCTTGACTAATTCAAATATGATAATAAAGTTTTAGATTTGCAAATATAACAAAAGAAAATGTTAGCCCAAATTCACTCACCGAAAAGATTAAAATGATGTTGAACATCTATGAATTTATTAGTGATAGACGTCTAAATTGATATAGACTATATTAGTAGTAATTTAGACGTATGATAGACTATATCAGTGATAGACATATGTTAGACTATATATTTGATAGACCATCAATGATCACAAAGACAAATGTCTATTAATGATAGTTTATCTAGTAATATAATCCAACAAATGTCTCAATCTATCTAATAATATAGTTTATCACTAATCAGATGATAGATATAGATGAATGATATATGAGGGTAAAAAAGTGTTAGAATCCATATAAATGAATTAAATTTATCAAACCCATCAGTTTAAGCTTTTGGGTTAACTGGTGATTTATTCATTTTCAAGATGGTATCAGAGCGAGAGGTCCTGTGCTTGAACCCCTCCCCATTTATTATAATTTCCATTCGTTGGATCTTGCTTCTTACTGTTACTCGCAAGAAACTAAGTATTTTCTTTTAAAATTTTAAATTCTTTTTAAACAATATTTTATTATGTAAACTACCAAATATATTCGGATCTTTTTACCCAAAAAGCCAAAACTGCTGCAGTGTAACGGTATATTTAGCGGTGGACCCGTGTGCGCCATCCGCCGTTGTATCATTAGCGTTTGACCGTAGTTTTAAAAATTACCACTTGTCGCCACCACCAATCCGAGCCATCGCCAAAACTGGACACCAATATCCGCAGCGCCGAAACCAAAACCGCCACTCGGTTTTCTCTGTCCTGTTCCTCTATAAAGTTCTCCATTTCAAACAAATCCCATCATCGATCGTCAACACAAAAATCCAATCAATTTTCATATTCATCTAAATTCTTACAAATCTTTGATCTTCTGATTAACCCATGTCGACTGCTGGTCAAGTCATCAAATGCAAAGGTATTACTCTCACTCGCACTCTTTCGGATTCTTCTGGGTTTTGATTACCCAGTTTTTTATCTTTTGGTTTCTGTTTGTGGAGATTGAACTTCTCTAACTCTCTTTGGATCCCTTTTGATCAGTCCTTGGATTGCAAAATATAACTAAACTAATGCATTAGGATTTAGGTAGCTGTTCCTTGACATGTCTGGAATCTGTTTGATTTAAGTTCTGAATGAGAAATATAGTTTTTGATTTCTGTCTTATACATCCAATTGTATAAAATTGAGTCTTTTATGTTCTCCTTGATTCTATTTAGACTGAAAAACACTCAAAATTTATGGGCTCATCTTTCATCTGTTGCTTATGATGTTTTCTTACTTTTGTGTGTGTTACAGCTGCTGTAGCGTGGGAAGCTGGAAAGCCACTTGTGATTGAGGAAGTGGAAGTGGCACCACCACAGGCTAATGAAGTCCGTGTCAAGATCCTCTTCACTGCTCTCTGCCACACTGATGTTTACTTTTGGGAGGCCAAGGTAAACAAAATGCTAATTTGCATTGCAAACATGTTATGTTTTCCTATATATATATCTGCTTGCTTGTAGTTTGGACTTTATGGGTGGTCTTTCTCAAAATGGCTTCTTTAATTTTTGTACTGTTTCACTTTTCAGGGCCAAACGCCTCTGTTTCCTCGCATATTTGGGCATGAAGCTGGAGGGTATGTTTAATCTTATCCACTCATTTTCAAGTTGTACTGCAAATGGAATCTCTGTTATATTGGTTGGTTGTGTTTTAATTTGGTGTGTTGTTAACAAACAGAGTTGTGGAGAGTGTGGGGGAGGGAGTGACGGATCTGCAGCCAGGAGACCATGTTCTTCCGGTGTTCACTGGGGAATGCGGGGATTGTCGCCATTGTCAGTCGGAGGAGAGCAATATGTGTGATCTTCTCCGGATCAACACCGACCGCGGTGTCATGATCAATGACGGCAAGACGAGGTTCTCTATTAACGGACAGCCCATCCATCACTTTGTAGGAACCTCCACGTTTAGCGAATACACTGTCGTCCATGTTGGATGTCTAGCCAAGATCAACCCGGCTGCCCCTCTAGACAAAGTTTGTGTTCTTAGCTGCGGAATATCCACAGGTAAGGAGATTGGAAATTGGAGAGTTGAGAATATGAATAAATGATTAGATTACATATTATAGACTCGTGAGCTGAATCAATTTGGTTTTGTGTGATGAAGGCCTTGGAGCTACTTTGAATGTGGCAAAGCCAAAGAAGGGTTCATCTGTTGCAATCTTTGGACTTGGAGCTGTTGGCCTCGCTGTAAGCTTACTAAATCAATTAAACTTCTAAACTCGTAGATTCTGATTTAGATTTTGATCATATTAAATATCGTTCTCTAACTTTGTTTTTAATTTAAGGCTGCTGAAGGAGCAAGAATTTCCGGGGCATCCAGAATCATTGGTGTTGATCTCAACCCAAGTCGATTTGAAGAAGGTACAATCACATAATATAACATAACTTGAACTTCTTATATATATAATAAAAAACTTTCTTAGTTTTGATGGGATTTATCATATAATTTTTGGGCTTGTTTTTGTTTGTTTTTTTGATAATTGCAGCAAAGAAATTTGGCTGCAACGAGTTCGTGAATCCAAAGGATCATAACAAACCTGTTCAAGAGGTGATTGCAGAGATGACCGATGGAGGAGTCGATCGGAGCGTCGAATGCACTGGAAGTATCCAGGCCATGATCTCTGCATTCGAATGTGTCCATGATGTAATTCCTCATCAATTTCATTCTCATTCTCTCTCTTACGCTTTACACGACAATATCCATAAAACAAAATTGTTGTGTTTGACAACAGGGGTGGGGTGTTGCTGTGCTCGTCGGAGTGCCAAACAAGGACGACGCATTCAAAACTCATCCGATGAATCTCCTGAACGAGAGGACTCTCAAGGGCACCTTCTTTGGAAACTACAAGCCCCGAACCGACATTCCCGGGGTGGTCGAGAAGTACTTGAACAAGGTAAGATCCGCAAAACCCAAAACCCAAAACCCAATTGAAGAGGTTTTAATAATTTTGAGATGATTCTGATTAGCGAGGGATTGTTGTAGGAGCTGGAACTGGAGAAGTTCATTACACATTCTGTGCCGTTTTCTGAGATCAACAAGGCGTTTGAATACATGCTGAAGGGAGAGTCCATTCGCTGCATTATAAAGATGGGAGATTGATTTGTTGAGGGAAGAATCATTGTTATTGTGATGTTTTTAAGTGTTGTGTGAGAACTCTGAATCTTCGGTTTTTCGTTTGTTGAAGGGGAAATTAAGATGCGTTGATGTGCAGTTTGATCGTTACAGTTATGCATTTCTTCTCAATAAATTATAACATCACTTCAGCTTATATGTCTATCTTTATTTTGCTATCCTTTTCTAAATCAATTTTGAACAAATTATAGGGAAAGAAAGCATAATTTCCAAAAATAGAAAATTATATATATATATATATAATATCACAGGTTAAGATCTTGTGGACATATTTTGTCTAGTCCTCAAAGTTGAGTAAATTTTTCAATGTTGTCATATTCGGTAAACCCCATTTGATGAAAGAGATTCTAAACTGTTATAATTTTAATGTTTGAAAATTGCAAATGGCAACAAAATAATAAGCTAGATCTAATTATTGCGATTACAAAATTAAAGGAGAGAAAAATTTACGTGGTTTGAATTATACCTACATCCACGAGCGAAGTGACAATAATATTTTTCACTAGTGTTCAAGACGGGATTACAGAAAAGCACAGTGAAACATTCACCAAATCTCCGGTATACCCAAAATATTAAATTCGATTACAAAATTAATTTCCAAATGGGGGATTAAATAAAAATTAGAAAAATGGTGAAATTCACTCAACTCAACAAATCAGTGAAATTGATTTCACTCACAAACTCGCTCTACATTTCAATTCAAGCTGGGGTGGCCTCCTTATGCATAGAGCCTTCATTTCGACGTAGGACAGCAAATTACTTCATTATACAGCCATGTAACTGTCACGAATTCCGTGAATGACATTTTTAACTGATTGAAACTCGAATTTGTAGCAGTGATAACTTTTTTTTTTTTTGACAACTTTCCATTCTTATTGCCTATTTTGTTCTTCTCTTTCTCACTTTCTCATATTATTCTTTTCTTTCTCTCTTCTCGTTTTTTCCTTTCGCTTTCGTTATTTTCGTTATTTTTCTCTTTTCTCCCAATGATGAAGGGAGGAAAATCAGCAGGAATGACCATTTTCTATCATTTTGTGTCACATTTATTTTCCAATAAATGACAAAATTGGAATCATGAGCTAAATTTGTTGTGCGGTGGGTGGAACCACTATCTTGAAAACAAAATCGGCACGACCTTGGTGCTAAAATTGTTTTACTGTCGGTATGCTCCCCAAGGTTAACACAACCTCAAACTCAAACTTGCACTCGTCGGAGTGGGAGTGAAATCATGAAGAATAATAGAATGAAGAGTGGAGGTGTAGAACAGGAGAGAAGTATTGAATGAATCGGATGATTGAAATTGTTAGGGAATGACCCTTATTTATACGGATGAAGTGACCAAAAAATAACCAACTTTCATCCATCAACGTATCCTTCAATTCTTTTGAGTTCGCCACGTGGATTTGAATTTGTAGAAGAAATTTGTCCCAAAAAGTAAGCTAGGCCCGAGCCGATTAGCGGCGACGCGCGTGTTAACCTTGGCCTTGGCTTACCTCACACCAAGTTTATAAGCCTAATACACAGTCAATGCTTATAATCCAAATTCTCAAATGTTATGCTTCCGATGTGGGACAAAACAAGTTTTAATATTTGTCATTTCCAACAATCCCCACGAATGACAACATAGTAAAAAGAAGTAAGAAGAATGATTGAATTTTTGAGCAAAGGATAAGAAACTTAAGCATTAATATCATTCGATTTGAATTAATGTATAATGAAGTAAGGCAACAACCTAAATAATGAAAGTGAGATACCTTTTGCAGTTCCAGTATTTATAGGTGAGACCCCCACAACACGTTTGAATCCTCGATTTTGATTCCGCGATAGTTGTCAAGTGCTTTTAGTGGCCATGCACATACACCTTGGGTCATCGTGAACGCTCTAAAAAGAGGCTTTACAACTCTTTCATAGAAGGTGACCTCTACTTCAAAGTCACGTTGTTGCTTCATCAAGTCTATTATAGATAAACCACTAAAAAACTGAGCTATGAAGACTTTGAATATTATCCATCAAGTCCACGCATGGACCATCCAAAAAGGGCTATGGATTCACATGTTTCACCGTATCCATCAAGTCCATTCATGGATCACCCAAATTAGGGCTATGGATTCACATATGCTTCACTACATCCATCAAGTCCGTACATGGACCACCCAAAAGAATGGTTATGAATTGAGCATCATGGTTTGGGTCCCATAAATCATATGAGGACTCCAGAATTACTCTCATTGTTTGGCCTTTGGTGAAAGGATCTGCTAAGTTTCTCTCAGACCTCACATACTCCAAAGACATAATTCCATCTTTCAGCAACTGTTTCACAGCTTCATGTCTTAAACGTATGTGGCGTCTTTTGCCATTGTACACACTATTTTTGGTAATTTCTATGGCAGCTTGTGAGTCACAGTGTATGGATGCACGTACAGATTTCCCCCACAATGGCACGTCTCTTAGAAGGATTCTCAGCCATTTAGCCTCTTGACTTGCCAGTTCAAGTGCTATGAACTCAGATTCCATGGTAGAGCGAGCAATGCAGGTTTGTTTTGCCGATTTCCATGAGATAGCTCCACCGTCAAAAGTAAACACATACCCGCAAGTGGAGCTCACTTCATCATTATCTGTAACCTAGTTTACATCATAATATTCTTCTAGCACAATATAAAATTTGTTAAAATGCAAACAATAATCCATTGTACCCCTAAGATACCTTAAAAACCAATGTAGAGGAGTCAAGTGATCTTTACTAGGGTTATGAGTGTATCTACTCAGTCTACTTACCGCATATACATATTAGGTCTAGTGTAGTTCATTAAAAACATGACACTACCTATGATCTTTGCATATTCGGATTGAGATACACTATCGCCCTGATTCAGTAGCATCATAAGATGTGCTTACAGGTAAATTATCAAAGTGATCAAATTTTTTCAGTATTCTCTCAATGTAGTGTGATTGACATAAGGAACCAAGTATTACATCAGCCTCTCCTAAATCTTTCATTTCAAAATGCGAAGAAATGAGTAATTTGGTCTCATTAATGATATCTAAGTTTGAACAAAAAATGAGCATGTCATCAACATACAAGCATATTATCACACAATCAGCTCCAAACAACTTTGAGTAAACACATGTATCATAACAATTTACTTTATAACCATTGTTTACCGAAGTGCCATTAAATTTTTCGTTCAATTGTTTAGGAGCTTGTTTTAGGCCATAGAGAGATTTTTTAAGCTTGCATACTTTATTTTATTGACTAGTAGCTAGAAAACCTTTAGTTTGTGTCATATAGATCTCCTATTTTTAAATCACCATTAAGGAAAGTTGTTTTTACATCCATCTAGTGTATTACGAAGCCTTGAATAGTTGTCAAAGCTATCAAAGATCTAATTGTGGCAATCTTGGTTACAGGAGAGTACGTATCGAAGTAATCAATGCAATACTTTTATGTGTGACCTACAACCACTAGTCTATCTTTGTATTTTTCTATCGTACCATATGGTCTCATTTTTCTTTTAAAGATCCATTTACACCTAATAGGTTTATTTCCTATAGGTAGATCTACCAATTCCCAGGTTTGATTCATAACTATGGAGTCTAGCTCACTTTTAATAGCTTCTTTACATAGGCTAGAATCTAAAATATTTATAGCTTCTTACTAGGTTTTACGATCTTCGTCTATCAAATACATGCAAGCGAACTGATGATCTATCTTGTCAAAGTTTTCTACCAGATAGGAAGTTAATTAGGAAATCAGGTCCGAAGCTTCTACTAACCTTTTGCCTTTTACTTCTCCTAGGTTTAGAATCTATTGCATCATTAGATCTAGGTTCAGGGTCTATCATATCAACAAAAGTGGAGCGCAATGACATGCATGCAGTTTTTGAAATACCACTAGATTCACCACCAGTTCTAATCATAGGGAAGATATTTTCAAAAAATATAGCATCTCTATATTCACATATTGATTTATCATTAAAGATCATGAACCTATATGCAAAACTATTTTGAGTATAACCAATGAAAACACAATTAAAAGTTTTAGATCCAATCGTTGCTTTTTTGAATGCTAGATATGCCACCTTTGCCAAGCACCCCCACACTTTCAAGTAGCTCAGGTTTGACAAACGCCCTTTTCAGAGCTTGTATGGTGTCTTATCCAACTTTTTGTGAGGGACCTATTAAGAATATAAAATAGGCAGAAAGTGCAGCTTCCCCCCACATATCATCAGATAAACCAGAACTTAATAGCATGACATTTATCATCTCTTTTAAAGTTCTATTCTTCCGTTCAGCTATTCCGTTCTATTGAGGTGAATATGGAGTAGTAAATTTGTGTATAATCTCACTTGATTCACAAAAATCCCTAAGCGAATTATCATTATATTCACCATCCCTATATGATATTAACATTTTTATCTTTCTACCTAATTGACTTTGTATTTCAGCTTTGAATTTCAAAAACATACTACTAGCTTCATCTTTAGATTTTAGGAGATATATTTTCGTATATCTAGAAAAATCATCAACAAAAGAAAAATAGTCATTTTTTCCACCCCTGCTAGTTGTATTTTTGAAATCAGCTACATGAGAATGAATTAATTCTAGGAGTTCAGTACACCTTGCAATGACAGGTTTAAAAAAAAATTTTTTAGCAAACTTTGCTTCTACACAGATAGGAAATTTTCAAGTTTCAAGAAAATCAAAAGGATTAATTAAATTTAAAGTTCTAAGCCTTTTAATCGATGCAATATTCATATGTCCTAATTTACCATGTCACACATCAAGAGACTCAACGATGTAAGCATAACTAGAATTAATTTCATTTAAAGAAGTAGTATTCATAACAAACAAACCATCTGTATGATGATAACCTTATCGGCCTCAAACACAATTCCAAGTCCGGTTCGGTTCAACAGACCTCCTGCCATTAATTCCTACGCAGGGAAGGAACATACAACACATTACTTAATGATAAAGTTTTGCCACATGTGAGTTTCAAGAGAACCTTCCCTTTCCCAAGTACTTCAGCTGTAGCAGAGTTCCCCATAATCACATAATCGCCATCAATAGAGTCTTGAAAGTCGTGGAAGAGGTCATGGGTCGAGCAGAAATGTCTGGACACTCCTATGTCAAGAATCCAATCGAATTTGTTCTTTACCAGATTTGCTTCCACAACCACAGCGGCAATTATGCCATCCGTCTCTGCAAAGTTGGCTTGTAGAGTAGTTATTTGATCTTTCAATCTTTCCTCTGGGTGCACTGATAGGATTTGTTCTCGGGTTTTCCGCAGATATAGCATACCAATTTTGATTTTTCAATTCTTCCACTAGCATTTTTGGGTTGGAGACCTTTGTTCTTTTAAGCTCTATCCCTTGCAATTTGCTTCCCTTTATTTTTTAACCTGTCTTTGGAAGCACTAGAAGATTCAACTAAGTTAGCTTTAACAGGGACTGAGAAAAGAGCTTATCCTTCAGCTTGTTGGCTTCCCTCATGCACACGTAATTGATCAGTTCTTTCAGAGTCAGGTCATTCTTATGTTTCAAGTGGTTGCGATAATCTTTCTAGGAAGGAGGAAATTTCTCGAGAGCAACACATTGACCTGAAGAATTTCGCACATCTTCATGCCTTCAGACATCACATTTGCCACTAGGTTCTCATACTCATGAACCTGATTCATGATCGGTTTGTCGTTTGACATTTGAAATCGCAACCATTTATTGACGACGTACTTTCTCCTGCCTGCATCATCCTAACCATATATAGACTCTAATGTGTCCCAAATGACCTTTGCAGATTTTTGGACTATGAAGAGATCAAATTCCAAAAAGAGAGTCGTTCATATGGTTGAGAAGATGCCCACGGACCGTTTTGTTGTCTTTGTCGAATTTTTTTTCTACGACAGTGGTAGTATATGTCCCGAGATCAGCAGCAACAACCGAAACGGTGTCAGCGACAATGGTAAGCGGATTAGTGACGACTGCAGTGATGGAAGTGGTAGTGACGACAGTAGTAGCAGCGACAGTGGTAGTGGTTGCAACGGCAATGGTGGCAGGCTGAGCAGCAATTGAGGATATAGTTGATCTCCAACTGCTCAAAGAAAATCAGTAACTTCTGTGACCATCAACGGTAGTTGGATTTGTTGAGTGGTTCCAATTTCGACAAATCGTTTTACTGTCGGTATGCTCCCCAAGGTTAACACAATCTCCAACTCAGACGTGCAGTCGTTAGAATGAGAGTGGAATCAGTCTCGTGCTTAGTTTAAGGTAGTGAACAGAAGTAGAAAAAATGAAGAACAATGGAATAAAGTGTGGAGCTGGAGAACAGGAGAGAAGTATTGAATGAATGAGATGATTGAAATTGGTAAAATTTGTCCCAAAAAGTAAGCCGAGCTTAGGCCCGAGTCGAATAGCAACAACGGCGCACGTGTAGGCCTTAGTCTTGACTTACCTCACACCAAGTTTGTAAGTCTAATACACAGTCAATGCTTATAAACCAACTTCTCAAATGTTATGCTTCCGATGTGGGACAAAATAAGTTTTAATATTTTTCATTCCCAACAACATTTTATTTAAAATTACTTATTTTACCATTATTCAAACCACACTATCTTATTCTCTCTCCTTTTTGTCTTTCGAGCAATTATCATTTTCTTTTTCTTCTCTCCCCCTCTCCCTGAAAATTTTCCATTCTCCCTCTCCCTCCCTCTCCCTCTCTCTATCTTTATTATACCAAATCGATTCCTCGCAAAATCCCTCTTTTGTAGGTGACGAGCAACAATTTGAAGCAGCGATGGTCTTGTGGTTGTTCTACACAGTGGCGTCTGAACCCATGACATTTCTAAGTCATGTTTTTTTAGTTTATTATATGAATGATAAAATTCGAAGGTTTTGAATGGCCTTAGTAATTGATTTGACAGACTTCTGATGTTATTTTAGTTAAGTTATGGTGACCTATAAAATTGAAAATTTTTATAATTATCAAATTATGAGACGATGATTTATAATGATTATGATTTATCGTGGTTTGAGAAATATTAAAGCTATTATTTTCAAACTACTAGATGTTGTACCATGGTGACTTCTCAATACACATACGTGTATGTGTTTCTGTAGTGTATGCATGACCAACTTTGCTATGCTATGCATCTAGAGTTTACCCAATATCTTGCTTCTAAGAACAGTTCATGCTAGTTTGACAATAGATCCATAGCTAGTTGGGATCAACTGTCGACATGCCAGGTCCTAGGTTAGATAGGGTAATTTGGGGCCGGTCGTGTCAATATCACCTACAATGACAATATCTTGCTTCTAAGTACCCTTAACAATAGCTACCTGAAATTACACCATCAAAATATCCTCACTAAACCAACAAGATACGTACATATCCTTCTATTTACACACTGCTCACGGCGACTTAATTCTCTTTTGAATTTTGTACTAACGAAACTTTAATAAAGGAGCTATATTAATAGGTATCAATATCTTAATCCTTATAAGAAGTAATATCCTAATTCTTGTTGAAATTTGCAGTAGTGTTGAAAATAATTTTCATCGTAGGACATGAGTTTTCTATTTTGACTCCATTATCCCAATAATCTTCCACTTGGAGACAAAACAAAAATATTTTCTTCCATTGCAACATCAGTATCCGATAATCTTGGAATAACTCAAAGTATTTTTCTCAAACGGTTTTCTGATCTTGAAAACTTCAAAGCTTGTCCTACAAATTCAAACAACTTGTAAAACAAAATAAAAAAGAACTACTCTCATCTATCTTTCCTCTTAGTTTGAGCAATTTACGTAGACTTGTCTCACAGACACAAAAGATACAACCACGTGCTCCCACTCAAATTAAGTATCCTTCTTCATTCTCAAACATTGAAGAAAGAACTTCTCACTGTTGACTTGATACCTCTATTTAAGCATGCCTGCTTGAATTGAGACCACTTGTTAATTACCTCAACAATTAGTGGATTCATCTTCTCGTATACAACTATTTGCTTATGCAACTTCATCAAGTCACTAATTCGTCTGACCAGCTAGGATCAATCCCTGACAACTTAAAGAACTTATTTTTGTTATCTAAATTCCTAATTGTTGTTCCTGCATTAATGTCTATGCAAGTTTGACACCATAAGGATTTTACTGGTTCGCTTCAATCTTGAGACTATGCAAGTCTTCTGAAAAAGCAAATTCTACTATGTTTGGAAAGATTCGATGAAGATCTCACTCAACATATCACCCACAACGACTATCTTGCTTCTAAGTATCCTTACAATGCCTAGCTAGAATTACATAATTAAAATATCATCACTAAACCCACAAGATACTTCTATTTACACATTGCCCACAACCACTCAATTCTCTTTTGGATATTTTGTACAAATGAAACTTTAACAAAAGAGTTATATTTACAAGAAGCTTCGTTGTAGGATTTCACAATAGTGTTGAGAATCCTTTTATTCATAGGAAACATGTTTCCTGTATTGGCTCCATTATCCTGACACGATAAAAGCTAGATCAACCATTTGAAGCGAGACTAAAATATCTTAAGTTTGTTTGAGACAATGATTGATGGAGATGCAACACATTTTTATTGGTATGAAGTCTTTTTGGATAAAAAGTGTTGATTTGGTTCGTGCTCTTTCGAGATGGTTCTCACCATTTTCATGGGAAATAAATAAAAGAAATATAAAATACTTTAATTGTAGAATTTCATATTGTTACGATTACTATCCTATCTAAGCTTACATTGAATACGAAAAGAGAATTATAAGAAGACAACTTAATTATACTTAGTTGAAGCCAAAGCGAGCATAACTCAGCGGTAATTGGTATATACCTCCACATGTTATTCTGAAAAAAAAAAAGATTGTACTTAGTTGAAAAATAAAGTTCGAAAGTTAAACAACTTACAAAATTCAACTTTAAAATATAATTCCCTGAAAAAAGATTTAAAAATACAATTAAAGTAATCTTATTCAACTTAGCCCAAGATGGTTGAGTAAAACCTCACAAAAAATTTTAATTCAATCAATTTCCATCACTAAGTTCTAGAATTGCTAAATTTAGAGTTACAACTTACACTTGCAACAAAGGGAATCACGGAAAACAACATCTTCAAAACAACCAAAAGAGAAACCAGGGAACAGTGACTAATTAGAAAACAATTGAATCAAATGGGAGCTTTCAAAGGTCAACACCCTCCAAGTTGCCATTTTTCTGACTTTCATTTTAAATGCCAAACAAAACCACATACGGTATCATCAATGGTATTTGTCGCCCACAAAAACAATACCTTTGCATTTGCTTGCTAATTATATATTCCAAATGCTTCTCTCTTCGCTCTCGTTTCTCTATAAATAACCCATCCCAATACACCTGTTTATCCATCCAAAAAGAGAAGCAAATCTCAAGTCTCCATACGTTATTTGAAGTGATGGCATTGTCAAGCACTGCTGGTAAAGTCATCAAGTGCAGAGGTAACAAAATCAAACCCATTAATTTGATTGATCTTGTGTTAATAATCCATTAATTTTTTACAAAGCGAGCATAGCTCAGCGATAATTGACATATATCTTCAATCAAGAGAGGGTGAGTTCGATCTCGCAGCTCTACCTATTTTACTCGAAAGGAAAACAAAATCCATTAATTTTTGTGAATATTGTGTTACAGCTGCTGTGGCGTGGGAAGCTGGAAAGCCACTGGTGATTGAGGAAGTGGAAGTGGCACCACCACAGGCTAATGAAGTCCGTGTCAAGATCCTCTTCACTGCTCTTTGCCACACCGATGTTTACTTTTGGGAGGCCAAGGTAAACAAAATGATAATTTAGATTAGATGGGTTTATTATTTCTGTTAACCAAAGCTTTTGTTTTGTCTTTATCTATTAATTGTCAAACATTTATCGGTGGTCAGAATCAAGACCGATGAGGAGCCAAGTACTTTTTTTTAGACCTTATGCGTCGTCCCCAAAACGACTACTTTAATTTCTTGTATTGTTTCAGGGCCAAACACCTCTATTTCCTCGCATATTTGGGCATGAAGCTGGAGGGTACGTTTGATTCAATCCTACTCTCTCTTACCTATTTTAAATATGATTAAATCACCAATGACCTCAACAGTTTACTTGTGAGCTTGGAAATTTACAGAAGACCCAATAAATGAAAATGGATACCATTTTGAACCTAAAAGCTTAAATTGATGAGTTAAGGTAAATTTAATTCATTTATAGATAGAGTGTGATGCATTGTTAATGAACAGAGTTGTGGAGAGTGTGGCGGAGGGAGTTACCGATCTCGAGTCGGGAGACCACGTTCTTCCGGTGTTCACTGGGGAATGTCGGGAATGTCGCCATTGTCAGTCGGAGGAGAGCAACATGTGCGAGCTTCTCCGAATCAACACGGACCGTGGAGTGATGATCAACGACGGCAAGAGCCGATTCTCCAAAAACGGACGCCCAATTTACCACTTTGTGGGAACCTCAACGTTTAGCGAATACACTGTTGTCCATGTCGGGTGTCTCGCAAAGATCAACCCCACAGCCCCTCTTGACAAGGTCTGTGTTCTCAGCTGCGGAATATCCACAGGCCTTGGCGCCACTTTGAACGTTGCAAAGCCCACCAAGGGCTCCTCTGTTGCTGTTTTTGGACTTGGTGCTGTAGGCCTTGCTGTGAGTTCAAATAACTATCTTTCTTTTCTTTCTTTGGGTTCTCCATTTTCATTATTCTCTCCTTCTGATTCTAATTCTTAGGCTGCTGAGGGTGCAAGAATTGCCGGGGCCTCGCGGATCATAGGCGTTGATCTTAATCCAAGTCGATTCGAGGAAGGTAAACCCGCTTTTAATGCCACCAAAGTTTTACATCGACTAGAAGAAGGGTAAGATCATGGATATATATGTAAGAGACAACATAATCATTGATACACAGAAGTCTTTTGGATGGAGCCAAAAGCAAAATCATAAGCGTTTATATTCAAAGTGGACAATATCAGAGTAACTCCTTTTTCGGCAACTTGCTCGACTATTAAGATACCAAATAGACAACCCTAGAATACGAATTAATGTCTAGGAATATGTGCATATTCATTTGTGTTTTTTAGTGTCCATTGGTGACATATTTCTTTGACTACACAGCCAAGAAGTTTGGTGTGAATGAGTTTGTGAATCCAAAGGATTATGACAAGCCCATCCAGCAGGTTAGTTCATAATTAAATATTGCTTTTCTTCTAATTGGGATTAGTTTTTGAAAGCTTAATATATATGTATAAGCAATGCATTATGAAGGGATTGAAGTTAATTATTTTGATTCATATATTAAACAGGTGATTGTTGAGATGACTAATGGAGGAGTTGATAGGAGTGTTGAATGCACTGGAAGCATCCAAGCAATGATCTCAGCTTTTGAATGTGTTCATGATGTAATTAAATTTCCTACCATTGATCCATTCATACATTTTTCTATTTCTTTTCCCTATTTATATATAGTACATATATGTGTTTAATTTCTTAAAAAAATAGATTGGATTATTATTAGGGTTGGGGTGTTGCTGTGCTAGTTGGTGTACCAAACAAGGACGATTTGTTCGCAACTCATCCAATGAATCTTTTGAACGAAAAAACTCTTAAGGGTACTTTCTTTGGCAACTACAAGCCCCGTTCCGACATTCCAAATGTCGTCGAACAATACTTGAACAAGGTTACAGTTTTATATTTCTATGAGTATAGTTCAATTAGTTAAGACACTTATCTCCGACTGACTATAGTTTAATAAATTTTTATGGTTGTTGCATTGCAGGAGCTAGAATTGGAGAAATTTATCACTCACTCGGTCCCATTTTCTGAAATTAACAAGGCGTTTGACTATATGTTACAGGGACACTCAATTCGATGCATCATTCGAATGGAAGATTGAGTTTGTCTTGTTGGTTTTAAAAAAAAACATGTTTCTTTTTTGTTTGTTTTCTGAGAAGTGTTTTTCCTCTGGTTTGTTCTTTGTATAATTGTAACTGCATGAGTTTTTTATTTTTGCTGTGGAGTTTCGTTGTATATTCAAGTGTTTGGCTGTAAATCGTAAATACAGTTTGATATTGAATAAACTACTCACTTAATATTATTTCTTTATTTTCTATTGGTTTTTAATAATATTAATTAAGTCAATGCTAATAAAATAAACCCACTACTCATTTGGCAACACATTTTAATATGCTATTACACTCAAATTTTGTATTTTAGTTATTTCTATAAAGGGATTTGAGTCACAGCGGTATCGCAATAGGATCCTTAAATATATACTACAATCAGCAAATTCTATGGCTTTTGGTATCAAATGTCACATGGATAAAATGATTCTTTCCACCTTTAGAAGAAACATTCTTATTCTTCTCTCAAAAGAGAAAAAAAATTGTGTGTATTCTTATTCTTATTCCAAAAGTTTGATGTTGTGGCCTAATTTTCTAAGATATTTAGCCAACGGTTAAGACATCTTGCTTCTTTCTTAAAAATAGGAGGTACCTCCCACCTTCTTATTTGTTGTTATAAAAAAAATCTAAGATATTTAAACATATATCTTTATTAAAATGTAGGATTTTGCCTTATTTTTGGGAGAAGTTAAACTAATATTTGTGTTTTATAATTAAAATAAGGTCAAATGGGTTTGAGATTGGTTTCAATTTTGCACTCCTGTACAAATAATGACCAGCGGATAGCGCACTAACACCCTGTACCAAAATTGCTATGTACCTTAGGGGATCACTCGAGACGCAGTCGTGCCCCCGTCTTCAAAATAGTGAGAAATAGAGGATGTAAATGGTCTCCATGGATCCGTAGCACGACATACCAATCTCCCCTATAAACACTCTAGGCAAGGAGACCTCACACTCTCCATCCCTCCTTATCTATAAAGAAAATAATAACAATAACCAAGGTAGGCTGCATTCTGCCACACAAACTCCTTATGAGAATTCGACACATGCACCTTGAAGAAGATTTTCACCCTCCAAAGTTCTGCTCCCTTATTCTCCCCAAACCTACTTACCCCTACTTGAGTTCTAATTAAGTATCGAAGTGCATTAGAGCACCACATCAGTGCAAGATTCTATGTAACCATGTATTTTTAGGATGCATGCGTAGGTGGCACCTCTGTGGCACCTACGTGGAACTCGCCTAGAAATCAGCATCAATAATTGACGTCATTTGTGGGAAAAAGAGTTGGTAGCCAAGTGACTCTACTCCCCCTCAACCTTCGCAACTAGGGATGACCTATGAGCGCGATACCGACTCTATTGAAAGGACACCTTTGAAGAGACAAACAGTTGTAGGGAGGGGCCACCATAGGAAGAGCCCTCAGCTAAAAAAGGAGAGAACTAGCGAGGTTCTCCTAACAAAGAACTGGAGCTTGTCCCCCATCCTCATGGGAAACAGGAAAGTCAACATCAGGATGAATTTGAGGCTCAACAAGAGGGAAAGCCTCATAAAATTCTTAGGAAGTAACACAGTCTTCACGTGGTCACATGAGGACATGTTGATAATCGACTCAAAAGTCATGGTGCACGGGTTGAACATCGATCTCGAGTATAAACCCGTGAAATAGAAACATCGCTCTATAGATACTGAACGAGGCACTGCCATAGCAGTAGAAGTCAAACAGCTTTTAAATGCCGACTTCATACGCGAGGTACAGTACCTACATTGACTCTCCAACATTGTCCTTGTTAAAAAGGCTAATGGCAAGTGGCACCTATGCAGGGATTGCATGAGCTTGAACAATACCTACCTTAAAGATAGCTTCCCCTTTTCCAAGATCAAGATAGACCAGAAATGGTCGACGGAATGACCGACCATGAGAAACTCATGTTTATGGACGCATATTCTGGTTTCAACCAAACTAGGATGCTCATGCTAGACTAAGAGTACACCTCCTTCATAACATACCAGGGGTTATATTATTATAGAGTAATGTCCTCTTTAGTCTGAAGAACATCAGAGCCACTTACTAAAGAATGGTGAACCGAATGTTCACCAAACAGACAGGGAGTAAAATTGAGGTATACATGGATAACATGCTTGTAAAAAGTACGAAACTATAAGGCTATCCTAAGACTTGAAACAATTGTATAGTCTTAAAGTAAGATGAGGGTAGCCACCACGCTTCCAAGGACCGTCATGGAGGGCTACACAAAACCAATTGGCAAGGAGAGGAGTAGCTCATGTCTATTATAAACCATTGTTAGGTCCCTTCTTTTATTAACAGGGATTACTCATGTTTCTCTTTAAAAAGCAAAATATAGGTAAAATATTTATAGAGTAATTAAGTTGGTAGATAAAATGATGAGAAATAATGTTGGATTTAGGTTTAAAAGACTAAATGAATAAAGCTTAGACCGTTTACTTCAAATTAGCTAAGAATAAGATGTTTCAAACGTCAGGCGCCAACCACTTTGAATTACACGATTCTACTTTTTAACCTACTTATCTCTAAGTGATTTTGAAGTACTAAATCTCATTCTAATATGTCTATTAGAAAAGAAGATTTAATTTAATAAAAACCAACCGCAACTTCAGGTGATGGTCCAATGTCTAGGCTACTTGAACAAAACCTTTATGTTTAAGGCCTTCCTCTCTGGGGTTTAATCAATTGAATTTTGAAAATAGTTCAACCTTTTCAGTATTGAATTGAAAACTCATTGATTGGTTAAATTAATTCGTTAACTTTTAAAAACAACTTAAGTGATAAAAAGATGTTGGAAACGCTTTTGACCTTTGTTGTCCCATTTTTTAAGAAGTTAGCTAATTGTCTATAATGAAGCTATGAAAAGGAAATTTAGCTCATAATGATAAAGTAAAAATAACATTAAAATTAGTTTGGAAATAGAAGAGATGATTAAAGAAGAAGGGAATAAAAAATAAGTTGTGAGGTTGTAATCCAAATAAACTTTATTCGTCCCTTTCGAACTTAGGGGAGTGAAAACTCGTTCTATTCCACAAAGACGTGCGATTACAAAATTTCCTTAAGTTGCAACAAAAGGAAAACGAGATGAAGAGAATAAATGTTTCTGAAATTTTATAAATAAAGTTGCAAATCACATGTAAAGATGGAAGTTCGCTAAAAACTAAACAAAATGTAAAAGGAAATCACATTTAAAAGAATAGCAAGTTTAAAAATTAAATTAGAACTATAGATTGATAAAGAAACTTTAAAAAACTCTTAAAAGTGATCAATGGATGAGGCAAAGAGTCGAGGGAGAGAGAGAGAATTTATAGAAAGCTTGAAGGTTGTTGGATACTTGAGAGAAGAGGCCAACCATCACTTTGCAACCTCTTTTACTAACTTTTTCATCTAACAAACTAACCTGTCTTGCATGGATGACATGTGGGACATAGAAGAAGGTGTCAAAATGATCAAAACTTGCGTTTCACTAAAAGGGCAAAATCGGTAGTTGGTAGAGACGTCTGGCGCCTAGGAGTAAATTTATGCACAAAAATGTAACACGTTATAATTCCGACTCTAATTGCTACCAAAAACTTATATTTACGTATTTAGACCATGATAGAATGATTATGCATGAATTGTACGTAAAAATAACCCATTAAGAACTATTTCTAAGTAAAAGAAAAAAGCCGAAGAGTATTAATTTAGTAATGATCACCTAGGAGAATGTAACCAGCTTCATGTGGAGGAGCATTGTGTATCGATTCGACAAACCATATGTCCTAGTATCCGACAATAGGCAACAATTTGATAACGTTAGTTTCAAAATATTTTGCTCAGACCTAGGTATTAGGTACCACAGCTCATCGCCCATTCACCCGTTAGCCAACAGACGAGTCGAGGCTGTCAAAAAAGTCATAAAAAAGAACTTGAAAGCCAAGCTCAAGGGCCTGAAAGGGTGTGGTTGGAAGAGTTGCCAAGCATGTTGTGGGCTTATTGGATTATTGCACTACCTTAAAGGGTGAAGCCCTGTTCTCGCTAGCCTTCGGCTTTGAGGTAGTCGTCCCATTTGAATTGAGCATCCCCTCACCTAGGGTCGAGAACTTCGATGCAGAGAGTAATGATGAAAGCCTTCGGCTGAACTTAGACATCCTTGATGAGTTTAGAGAATCGACACGACTTAGAGTTGCATCGTACAAAAATTAAATCGTCCAGTACTACAACGCCAAGGTCAAGTACTAAGCATTTAAGGCAAATGACTTAGTGTTGCAAAAACTCACATGCAGAACACCATAGAACCAGCTAGTGAGGCGCTAGGCCCAATCTGGGATGTTCTTTACTAGGTAACCAGATTCGTTCGTGCACGCACGTGTAGACTCACCGACCTAAAAGATAAAGAGCTCCCCCACCACTAGATCATGGACCACTTGCGAGCATACTACTATGAAAGAGTTAAAGGTGCACACCAAAATGTACAACTTAGTCGTAACTTTCATCTCTCTTAAATTCATGTTGAACAGTCGAGCATGAAATTAGAGGCTACCCAACTCGAATAGGGGCTAGATGATAAGAGAGAGATGGCAGAAAAGTAAACTGTCTAGAATAACCTAAGGGATAAAACACTCTCCCTCTCTCCCAAAATATAAAGAAAATGATAACCGTTACCAAGGTTTGACACATTCCCCCACACAATCTATTTGTGAGAATTCAACACACACACCCTAAACCAGACTCTCACCCTTAAGAGTCTTGCTCCCTTATTTTTTTTGCTCCATATTCATTTGCTCCTACTTGAGTTATAACTTAAGCATTAGAGTGCATTCACTGGAGCATCACACCAGTGCAAGATTTCTATATGTGAAGGAATCAGGTTTTCGAAGACGAAGGCATAGGCGACACCTGCATTGCACCTAAGTGGAACTCGCCTAAAAATTAGCATCAACAACACATAATAAAAGGAACACATCGTCCATGTATTTAATATAGCAACGTCTGGTATGATAACGACAATTTATGAGATTTAACCCAACCATATGGACTAAATTCAAACTCTTAAAACTATAAGGGAAAAAATGAAGCCAAAACTTGAAGTATATGAGTCAATTAATTGAGCTTTTAAATTTAAGGGTGGAAGGCATTGTGTGTGTCTAAATTTAAGGGTGGCCTAGACCTTCGGGATCTCGAGCTTTTCAACAAAGTTCTTCTAGCAAAGCAAGACTGGCAGATTATGACTAAGCTGAACTCTCTCCTAGCTTTGGCTCTAAAAGGAAAATATTTTGCTGATTGCTCATTTTTAGAGGCCTCGACAAGGAAATAAGATTCTTTCATTTGGAAGAGTATTATATGGGAGAAGTAACTTCTTTCTAAAGGTATCCGGTGGAGGATTGGAAATGGAGATCAAGTTTTTATCCAAGGAGACAAATGGGTGCCTCGGCTAGGGTCTTTCACTACTACGTTTCCCTTTAGGGGAGCTTCCAATCGGAAGTCTCTTACTCATTCTTCCAAATGGTGGGTGGGATAGAAATGAGGTTACAAATAACTTTCATAAGGAGGATGTGTAGTTAATCCTCAATCTTCCACTTCCAAAGAGAATGGTTGAGGACTCTTTATTATGGCATTACTCCAAGGATGGTATCTATATAGTGAAAAGTGGGTATCAATAGGCTATTGACGAGATACTGGTAGGGGAGCAGTCAAATTCTCAGGCTATGTTTCAATGGTGGAAGGAGTTGGGGTCGCTTAATGTGCCTAGCAAAATGAAAATATTTGGGTGAAAAGCCTTTAAAGATTTCCTCCCGACGGTAACAACCCTTGCTAATCGAGGAATGGATGTAGACACTAAATGCTTTAAATATGGTGGGATGGCTGAGACCCCATGTCATGCTATAAGGAGTTGTAATCACAATAAACACATTTGGAAGGGAACACCTTTTCCCTATATGAATCACCCTGAGAGGTTTAACTCTATGTCTGATCTGTTGTGGTGGTTTTGGTTAGCTCTCCCAAACGATATGTTTGGTTTGTTATTAGCTATGTGTTGGGCAATTTGGGGAAACATAAATAAGGAGAGGTTTGGCGAGGTTGGTGTTAGTAGTAATCCGAGAGATGTCTGGGAATGGGTCGTCTCCTACATTAATCAGTATAAAATGACTCATATGCGTGTTAGAAGTGGAGATCCAGAACAATTACCTAATACCTGTGTCCGATTGAGTTAACAACTTACCTTACAAATGTGAAATACTCCCACTGTATCCATGCAATATGCATGCAATCGGTTTGCACATGAACTGGCGAGGCTGGCCGTCGATGATGGGTTTTTTGGTGCGTGGATTGAAGAGGTGCCTCCTCCTCTTCACTCGATCTGGGGTGGCAGAGTCCATTGGTGTTGGGCTGTGTCAAGTTGATTTCTGTTGTCTTTGCTATCCTTTAATTTCTGTCAAAAAAAAAAAAAAATTAGCTTTTAAAGTCATCGAAACTAGACTCAAACTATATAGACAAAAATTTCAAATTAACCTTTAAATTATCCCATTAAATTGAGGGAAAAAAAGAATGTTCTTGAAATGTTGATCAAAATTTTTAAACATAATATTTGAAGCTCAAGGAATTAATTGATAGAAAGTTGAAAGTTTTCTGTGATTAAACTTACAAAAAGAATACAACAATAGCATGTAAAATTAGAAATTAACTCGCACACATTACAAGAAATAATTTGCTACAAACATATAAATACACTATTCTATCTTTAATTTACTCAAACGACCCATGTTAATCACTATACAATTGATACACAAAGAAAATGAACAATTCTCAATTCGAATATAGTTCAAGTCGTTAATGCACCTTTAATTATCTTTTAAGACTGATGATTCGAGTCTACCCTAACTAAACTAAAAAAGAAAGAATCCGGTGTGGTCCTCAATTTCTCCCACTCCCTCCCAAATTTTGATATACAAAAATATATCTCCTTTTGCTGTAGCCTTAGCTTGGAGTTTCTGTCAATAATTACAAACCTAATCAACTTGACAAACCTAATCAACTTGCTAAACTTTCTATTAGCTGTCAAATTCACTTTGATAAAGCTTTCCCCAAGTAGAAATTATTAATCAAATATAATTCATTTTCAAAGCTTCCCTGCCCAAGAAAGCTACTGCAAATTGAATTTGAATTTAAGGAACTCGTATATATTGCTTGGGTCTGAATGGAACTATGTGTTCATGATGGGACAATTTTATGTAGTTTATTTTTATTTGAGATTCTTTGGAGTAGTCCTTTGTGAGATGGATGATCCAATAAAACTACATTTTCATTTTGGTTAGACTTCTTTGTTGAGAATGTTTGAAATGTCGATTTGAAGAAAATATTGAGGTTAAAATTTTACGAAAATATTTACAAAAATGTCGCTGGTGATGGAAATTCAAGAAAAATCATAGAAACCATTAAAACTGATAGAAATTATTTGAATTAGTAAATAATTGTTTAATTGCTGCTTGTTCTAAACCTCTTCTTGGGAGACTACTTTACCTTGAGCAATTGAATTTTTACCTCCTGCCTTCTGTATTTATGTAGTTCGTCCTCTTGGTGACTCATGATGTCATCATGTTTGTTAGATTTTAATATGTGAAAGATAGCGAAATTTAAAGTAGTTTATTCACATGTACGTTGTGAATATTATTTTATGTTTATCAATCTTTTATTTATTTCTTTAGTGGTTTTGTTTCTTTATTTTATTAAGCTTAAAGTTATTTCTTTAAATGAAAAGATGTTTCTTTATATGTGTTAAAATTATATATGTAACATATGTAAAAAGGTTACATAAGTGTTAAAGTTACTGTGACATGTTACACGTTTCGACAGCTATATATAGTTGTTGTTTTCCTTCATTTTAGATATCTAAACATACCACAATTTGGTATTATCTTTCTCTCACAATAATTCTCTCTTCTTTTGTCGCGTTGTTCTTGTTTGTGTTGAGAGCAAATGTCTAATAGTCGTGTTTCCAAATTCGAGTAGTTGGAGGTTACTGTTCTACTAGATTCAGTCATTATATCCTGCTGAGATGATCGCTATAGTCGTATAGCAACTTGTGCAGAGTGAATATTTGTCTTCATATCAGTGCAATTGAAGCGTACATCGACCGTATTCATCAAATTCTTGTGTTCATTTAGCTGTCAAATTCTGTAACTGTTTGTAGTCAGTTATATTGTAGTCTATTTGCCAATATTACACAGTTTACATATACAAAATATATTTTTCCAAGAATATCTTGGGCGAACCTAGCGACCTTGGGTTCCCCCTCGATGAGAATTGTGTCTCCATCTTTCGATTGACGAATGCAAATACCATCACCATTGATGTCCTCCTCGGGGAGAGGATGATCTTCAGCATTTCTGTGTTGCCAACCGTAAGAGCCGGTTGGACCTAACATAGCAGCATTAGCCAGGTTTTTGTAAGATTCTTCGATGGCTCACATACGGGCATGCATCTCGTCCAACTCTGCCTGCATGACTGCAAGGACGTATGGATCTACCTTGCTAGTAGTTTTCCGTCTGGTCTTCTTAGTGGCTTCTGCACGACCCCGGTTGGAGCTCGTAGGCTGACGATTTGGGATTGATGGAAGGTTACTACGATTAGATCTGCGTAGCTGGTCTTCCACTGGGGAATCAGAGTCGCATCATTGACAGCCTTTGAGGTTCCCTCATTATGAGGATTGAGACCCCATTACTGATGCAACGACAAGGGTTGCTAGGATCACTTGATACGGTGTGAGTCACATCTCGTTTGGGTAGGAATGACTTGAATTTCCTTCCTAGACAGTTCCAATTGTTTGTGCAACAAATGTTGGTAAAGGTATACTGACTGGAGAGTTAGGATATCAGAAATGAGTTGGAAAGCTGCTTTGCGAGGAAAGATCTGCACAAGGGAATGAACACTTCGACGCTCAAGTTAGTTTGAGTTCGACCTTAGTATGGAGACCAAGCTAGAATGTGATATCTTAATGAAGAGTGAAGTGCCTTATTTATAGGTTTGGGTTACCAACAAAGGATTCGACCGGCATTTAGGTGTGTTGGGTTGAAAGTCGGCCTGTAGGCACACACAATCTCGTAGATTTCCATCTGGTTTTGGTGTTCTCATGTCCAAAATTTAGCTAAGTGTAACATGTAGTTCTTGTGAGAGGGATGAGCATCATAGACAGACCTGCTAGTTTGTCCACTCTCGACCCTCCACGTGGCATTGTCGTCTGACACCTTCAACAAATATCATTGAGTATAATTTGTAGATATAATTGGTAAACAAAGAAAATGAATAGTTCTCCGATTGAACATAGTTCAAGTTGATAAAACATCTATAACTATATAAAAACAAACAATTCGGTGTGGTGCTCAATTTCTCCCCCTCCCTGGCTCCCTCCCAAATTTTGAAGTACAAAAATATCTCTCATTTATTCACAAATATAAAAATTTTAATACAAACAAAATATAAAATAAATGAATTGACATATTAAAATCGAAGGGTCTTTTGGCTGTAGCCTCAGCTTGGAGTTTCCGTCAATAATTACAAACCTAATCAACTTGCTAAACTTTCTGCTAGCTGTCAGATTCACTTTGATAAAGCTTTCCCTAAGTAGAAATTAATTATCAAATATAATTCATTTTCAAAGCTTCACTGCCCAAGAAAGCTACTGCAAATTGAATTTGAATTTAAGAAACTCATAAAAATTGCTTGGGTCTGAATGGAACCATGTGTTGATGATGGGACAATTTTATATATTTTATTTTTGTTTCAGATTCTTTGGAGGATAGTCCTTTGTGAAATGGACGTTCCAATAAAACAACATTTTCATTTTTTGTTACTTCTTTGTTTAATAACGATAGAGGAAAGTTTAAAAACTATCCATGAAAATATCGATGTTAATGGAAATTTCGAGAAAAATCATGGTAATCATAGAAATGGATAGAAATTATTTAAATTAGTAAATAATATTTTAATTTAATTGTTGTTTAATTATACTATAATTGATATTTTTTAAATGATTATGTATCTCACGTTATAAGTAATACTTGTATGAAAATATTTGATATTGACGGAAATTTCATAAAAATCATGAAAATTGTCTTTAAGTCATATTTCTTCGGTTAAATAATAATTAATAAACATAAATCTTTTAATGAAAAACAAATCACGTCCAATGGAACTCGAACCTACAATCGCCTGATTAGAAGTCAAACGCCTTATCCATTAGGCCATGGGCGCTTGCTGAACTAAAATTTCATATAACATGATATAAACGCTAAATAATATGATATTTTATATCTCAATTCGTTTTCTTTTTTTTCTTTTTTTTTTGTTTCATTTTTCATAAATTGAATTTTCACGTGTTCTTGTTTTAGCAAAATTTTTACGTGTAGTTTGCACTTTTAGATGAATATTTTATTTTATTGTAAGGTTCAAATTACTAATCTATTTCATCACAATGTTATTCAAGCAGAGTGAAAAAATAAATATATGATTGTATTTGTATCTCTTACTTTGTCATAATTCAAAAGTTTAGATTTTACAAATTTTTCTAAATTTGCATTTTCCGCACTTCAAAGACTATATATATAGGATTGTCATGTAAAACTTTCCTCATTCGCTTTTTTTTACGACTACAACACGTTAGGATGAGAGATCGAACTTACAATCTCTTGATTGAAGATATATGTTAATCACCATTGGACTATGCTCGCTTTAGCGAGTAGTTGAAAATTAAATAACATGATTATGTTCATTAAAAATTCACAATTCTTTTATATAAATATCGTTGTAACATCTCGAGTTCAAAGACTGGATGAATTTGAGTTACAAAAAGACGATAATACCCAGAAGGCTTCCAAAAATTACACCCTCAAAAGCAAAAACAACTAAAAAAGGGAGAGAAAGAAAAAAAGAAAAGAAAAAGAGACAAATCTCCACTCTCCAAGTAATCCTTATTCATTAGGCCACAAAATGGCACTTTTCTCTCTATTGATTCAAATTTCAAATCACCCCTCCATCCTTATAATGGAGCGAATCGACTCTCCCTTCAGCATATAATCAAATGTCTTGTTGATCTCAGAAAATGGCACTGTATGTGTTATGAACTTCTCCAATTCGAGCTCCTGCACAAAAAGAAAAAATAAACTCTCACTAATCATAATAATCTCAAAAACCTCTTCAATTGGGGTTTGGGTTTTTAGGATGGTACTTTCTTCAAGTACTTCTCGACGACCCCGGGAATGTCGGTTCAGGGCTTGTAGTTTCTGAAGAAGGTGCCCTTGAGAGTCCTATCGTTCAAGAGATTCATCGGATGAGTTTTGAATGCGTCATCCTTGTTTGGTACTCCAACGAGCACAGCAACACCCACCCCTGTTGTCAAACACAACAATTTTTTTTTATGTTATTGGTCGTTTATGCCAAACAACTTCGTAAAACAGAATGAGAGAATGAGAATAGAATTGATGAGGAATTACATCATGGACACATTCGAACGCCGAGATCATTGCCTGGATTCTTCTGGTGCACTCGACACTTCGATCGACTCCTCAACCGGTCATCTCCGCAATCACCTATTTAAATAGAAAAAACTAGTTAAACTGATAGGTTACAGCAAATTTAATCCAAATCTCTATGTCTAACGGTAATAACATAACTAACCTCTTGAACAGGTTTGTTATGATCCTTTGGATTCACAAACTCGTTGCAACCAAATTTCTTGGCTGAAATTATCAAAAAACAAACAAAAACAAGCCCAAATATTACATTAAAAATCTCATATCAAAACTAAGAAAGTTTTTTTATTATGCATATAAGAAGTTATGTTGTGCTATGTGATTTGTACCTTCTTCAAATCGACTTGGGTTGAGATCAACACCAATAATCCTGGATGCCCCAGCAATTCTTGCTCCTTCAGTAGCCTTAAATTAAAAACAAAGCAAGAGAATGATCAAAAAATGACCAAAATTGTTATCAGAGCACGAGTTTAGAAGCATATTTGATTTAGCAAAGCTTACAGCGAGGCCAACAGCTCCAAGTCCAAAGATCGCAACAGATTGACCCTTATTTGGCTTTGCCACATACAAAGTGGCTCCCAAACCTTCACCACACAGCCCAAATAGATTCGACTCATGTCAGCTTATAAAACCACCACTCAATTCAAAAGTTTAGACCGTGATCTATTCTCAATACGAAGAGAAAATGAGAGAATGTGGAACCTGTGGAAATGCCGCAGCTGAGAACGCAGACTTTGTCGAGAGGGGCAGCGGGGTTGATCTTGGCCAAGCAGCCGAAATGAACAACAGTGTATTCGCTAAACGTGGAGGTTCCAACAAAGTGGTGAATGGGCTTTCCATTCTTGGAGAATCTGGTCTTGCCGTCGTTGATCATGACGCCACCGTCAGTGTTGATCCGGAGAAGATCACACATATTGCTCTCCTCCGACTTGTAGTGGCGGCAATCGCCACATTCTCTGGTGAACACCGGCAGAACATGATCCCCTGGCCGCAGATCCTTCACCCCTTCCCCTACACTCTCCACAACTCCGATACACACGAACTCTTAAAGATCAATAAACCACCGCTTAATCCAAAAGCTTATGCTGATAGAACGAAATAACAATGTAAGGATTTGAACACAAGACATCCGGATACATTAATGAATAAATCACCACTTAAGTTGATAGATTGGGTAAATTTAATTTCATATCTCAACAGAACATCAATCAATTTTACCACGTAACTGTTAAATAATATTTTCCAAGCTTACTCAAGAAGCCTCCTTGAAGATGGAAGTCTCTAGAAGCCACTAGGTTAAGAGATTTTTCAAAGCTTGCTCAAGAAACTTTCCCTTTGAGAGTTGAATGAACTAGAAGCTACTAGAGTACAATATTTAACAAAATTGTGGCCACTAGATTTTCATCTATCCAAGGTTAATATGTGACATAATTATAGTCATAAAATTTTGCTTGATGACCAAGCATGGATGGGCTATAAATAGGAGGGCACCCATGCATGGCAAACCATCCCAAAAATTCTTCAATTCCAAGTGAGCTAAAGTGTGAGTGTGAGTGTGAGTCTTGGTGAGATAAAGATAGAGAGAGTTTCTTTTTATGAGAGATTTTGTTCTCCATAAGGAAGAAAGTTTGTAACTCCTACTTTATTTAGTGGAATTCTTCTTTCTTGCCCGTGGTTTTTATCCTAATTCGTTCAGGGGTTCTCCACGTACAATCACTGTGTCGTTTTCTTTTCTTTTTTCTCTACTTCTTCTCAATCCATTTTAGCTGTGTCTTACTTTATTTGATTCCAATCCTTCTTTGACAACAAGTGGTATCAAAGCATGGTTTTGGGCGGTGTTAATATCTACTTATCGTATACTTTGTGGTTGCCACTAATAGTGGACCCTCCACATCAGAAAATAAGTTAGATATTTTTCACCTTAATTGAAAGGCACGGAGGATTGTCTACAGTTCGTGATAGAAGTAATGAAGACAAAGTACGAGATTGAGAAATTCAATAGGACTAATTTCTCGTTGTGGAAGATGAAGATGAAGGCTATCTTGAGAAAAGATAATTGCCTTGCAGCCATCAGTGCGAGGCCCGCGAATGTCACAGATGATAAGTGGAACGAGATGGATGGGAATGCTGTTGCAAATCTTCATCTGGCTCTAGCAGATAAAGTGTTGTCAAGCATAGAGGAGAAGAAAACTGCTAAGGAGATTTGGGATCATTTCGAAATGTTGTACGTGGCCAGGTCACTTCACAACAATATTTTCCTTAAGAGGAGATTGTATACTCTTCGAATGTCAGAATCTACTCCAATGACAGAGCACATCAACACGTTGAATACTCTATTTTCTCAACTAACATCATTGGGTTGTAAAATAGAGCCAAATGAACGTGCTGAACTTCTACTTCAAAGTCTTCCTGATTCGTATGATCAACTTGTCATCAACCTGACAAATAATGTTCTCACCGACTATCTAAACTTTGAAGATATTGGAGCTGTTATCCTGGAAGAGGAAAATCGACGCAAGAACAAAGTAGATAAGTTGGTGAGTTCACAACAAACAGAGGCTCTAGCGGTGACAAGAGGTAGATCAATGGAACGTGGCTCAAGTGGGAGCCAAAATCAAGGAAGGGCAAAATCTAGAAGTAAGAAGAACATGAATGCTACCACTGTGGCAAGAAGGGACATTTGAAGAAGGATTGTTGGAGTCTAAAGAAATATTCCAATCCTCAAAGAAATGTAGCAAGCACTTCACATGAAGGTGATATCTTGTGTTGTAAAGCAGCGACAACTGTTGGAGGCAGAAATAGTTTAGCTAACGTGTGGTTCATCGACTCAGGAGCCACTTATCACTTGACCTCTCGACGAGAATGGTAACATCTCGAGTTCAAAGACTGGATGAATTTGGGTTACAAAAAGACGACAATACCCAGAAGACTTCCAAAAATTACCCTCAAAAGCAAAAACAACTAAAAAAGGGAGAGAAAGAAAAAAAGAAAAGAAAAAGAGACAAATCTCCACTTTCCAAGTAATCCTTATTCATTAGGCCACAAAATGACACTTTTCTCTCTATTGATTCAAATTTCAAATCACCCCTTCATCCTTATAATGGAGCGAATCGACTCTCCCTTCAGCATATAATCAAATGCCTTGTTGATCTCAGAAAATGGCACTGTATGTGTTATGAACTTCTCCAATTCGAGCTCCTACACAAAAAGAAAAAATAAACTCTCACTAATCATAATAATCTCAAAAACCTCTTCAATTGGGGTTTGGGTTTTTAGGATGGTACTTTCTTCAAGTACTTCTCGACGACCCCGGGAATGTCGGTTCAGGGCTTGTAGTTTCCGAAGAAGGTGCCCTTGAGAGTCCTATCGTTCAAGAGATTCATCGGATGAGTTTTGAATGCGTCATCCTTGTTTGGTACTCCAACGAGCACAGCAACACCCACCCCTGTTGTCAAACACAACAATTTTTTTTTTTATGTTATTGGTCGTTTATGCCAAACAACGTCGTAAAACAGAATGAGAGAATGAGAATAGAATTGATGAGGAATTACATCATGGACACATTCGAACGCCGAGATCATTGCCTGGATGCTTCTGGTGCACTCGACACTTCGATCGACTCCTCAACTGGTCATCTCCGCAATCACCTATTTAAATAGAAAAAACTAGTTAAACTGATAGGTTACAGCAAATTTAATCCAAACCTCTATGTCTAACGGTAATAACATAACTAACCTCTTGAACAGGTTTGTTATGATCGCAACAGATTGACCCTTCTTTGGCTTTGCCACATTCAAAGTGGCTCTCAAACCTTCACCACACAGCCCAAATAGATTCGACCTATGTCAGCTTATACAACCACCACTCAACTAAAAAATTTAAACCGTGATCTATTCTCGATACGAAGAAAAAAGAGAGAATGTGGGAACCTGTGGAAATGCCGCAGTTGAGAACGCAGACTTTGTCGAGAGGGGCAGTGGGGTTGATCTTGGCCAAGCAGCCGAAATGAACAATAGTGTATTCGCTAAACGTGGAGGTTCCAACAAAGTGGTGAATGGGCTTTCCATTCTTAGAGAATCTGGTCTTGCCGTCGTTGATCATGACGCCACGGTCGGTGTTGATCCGGAGAAGATCGCACATATTGCTCTCCTCCGACTTGCAGTGACGACAATCGCCACATTCTCCGGTGAACACTGGCAGAACATGGTCCCCTAGCTGCAGATCCTTCGCCCCTTCCCCTACACTCTCCACAACTCTGACAGCATAATCCAAAAGCTTATGCTGATAGAATGAAATAACAATGCAAGAATTTGAACACGCGACATCCCGATACATTAATGAATAAATCACCACTTAAGTTAAGTGGATAGGTTGGGTAAATTTAATTTCATATCTCAACATAAACATCAATCAATTTCACCGCGTAACCCCATCAAAATAACACATAAAATACATCAATCTACGTACCCTCCAGCTTCGTGCCCGAAAATCCGAGGGAACAATGGCGTCTGGCCCTGTAATAGAAACAGGGTCGGTCAGATATTAAGGTATAGACAAATGAGACGATAAATATCGGGATTGGATTACTACCTTGGCTTCCCAGAAGTAGACATCTGTGTGGCAGAGAGAGGTGAAGAGGATCTTCAATCGGACTTCGTTGGCCTGCGGCGGCTCCACCTCCACTTCCTCAATCACCAGTGGCTTTCCGGCCTCCCAAGCCACGGCAGCTGTAACCAAAAGCCCATAAAGAAAAGGACACCCATTTCTCCAGAATTAAATGAAGAAATTAAATGAAATCAAATCAATAGAAGAAAGAAGAAATTATTAATTAATGTTTGTTGTTGTGTTCTTACCCTTGCATTTGATGACCTGACCAGCGGTGCTCCCCATTACTGATTCGAGAGAATTTCTAAAAGAAGTTTTTTTTTTTTTTTTTTTGATGAAATGGATTTTGGAATTTTGGCGTTGCGGTGATGAGAATTGAGTGGGAGAATTTATAAGAGGGATTGGAATGTAACTAATTTTAATTTTTGTGTTTTTGGGAATTGTGGTTTTCGGTGAGTAATACCATTACCGGTTATACTGTGTCTGGTTTTCTAGGTGCACCTCGGGTTCTTCAGTGTGACACGTGGGGTTTGAAAATTTCTGGTAACGATGCTGACCCAAAACAAAACTTATTTTCCCTCCCCATCCATTCAAATTTATTTATAACAAAAAAAATAAAATATAAAAAACACTTTTACTTTCGTATTTTTCTAAAGTAACAATTTAGTTCTTGAATTTTAGTTTGTGACGATTTTGGTCATGTACTTTGAAATTAGTAATAATTTAGTTGTTGAACTTTAATATATAACAATTTAGTCGTCTTGTAATTTAAAGGTTGTAACAATTTAGTCCTTATCGTAAAATCTTTTTGTTAAATTTCTTATATATATATATAAATTGATAAACTAAGGAGGGATCAAATATGTTTCATATTTTAGAAAGATTAAATTGTTATAAGATAAAATTCGATACTTAATTTTAATTAAATTTTGTATGATATGGATTAAATTGTTACAAATTTTAAACTACAGGGACTAAATCGTTACAAACTAAAGTTCATATACTAAATCGTTACTTCAAGAACTAAATCGTTACAAATTAAAGTTTAGGGACTAAATCATTATTTTAGTGAAACTACAATGACCAAATGTATTTTTTGAAAAAAAAATGGATAAAAAATGGTTAAAAAATAATATCAAAAAATTTGCAATTTGTTTATAGAATATTCTTTATCCAAGTTTGAATACTGCACTTTGACTTTTCATAAACGTTTTAAAACTATCATTTGGGTAACCATGTGTTGATATTGTTTAACAAAAAGTTGACGTGGTAAAATTTGTAATGACGTGACAATTAACGTGGAACCTTCTTGAATTGTCTACCTAATTTTGCTGTAAAAGTCTTCGTCCTCCACTGCCAATAAAATTAAATTTAGAGACGACTAAAGTTGATATTCCCTAACTTCAGGGACCATAATGAAATAACCCTGCCAATTTTGTTGTCGATTTAGGCATGTTAAATTATTAATTCAATAACATATATTTTATTTGAAATAACTTCATTAAATGAAAGACTACAAAACAGCCACGAGGCTTCACTCATTCCTCTTTGTAGAAGCCACAAAGTGAAATTAGTTAGCCCAAAGTATGACATTTGGTGATATGAATCTCCAACATATTAAAATCAAATACAAGTCAACTCAAGCTTCATTCAAGATAAAAGCATCAATTATAGATTTCAAGTTCATTCTACATTAAATGAGGCTTCATTTATTCCTTTAGGGTTACAAAACTCTTGGTTTGCTGATTTAATATTTATTTTCGGATTTATGGTGTATTTTTAAGTATTTTAAGTTTTAAGACTTTCCATTTACTTTTTAGGTTACATTTAGTTAATGGTTGTTTATAGCATTGATGGAGTTAAGTGTTCCAACCCTTCACATGCCCATATGTTACTTTTAAGAACTATTTTGAAGGCTATATATAGCCACGTATGTCAGCTTAGAGAGGATGGAATATAGATTTGAAGATGTAATGAAATGAGCCTTTGAGCCTTTCTTTTAGCCAAGAGCTAATGTACTTTGCAATCTAGTGATAGCTTGCATATTTAGGATCATTCAAGTGAGACTTGATCTATCTTGCTTGTAGAGTGATTCAGATCTCAAACAAGGAACAAATTTTCTTGCCTTGAGATATTTGATCATCAAGGTAATCCGGTTTTTACTTTCCTTGGGTTGATTCCATAATCGTTTTCGGAGTTTTTGGGATTGAGTTCTATGAGTTTTGTTCGTTAGCAAAGTTCTTAGATCCCACTCTCAAGGGTTTCTTAACAATTGGTTTAGATGCGACATTAGTTGTCCTTCTATGGAAAATCGTGAATCATATTATGACCTTTCATATGTCCATAAAACAATGTATGGATATCTCCCCTTTTATCTCTTTTTTACTTTTTTTCTACACTTTTTATATATTTATAATCTATTATAATTATTTATATTATTCAATTAATTTAATTTCTTAAGTTGGTTAACATTAACTTTATATTGATAAAATTATACTAAAAATAATAGTGTTTTAATAATAATATTACTATTCATTCCATTCTAATAAATATTAAATGGTTCACAAATATGTATAATTATTCATTTAAACAATCCTTTTTTTTCTGGCTAAAACTATTAGTTAACTAGCTAATAAGAAAATACGTTAAAAATTATTAAATAAATAATTTAATAGAAATGTTAATACAAAAATTTAGTTTATCTCGATTACCAAATTTATATTAATGTTCTAGAATAAAAAATTTCGACAAAACTTACAAAATAGAAAAATTACACACTTCAGTGATGGTAGCCACACACTCCAATGTTTCAGTTAAGAATCAGAGTTTTATGTGAAGCGTAGCGATAGTAGAGTTGTGTAGCGTGTCTTGATTATGAGATTTTACCTTTTATTTATAGAGGGGAATAACACGATATCTCCTCCTTTAAAATTTTTTAGTTATGGGATTCAAATTTCTTTAGATGTCAGAATCTTCTACCTGACAGACTCATTGTGTAATATAGAGGAGAATATTGGAATGGGGAGAGTCCAAGTTTCTCAACTAAACAATTCAGCCCATGACCGACCAACGAATGTCTGATCAAACGTTACACAAGGCAAGATAGTTAGTCCAGCCTACCAGTCAATCGAGACTAGTCCACCTTACCGTTGGTCGTGCCGACCAGCCCAACGGGATTGGTCAGCCAAGTTGTTTGCAAATGGCTCGAGTTGGCTCAGCCAAGCCTGCCTAATTGATGGAGGACTAGTCAACCGAGTGTAATGTGGCTACGAGGCCTGGCCGAGCCTACCAAGCTGGTCGGCTACAAGGCCTAACCGAGCCAACTCTGTTGCCTACAACATCCGACTAAGCAGAACAGCCAACAAATGGCTGGTCGACTTTGTGGCTGGCTCGACCATGGCTTAGTCAAGCCAGCCAACCAGTCAATCGGTTGGTCTCGTTCTTTGGTTCTTGGGTCGAGTCCAGTTCATCAATCTCAACCTCCAAATTTTCGAGCGCCTTTATGTCTGGATTTAACTTGTCCAAGTTTAGTCTTGCTTTATTTTATCTATAACAAGAAACATTCATTTTTAAAAAATAACTTTAGTTCATTATTAAGACAATTTATTCATGAACTGATTTATGTCTGATTAGTTCATTTAGTGGTTCATAATTATATAATATTCCTAGAATTAATTCACAAAATAAACACAATTATTTTATTTATTTTCAAAAAAATTAATAACATTCACATACGATATTCACATGCGATATTCACAGTTATCTTTGATTCTCAAACATTAATTTTCTACCATTTTTTTTATCGATTACCTATGATCATCCAGCAATGCTTTAAGTCAAACGGCTATTTTATATATATATATATCAGTAAATGAAAAATTAGACAATCTTAATTATATATTTTATATTTTATCTGACACTCTTGGGTAAATTTTGAAAAATAATTGAATGGGTATCATGTTATGGCGTCATATGGTTGAATTTAGTTAGGAAAATAATTGAGTGGATTTGGTAATTGAATCCAAAAGATTGGATCCTTTGATGATGTAATTGTTGATAGAAAATATGGACCAAAAGGGGTACAGGAAGAGGAATTTTTCTTTGATTGTGTCAAGTTACAATTGAAGATGACAAAAAAAAAATTATAAGGATGAAAAACATTTAAATCACCAATAAAAATCTTTTTAATTTTTTGAAAAGATAAAAAAAAAACTATTTTTTTCCTTATAACTTGTCAAAATTTCGGATGGGTGTGACCTATAAGCTCATAATTATATTATTATTGGAGAGGGTGTTCTTGGATTTTTGCTGGTTTGAATTCAGTTGGGGTCACTTTTTTACAATACTTCTGGACAATAAACTTCATTAAGATGGATTTATTGGCCACTTTATGACAAAAAAAAAAAAAGTTTGGATTCCTATTTGTGGATTATATATATATATTTTAAGGGAGGATGAAAAATGCTTGGATGCTAATCGGTGAGAACCTATCTATTTACTGATCATCCATAAAAATTTCACATCTCCTTATTCTCTGGAGAGGGTGTTTTCCGAAATTTAGTTGGTTTACATTCAATTGGGTCACTGTTTACCATGTTCCTATAAACTTCATTATGATTGATTTATTGGCTACTTTCTTTAAATAATAAGACAAAAAATGTTTTTTTTTCATACAATATGTAGGGGTAAAAGTCCGAACTCATGATCTATTAATTAGAGATAAGTGTCATAACCACTTGAGCTATGTTCAGTTTGACAATAAGACAAAAAAAGTTGAATGGCTATTTGAAGATGAAAAATACTTTGGTGGTAACTTGTCAACATCTATCTATTTGCTAACCATTAATAAAGACAAAAAAAGTTGAATGGCTATTTGAAGATGAAAAATACTTTGGTGGTAACTTGTCAACATCTATCTATTTGCTAACCATTAATAAGAATTTGACGACTCTTTAATTATATTATTATTATTTCTTGAGGGTATTTTCGGTCAGTTTGAATTCAATTGGGGTTAATTAATTTTTCCAATGCTTAGACAATAAACTTCATTATGATACATTAAAAAAAAAAGACTTCATTATGATGAATTAAAAAATAGAAAAATTGAATTGGGGTTAATTAATTTTTACAATGCTTAGACAATAAACTTCATTATGATACATTTAAAAAAAAAAAAGGAATGGGGGGCGGGGAGAGGGTCGAGACATGCATTTTCTATTTTGGGACCCGACCCTACGGAAATTTTTGTCTTCCCCTAAGGTAGAGACATGAAAATAGAGATGTAAATAAACTTTTGGAACATAAATTTTAGAGATAAATAAAAATATTTAGAAAAAAATAGTTAAAGAAAACTTAAAGACGGAAAGAGAAAAATTTTGGAGAAAAAAATAAAGTTGAGAGGAAAATTTATGTTAAAGAAAAAAAATAAATTATAAAGAAAGAAAAATTTTATAGTGGAAACAAATTTAGAAATAAAAACAAGATTCAAAATACAATTTTTATAGAAAATAAATAAATACACAGATAAATAAAAATTACAGTGAAAGAAAATTGAACGAGAAAATAAAATAAAATTTTTAGAGGAAAAAATAGATTAGAGAAAAAAGTTAGGAAAAAAATTTAAATTTTTAGCGAGAGAAATGAAACTGGTATGTTAGACAAAAAAAAAACAAAAATATAGAAAAAATTGGAGAAAGACAAATAACAATAAATATTAAAAATATGAAAATTTTAGAGAGATAAAAATAAAGTTTGTAGAGAAAAATTTAGAAATAAAAAAATTTTAGAGTGAAAAATAATTTTTTTAAAGATAAATATGACAAATAAAAAAAAGTTGAGTAGTAGACAAAAAATGAGATTTTGAAAAACAAAAACCTATTTTTGAAAATTACTTTTTTGTTTTTGAAATTTACCTAGAATTTCAAAATGGTTTTTGAAAAAAAAAAGAGAAAAGATGAATTTGTAATCAAACAACCCTGTTTTTTTAAAACTAAAAACTAAGAATCAAAAACAAAAAACACAATGATTATCAAACGGGCCTAAATAATTAATATTTTCAATTATGTATTCAAAACCTTGCAATGAAAATGAAAAATATTTGTAAATTTTGAGATGGTACGAAAAGTAAAAAAAACAAAAACAAAACCTATTAATCTGTGGTTTGTATCCTATCTATTTCATTTTCTAATACACTTTTGAAATTTTTAGAGGAAGGGACAAAGTTATACATTTTTTTAGTGTTTTTTTCCCTATTTCGTTTAACATTGGGAGTGCAAACAAAGTTCACATTAGCTAGGGAAGAGATTGATCATGAAATATAAGAGAGGACATTTAGCTGTGAGGCATTTTGGATGAAACCAAGAGTAAAGGAGTGATGGTTATTCCCAAAGCGAACAATATCATGCTATTGTGGAGATACTTGGGGTACGAGGGTACAGTACTATTGTTTAACAAGTGGTATTAGAGTCATGGTCTAAATCTAGGTGTGTCGTGAAATTTAAAGGATGCCAAACAAAGAAGTGATGAGCCTCATGAGACGTAGCCATGTTGTGATATGTGGTTGTGCTCTATCAGGTTATGCCTGAAGTCTTGGATAAGAGGAAGCTCTCGTTGTAGCTTGAGAGTGGACGAATGAACTATTGGTATGAAGCCTTTTGGGTGAAACCAAAAGCAAAGCCAAAGAGATATGATCGAGAGAGAAAAATCTATATAGAGTAGATATGACAACTAAGTGGAGGCGGGAGTTAGGATGCCCTCCCATCGTCGTGGTAGCAGAAATTTTTAATCATTGTCTCTACCTCATTCTCCTATTTTGAGAACCAAGATCCCAGGTCAAGGAAACCTTCTTACAATTACACGAGATCTTGGCATGAAAAATTACTGATTTAGTAATTAATTATATTTATTTTCCTCAAAATTTATTATTTACTAGTATAAATAATTAGTTTTGAAAAAATATTTAATATTTTATTCATAATTTAGTTATTCAAATGGGATTTGTCCCTTAAGCAATTCAACATGTAGGATTTCCTTTTCCTCTTCCCATTCTAGCAATCTTCTCTTTTTTATTTTCCATGAATGAAAAAGAAATTTCTATGAATAGAAATTGTGTTTATATAGTTTCTAATCAGATCATAAAATAAGAAGATTGAAAAGAATCCAGGATAAACTTGAACGGGAAAGAGACTAGATTAGGGCATCGTGAAGCATTCCCTCTTCTTGGAGCCGGACCCGGCCCAACAATAAATTTTGTCATTTAGAGGCGTGAAAATAAAAGTTTAGAAAGAAATAAATTTATTATAGAGAAATTTTAGAGGGAATAAATTTAGAGAGATAAATAAAAAGAAATAGAAAAAAGTTAGGGAGAATTTAAGGAAAAAAATTGAATGAGAGAAAAGCTGAAAGAGAAAAAGAGAAACTTTTAAAGTAAGTTGACAACCAAATACATATTAGATAAAGAAATAAAAAAATAGAAAGAGAGAGATTATAGGGAGAAGAAAATTTAGAAAAAAAAAAGTTGAACAATATTTGTTAGAGAACCTAAATAAATAAAACTACAGTGAAAGAAAATTAATGGAGACAAAAATTTAGATAAAGAAAAAGTTACAAATATATATTTTTGCTAGAAAAAATTAGATTGAAACGGAAACCTTCTTTCTTCGATTGGAATACGGATGAGATCGGAGAATGAAAAATTATAAAAGACGAAATTTGAGAAAAAGGAAAAAAGTTTTAAAATATTATATTTAGAGAGAAAAAATTAAAATGATATGTTATAATAAAAAAGAAAGAAATAAAAATATCAGCAGACAGAAAAATTTGGACAGAAAGAGAAATAATAGTAAAATTATAGAATCAAAAATTTTAATTTGAGAGAGAGAGTAGAGAAATTTATGCGGGAAAGAGTTTAGAGTGAAAAAGAGAGATGTGAAATAGGTAAAAAGAAAAAAAAAGTTGAGCATGGAAAAAAAAGAGATTCTGAGAAGCATAAATCTGTTTTTAAAAATTATATATATATATATATATTTCTCACAATTTCAAAAACGTTTTTAAAAAATAAAAAAGATAAAATTGAATTCGATATCAAACAAATATGTTTTTCAAAAACTACAACAAATAATAATCTGTTGTAAAATTCAGGAACAAAACGAGGCAACGTCGGGGAAATAAAATAAACAAAACAATTCAAATAATAAAGAAAATTCAAAATTCAAAATGACATTTCCCACCAATTTTCAAACTTGATTTCCCACCAAATTTCTCATTAATTTCTCACAAATTCTCACCACTAATTTCTCACAAAATCTCTCTACTAATTGGTCACCACATTGACCTTATTTATAGCCCATAAATAAGCATGTGGTGTGATTTACATGACACTAATAATGTCTAAAATTGAGACAATTAGGGCATTATAATTTCAACACACATGGATAATGGAACATATGAGGTTTATGAATAAAAGACACATAGAGAACATATGGAGCATGGATTTTGAGACACCTCAAAATTGGACACTAAGCAAGGGTTAGTGGGCATCTATTTAAAAATTCATAATATTCCCCCTTAGATGCCCATTGTATATATGAAATATGCTTCGTTAAAACCTTACTAGGGAAAAACCCAGTGGGAAAAAAATCCTAGTGAAGGAAAAAGAGTACATATTTCATATAATCTAATAAACCCAAAATAATACAATATATTTAACTCCCCCTCATGGAGACATCACTTGAGATCTTTGAGTCGTCGTATTCCAATGTCACACACCAATGTTTCAAAGGGTTTTGTAGGTAATGCCTTTGTGAATATATCTGCCAAGTTATCTTTCAAACAAATTTGTTGAACAGTGATAGTACCATTCTTTCTAAGATCATGAGTATAGAAAAGTTTTGGTGAAATATGTTTTGTTCTATCTCCTTTAATATATCCTCTTTTGATTTGAGCTATACATGATATGTTATCTTCGTAAAGTATCGTTGGAAGATTTTTACTAGATGATAGACCACATGTTTCACGAATGTGTTGAGTCATTGATCTTAACCATACACATTCTCGACTAGCTTCATGAATTGCAAGAATTTCAGCATGATTTAAGGAGGTAGCTGTTATGGTTTGTTTTACTGATCGCCATGATATAGCAGTTCCTCCACATGTGAACAAATAACCGGTTTGAGATCTAGCTTTATGTGGATCAGATAAATATCCAGAATCTGCATATCCAACTAGATCAAAATTTGATTTGTTTGAATAAAACAAACTCATATCAGTCGTTCCTCGAAGATACCGAAATATATGCTTAATTTCATTCCAATGTCTTTTTGTAGGATAAGCACTATATCTAGCTAATAAATTAACTGAAAATGCTATATTTGGTCTTGTGTTATTAGCCAGATACATAAGCGCACCAATTGCACTAAGATATGGTACTTCAGGACCAAGAAACTCTTCAATATCTTCTCGAGGTCTAAATATATCTTTTTTCACATCAAGTGAGCGAACTTCCATTGGAATATTTAATGGGTGCGCTTTATCCATATAAAATCTTTTCAAAATTTTCTCTGTATAAGTTGACTGATGTACAAATATCTCATCTGCTAAATGCTCAATTTGTAGGCCAAGACAAAATTTTGTTTTCCCGAGATCTTTCATCTCAAATTCTTTCTTAAGATACTCTGTTGCCTTTGAAAGTTCTTCAGGAGTTCTAATTAGATTCAAATCGTCAACATATACAGTTATAATGGCAAATCCCGACTGTGATTTCTTTATAAAAACACAAGGACATATTGGATTATTCTTATATCCTTATTCCAACAAATATCCACTTAGACGATTGTACCACATCCGTCCTGATTGTTTTAATCCATATAATGATCTCTGTAACTTTATGGAATACAATTCCCGAGCATTAGAATTGGGTACTTTAAATCCTTCAGGAATTTTCATATAAATATCATTATCAAGAGATCCATATAAATATGCAGCGACTACATCCATAAGATGCATGTCAAGACTTTCAAACACAGTCATGCCAATTAAATATCTCAGTGTAATCGCATCCACCACAGGAGAATATGTCTCCTTATAATCAATACCAGGTCTTTGTGAAAAACCTTGTGCAACCAATCTTGCCTTATATCTTGTGATTTCATTGTTTTCATTTCTTTTCCTTACGAATACCCATTTGTATCCCACAGGCTTAACATTTTTCGATGTTCGGACTACTGGTCCAAAAACTTGATGTTTTGAAAGTGAGTTAAGTTCTGCCTGGATTGCTTCTTTCCATTTAAGCCAATCTTTTCTTTGTTGACATTCTTTCATAGATTTTGGTTCACAATCATCACTTTCAGATAAAATGTCAATAGCAACATTATAAGAAAAAATATCATCAATAACTACATTAGTTCGGTTCCATCTTTTTTCTAGTCATAACGTAATTCATTGAAATCTCATTATTATCTTCAGGTACTTGACTTTCCTCAATATCTTTATGAGTAGTCATGTTCAGGATTTCTTCTGGAATATCCTCATTCTCAATTGTGTCATTTTGATTATTGACTATTTTTCTTTTCCGAGGATTTTTATCTTTGGAACCCATTGGTCTACCACGCTTATGGCGTGTTGCAGATTCATTAATGACAACTTTCTGCATTGGGATGTCAATTTTTGATGGAACATTCGCAGCTGGTATATGTGACTTGGTCAATAAATGCATCTGGTAATTGATTTGCTATATTTTGCAAATGAATTATTTTCTGAACTTCAAGTTCACATTGATCTGTACGGGGATCGAAATGAGACAATAACGATGCATTCCATGTAATTTCTTTTTCCAACTTCATTATTCCTCCTCCTAATATTGGAAAATTTGTCTCATTAAAATGACAATCAGCAAATCGTGCAGTAAATACATCACTCGTCAAGGGTTCAAGATATTTAATAATTGATGGGGAATCAAATCCAACATATATTCATAGCCTATTTTGAGGACCCATCTTAGTACGTTGTGGTGGAGCAATTGGAACATATACTGCACATCCAAAAATTCTCAGATGGGAAATATTTGGCTCTTGGCCATAAGCTAATTGTAACGGGGAATATTTATGATAAGATGTTGGTCTAATTCGTACGAGCGACACTGCATGTAAAATAGCATGTCCCTATACAGATGTAGAGAGCTTAGCTCTCATAAGTAATGGTCTAGCAATTAACTACAATCGTTTTATGAATGATTCTGCTAAACCATTTTGTGTATGAACATGAGCTACAGGATGTTCAACATTTATCCCAATTGCCATACAGTAATTATTAAATGATTGAGATGTAAATTCACCAGCATTATCAAGACGAATACTTTTAATTGTATAATTAGGAAATTGTACTCGTAACTTTATTATTTGAGCAAGTAGTCTTGCAAATGCAAGGTTTCGACTTGATAATAAGCATACATGTGACCATCTACTTGATGCGTCTATTAACACCATAAAATATCTGAAAGGACCGTTTGGTGGATTAATAGATCCACATATATCACCATGAATTCGTTCTAAAAATGTAGGTAATTCAGTCCCTACTTTAAATGGTGATGGTTTAATGATCAATTTGCCTTGAGAGAAAGCATCACATGATAATTCATTAGATTGAAGAATCTTTTAGTTCTTTAATGGATGTCCATGTGAATTTTCAATGATTCTTCTCATCATTATGGACCCAGGATGACCTAATCGGTCATGCCAAATGGTAAATATATCTGGATTTATGAACTTCAAGTTCGTAGTTGCATATGTTTCCATTACTCGTATATGAGTATAATATAATCCAGAAGATAAAGCAGACAACTTTTCAAGTATACGTTTGTTATGTGAGACAATAGATATAATATAGAGATATTCTATATTATTCTTGTTATCAGTCTCAATATGATAACCATTGCAACGTATATCTTTAAAACTCAGTAGATTTCTCTTTGATTGACTAGAGAACAATGCATTGTCAATTGTAAATTTTGTTCCTCTAGGCAAAATTATGTATGCTTTTCCAAAACCTTCAATCAAGTTTGCAGAACATGATATAGTATTGACTTTTGCTTTCAGCATTGTCAATTTAGAAAAATATTGTCTACTTTTCAGTATTGTGTGCGTAGTTGTACTGTCTGCCAGACATAGATCACCATTGCTCATTTTCGAGTCATCCAATATATGAAAATTGTCCATGTTTCTTCATTAAACAAAATAATTACAATAAGAAGAAGGAAGAAGAATAATACAAAACATACATGAAAGATATAAAAAAAAAACATTAGTTCTGAATATTCTCAAAATCAAAAGAAGCACTTGCTATTCTATCCATTGTGCTCACTGTGCCAATTTGTTCTCCAGGAGATTCAAGAAAGTCAGCCACATCCAAACTTGTAATATTGGCAGTGTCAAAGATATCACCATTCTGGTAGGCAAGATTTGCTTCCACATTTTTTCCTTTTTCTTTCAAGGAAGCTTGATAAAGATTCACTAAGTGTTTCGATGTACGACAAATATATGCCCAATGCCCAGTCATACCGCATCGGAAGCACTTATTTTCAACACTTCTGGAATTCTGATCTTGTGGAGCTTTTTCTTTATGATCAACATTTCGTGTGGTTCTTTTAAAATTTGGACGATTATAACGCCCACCACGAAATGAAAAATTATTTCTTCCTCTGCCACGGTCACGCCCTCGACCACGACCTCGAACTGGACCACGATTATTGAAATTTACAGCATTCGCCTCTGGGAATGGCGTTGCTCCCGTTGGTCGAGATTCATGATTTTTCATCAATAGCTCATTATTTTGCTCAGCAACCAGAAGGCATGATATGAGCTCAGAATATTTCTTAAAACCTTTCTCTCGGATATTGTTGTTGCAAGAGTATATTCGAGACATGGAAGGTTGATTATGTCTTTTCTAGCATATCACTATCAATAATTTTTCCTCCACATAACTTCAATTTCGAACTGATTTTGAATAGTGCAGAATTATAATCACTTACTGATTTGAAGTCTTGGAGCCTCAAATGCATCCATTCATAACGAGCTTTCGGAAGAATAACTGTTTTTTGGTGATCATATCTTTCTTTCAAATTTTGCCACAAGGCAAGGGGGTCTTTTATTGTCAGATACTCCATTTTCAACCCCTCGTGAAGATGGTGACGAAGAAAAATCATGGCTTTTGTCTTTTCCTGATTTGTGGTTGTATTTCCTTTTTTGATGGTTTCTCTCAGGTTCATGGCATCAAGATGGATTTCAGCATCTAGTACCCATGACAAACAATTATTGCCATTGATATCAAAAGCGGCAAATTCTAATTTGGTCAAATTTGTCATTGTGGGACTTCAACAGGGGAAATGACAGAGGCTCGTGCTGATAACCTGTTATAAAATTGAGGAACAAAACGAGGCAACGTCGGGGAAATAAAATAAACAAAACAATTCAAATAATAAAGAAAATTCAAAATTCAAAATGACATTTCCCACCAATTTTCAAACTTGATTTCCCACCAAATTTCTCACTAATTTCTCACAAATTCTCACCACTAATTTCTCACAAAATCTCTCTACTAATTGAGCACCACATTGACCTTATTTATAGGCCATGGATAAGCAGGTAGTGTGATTTACATGACACTAATAATGTCTAAAATTGAGACACATAGGGCATTATGATTTCAACACATGGTGTATGGATAATGGAACATATGGGGTTTATGAATAAAAGACACATAGAAAACATATGGAGCATGGATTTTGAGACACCTCAAAATTGGACACTAAGCAAGGGTTAGTGGGCATCTATTTAAAAATTCATAATATAATCCACTTACATGAACTTATTTTTTATATTCAGTTTCTAAATCTACAGGAAGACGAGGATCTAACATTATTTTTATTTACAAAAAGTTACATTGACTAATTTAATTTTTTTTTATGTATCAATCAAAACACGACATCTATAAATAAAAGTATATAAAATTTTTGTTACTTATCGCCTTTATAAATACTATTAGTTATCAAATACAAATTTACTTTTAATGAATTCATATAAATAGAAAGAAACATTTTAGATAACTTGCCTCAAATATTTCTATTTACTAAAAATATTTATCTTAAAGATGGGGGAAAGTATGAGAAAGGAAGATAAAGAGAGAGTAATTGGACAAATATGTACAACGATACATTATTATATTAGTTTTGATGGAATGAGTTCAAATCAAAGAAAGGTTTTTTGACTTACTCTATGTTATTAATTTTTTCTTGTCTAGCATTCTATCATTGAGTTAGCAACTCCACCGTATTGATCAAAATGTAAAAGTTTTATGACTTGATCTGTCCTGAACCTATTGGGAAGTAAAATTAATCCTTGTTCAGACATGGATTTTTCCGTTACAAAATGGACCATCTTGAATAGGTTTAAAATAGCTAGGATTTCCAAAAGAAATTGTCATTCGTCCAAAAGGTATATCAATCCCAGGTGGTGGAGATACATAATTAACATATCGAAGATAAAGTAATATTAATAGTTGAGATGACCGAGTTGGTCTAAGGCGCCAGATTAAGGTTCTTAAGCGATCTTGAGCGACCTTGCCCAGGTGGGTGATAAGGGCGTGGGCCTGTACTCCCTTTACGTCCGCATTGCTAGTGAGGTTGCGTTAGTACCGTGATCCTTGTGTAGCTTTTTTCACCGTCCCCCAACATTTACAAATCTAGATTTTTCTTTTTTAAATTGTTCTCTATAAACGTCATTCTATTATATTTATTATTATATTTTAAAACGTATTCTTTCATGATGAGAATTGATGGTCATTTATTGCAAATATTTACATTGATGATTAAATGATAATATTTTAATGAGTAATTATACAAATATTTTAACTAATCAATACACTTATTCTTGCTTAATTTTACGGGGGTTCTTTTATTTTTCTGGTCGTTCTTCTTTTGTAGGGTTTAAGGTTTAACGTCTAGGATTTTGGGTTTTGGGTTTTATTTCCTTATTAAAAAGAGAAAATACACTTTTGATCCCTAAAAGTTTTGAGTAGATGTCTATTTGGTTCCTGAAGTCTTAAAATTGATATTTTTGGTCCATAAGTTTTGTACTAAGTGCTTATTTAGAGTGTGTTTTGGAGTGATAGTAGAATTAGTGACTTAAAATTCTCAACTTCAACCGACAAAAGTAATTACCCCGTTTTCTTGTTTACAATTTTAAAGAAACAAATAGCTTCATGCATTTTTCTTCCCAAGGTATAAATAAAAGGAAACAATCTTTTTTATTGTATTTTCTCTTAGAAACAGAGCTCACGTCTCCACCCCTTTCTTGTAGGTTCTGGAGCTCAGATTTCCTATTTTCCTTCTTAATTCCTTAGCCTGAAGACAATTCAACTTAGACAAAAATGTTTGTTCTCAATATGATCAACTTAGATTCGAAGGGAAAAAAACTGAAAAAGTCCTCGGTTGGTGTTATGAAAAGACAAAACTAGACCCAACAGGCGAACTAAATCACAGGTCAATTACCCAAAACATAACCAGATCCAAGACGTGACCAGATCCAAGGCATGATCAAATCTAAAGCCAAACCAGATCTGATCCAAGGCACGACTAGATTCAAAGTGCGACTAGATCCAAGGCTGAGCCAGGTCTCGGTCGACTAGGTCCCAACTGACTAGATCCCGACCATCCAGGTTTTCGTGCTACGCTAATGAGCCAATTGGTGAGCCGCAACTTCTATTTTCTCGTACCATCTAGCACGCCAGGACATCATCTCCAAAGCCCAAACTATTTGAGAAGAGAAGATATCCTGTCAATCCTAAGTTTTTGACATCTATAAATAAAGAGAGAAATATCATAATCAAAGTATGCAACAAAAACCCTACCTATCGTTATGTTTCACCTAAAAACTTCAATTCTGACTTAAGCATTGGAATGTATGCGGCTAGCACCACACCGGTGTGGAACACTTCTATTTTACAGGTCTGTAGAATCCCTTTATATTTATGAAGATTTGTGCAAATTTGATGAATCCAGAAATGCCAAATTTCTGCATCAACAATGGATTTTCTTGTTGTAGCCTGGTCTGGTGTAGGACCAACTCTAGAACGAGTGGAGCTCTCCCTTTCTCCTTGGTTCCAAATCTAGAATGAGAAGGAGAGCTCCACCTCTCCACACCATTCTCTTTTCATGGCCGGTGAAGGTCATTGGAAGTTAGCGGCAACGGCAGTGGCGGGCAAGGACCGAGATGATGGTCGACAGTCATGGGTGAGCTTCTTCAAAGGAGGGGAGGAAGAAGGTGCCAAGTGAAAGGATTAAAAAAAAAAAGAACTTTCAGTTATAAAAAAAAAATTAATATATTTTGCCAAATAAATAAAATACCATCAACAATTTAATTGCGATCTCATTTAAACATCAATCAACTAACAGTCAAATTATAACTTAGAGACCATTTAGAACAATTTCTCAAATTAAGGGATTAAGAATATTCATTTTAAAATTTCAGGGACCAAATAGACATCTACTCCATACCTCATGAACTAAAAGTGTTCATTTGAAACTTTAGAGTTAAATAGACACCTGTACTAAACTTCAGGGACCAAAAATGTATTTTTTTTATTAGAAATATATGAATATGGGTAGTTTGATAATTTTTAAATGGACGCGATCATAAATTGATCTCTATTTAGACAAATTTGTAAATATTATAGTTTTTAAATATTTATGTAATTAAGTGCCTAAAAAAGTCTGTTGTTATCCAAAAAAATAAAAAATAAAAATAATTCTCACATATTCTATCCACTTTAACACTAAATGTATTGTCTATTTGCAAAATAAAATCATGTAAAAGGCATGATGGGTAGTTTTCAAAGTACCAACAAAAAATAGGATACCACAATATAAATAAATTTGGAGTGGAGGATATATATCGATGAGACTAAAAAATATATAAAAGATATAGTTAGAGGAGTGATAAGCCTTGATTAAAGGCTAAAAAGTGTAGGTTTCATGCTTAATTGATGGTTATCTGGGATGAAAAATATATGTTCATGCATATAATTTAGGGAAAATGTGCATAATTTGTGATTAGGGACTTTGGAATTCAGTTATAGATAAATGAAGGCTAATTTGTGTAAATATGCTTATTTTGTAAGGAAAAGTGAGATTTATGATCATAATGCGTCAGACACATCGCAGGACCAGAATTTCTAGCTTACTAGAGGAATGAGTCAACCAAGTTACTTTGAAAGTTCCAACTTCACAATGCTTCAGCTACATTCGATGCCTAGATTGTCAAAACAGAAATAACAACTTTTGACCAAGTAATTGGTCCAAAATTTGTTATTAGTTCTTAAAATCTCTACAACCTCATTTGGTTCCAACATTCCATGCATTTCTTAATATCTTGTTACCTCCATGGCCTATAAAAGGAGCTTCCAAGCATTACTTCAAATCATTTCATTTTGTATGTTTTAGTTCTTCCTTTCCAATTGTTATCGACTATTATTTTTGAGTTTTTATTCTAGCATTTCAGTTATGTTCTTTGTTTATTTTATTTCCATTCTAGTTGTTCTAATTTTGCACTTTCCTTTCAATTTCAATGAAAATGCATCACTTTGTTATCTAATCATGTTTTGTTATTTATTATACTTTCATGAGTATCTAAATTATTTCTTCAACCCTCTTACGAATGATTTAGTTCATTTATTTAAAATTACATCTATCAGTGAGCATGACGTATTACGCTCTCTTTGCTTATCTTGATTGATACAATTTATCCAGTTGAATTTCTTATTGGCCACTTGTCTAAATCACATTAGTTGAATTTAATTCTGAAAAGGTTAGAATCAAACGAATCTCATTAAGGTAAAATGGGAAGTTACTTAGAAATAAGAACTAAAACAAGATCTTAGACATAGGCTCTCTTATCCGGTTAAACGTAAGTTGGAACTTGATTTATTTAGGATTCTAGAGTTGCATACACATATGTAAACACTAGCCTGAGCTTCTAAACAAACCAAAAGCGGTATGGAATAGAAGTTGAACCAGTTTGCATAAATTGAGTTTAATTACGAACACATTTGATAGGTGTAATTCATCTTTTAAAACTAAATCTTAGTAGGGGTTGGCTTTTTAATCTTTGTGTTTTTAATTCATATTCCCAACAATTCCACCAATTTTTATTCCCAAACTCGATTGCTCATTAAAGCAGTTTACAAAATCAATTTTTATAGAAAATTAGTCCCTGTGGAGACGAACTTGAAACATTTCCAGATTATTACTTGTGACAGTGTGCACTTGTACTTATCTTCTAGCTATTAAGCTGACGCGCAACAAGAAGTAAAATGATAGTAGGTGTTGATGGTCAAAATCAGAATCGACATGTGTAAGCATCAATTCAGTTCGAAGCAACCATATCGTAAATGGACTATCAGGACTCGCCAAGTTGATCCATACCGAGTAGAGGTGAAAGAAAAGATGCCCATCGGCCTCACATTCGACCAACAACCTGGGGGCCTAACAACAGTAACCGCATGTCGCAACCACCTAACGACTTTGTCTCCCCCAGCTTCCCTATAAAAGGGACACTCTGCCCACCTAACATGTATGTTATTTCCTATGATAATGACTTAAACAGCTTGAGCTCGCAACTAACTTGGGCGTTGGAGTGTTTGTTTCTTGTGCAGGTCAACTTGTGAGCACCTCGACAACTCGTCCTCGTTAGCACGTGACCAACCTGTGAGCTCTTCGGAAAAAGTCATCAACATTTGGTGTCGTCTGTGGGAACCGGCATACAAAGCTTGTACCTTTGTAATGACTAGAGACAATGGTTCTCGATTTAGAAGCAATGAGAATGGAGTCTGTGTGCTACCAAACGGCAGGCTCGGGAAGGAGTTGGAACGCCCACCACTCCCAAGGAAACCAAAGACACGAGTTAATGCTTGCAAGACCAAACCCACACTTATGGAAGTACCGTCATCAGAACAGATGCAGTCGCAGCTGGCTGAGATGTAGGCACTCATTGATGCCATGATCCAGGCGTTACTCAATGTAGGGGTCCCGTTACTCGGTCTTCCCGAGCCCAAGCTCCAACGTGATCCAAGGAAAGGAGGGCGAGAACCCGTAGAAGCGACAAGTCGAAAATCCAATTCCCAAGCTGGTCCTAGGCAGCAATGACCGAGCTAGGCTTGACGATCTTCGCCCAAATCTTTCAACTCAACCCTCCAAGATTGGAGATCAAAACAAAACTCGAGACCCAAGACGGAGATCCCAGGAAGGATCATCCTGAAGAGTATGTGGGCAATGTTAGCCCATAGGTACAATTCGACCAGCTGAGGAGAGAGCTGGTGAGTAAGCTGAAGGGGGACCTGAAGAAAGGCAGAAGGCTCACCTCGGAGGATGATGAGCTAGAAGAACATTCATTTGTTCAAGCCATCTTGGATGTTCCAATCTCTCAGAAGAGCTGCTTGCCGACCTTCAACAAGTATGATGGGACGAAGGATCGATCGACCACGTAGAAACCTATGAGTCCATCATGGACTTCCACACGTATTTCAGACGTGATGAACTGTAGAACTTTCTCCATCACTCTGTAGGGACTAGTGAGGAAATGCTTCAGGTTGTTAGCTCCCTACTCAATTGCTAGTTGGAAGCAGTTGAGGAAAGCCTTTGTGGCACAGTTCGCGGCTCACAAGGACAAAACACTCTGACACTTACCTCTTCTCGATCCAGCAGAAGCCAAAAGAGCCCATCAGAGGCTACATCAAGCACTTCTTTTCGGAGCAAATCAAGGTCGAGAACTGCAACTACCTGCTAGCTCGGTCCGTCTTTTACAATGGCATGACTCACGAGAAGTTAAGTTGGTCACTGGAGAAGAAGCCCGAGCTGACCTTAAAGGATTGCTTAGACCGAACAACAAAGTTTATACAGGCAGAGGCCATCATGATGTCCAAAGTGGATAAATACCAAAGGAAGCGCTTTCCTTCAAAGTCCGACAAAAAAAATGATGAAAGGAATTGTAGGTCTACCTAGAGGGACTAACTGAGCTTCAAAGTCTAAGAGTTTGTTAAAGAAATCGTACAGTCTACACTCAATAAGCGCTGCATCCGTAAGTAGCAGCTTCACAGTGCGTTTGTTCACGTCGGTTTGCTGAATAGCCCTCAGATACGACCTCGTAATATTAGTTACCTTCCGAAGTGGCTTGGGAGTTACTGAGTAAGGAATAGAAGTTAGAAGCAGATTAAGTACAGGAGAATGAGCTGCGAGTGGGAGCTCTTACCTAGGTTAGCAAAGCTACACGGCGCCGCATGAAAGGGCTCCCCGTATTCGTCAATCATAAGCCACTCGTCGAATACGTAAACCCATTGGCCCTTCTAGTCCTTTATTGAGGAAGGACCTTTGATCACTACTCTAGTCCCGGGACGAGTATAGAAATAGTGTATAGACCCTACCTTGGGTATGCTCTTTAAGATATGGGTATCGAGCATCTGGTCGATGTAAGGAGCTCGGTAGGTTGTATATCCTGGCTCTCTTCGCGCACTCTCCTTCCACCACAGATAATGGCAACCATACAACATACCCTATCCATTGGGAGCGAGCTGAGCTAGTGTCAAACTTACCTCATTTAAAAATTCCTAAGCATGAAAACGAACACCGAACTCGAACATCCTCAAGTTAAACCCAAAGTGTCCGTTCGGTGGTTCTTCCAAAGTCTCACCTCGCTCAGGATATCTAATGCCTATCCAGTCAGGAATCTCATACTTTGCCTTAATAAAGTCCAACCAACCTCTACTGAGCTTGGAGGGACAACTTAAGCACCTGATGTGATCATAATTGACCCAATGCTCCAAGATGCCACCTACACCAACCATGAAGAGAGACATGAAGAAAGACCCATTAAACGAAGGAAACTTCATTGGACCCATCAACAAATTTTGACCATATTGTAGGCCAATGAAAAAACTTAATAGGGTCAAAAGGAAGCTTGAAAGGGAAGAGAAGCCAAGCGAGTGGCCCCCCATCAAGGACAAGCCTATCGAGAGTCACCCGCACGCACGCACAGCCAGGCGCACAGCACCTCACACCCGTGCCCTCGCCGCGCATGCTACCATGCCACGTAAACCTCCCAGCGCACCCCCTACCCTGCTAACCTCACAACCCATGCCCCTTGCGCTGTCTGCCCATGGGCGCTCTCACCTACAGCACACGACTGCATGTCCACACCTGCCCCAACACCCATTTGCGCCACGCTTACCACCCACACAAGTGCTCCTAACTGTCCACACCATATGCCCCCTACCTTGTCTACGCACGCCTCACCCCGCTAGTGTTTGCCTACCCCTGCATGCCCGTCAGCACCCTCGCGCGCCTTGTCTCGCTGCACGCCCATCAGCGCCTAATGTCACAACCATACTAGTAATGTACGACCGTGACACCTAGCGCCTACGCACACCCCCTACCGCCCACGCCTGCGCATCAACGTCCTGCCCATGCACGCGTGCCTCCCCCAGCGCTAGCTTCCTTGTGTGCACACCATTGCACCCATGGGCACCCTCACCACTTAATGTCGCCACTCCTTTGACGCCTCCTTTTGGTGCCAACAAGAGTTGCTTGCCGCCCACTCTTGGAATAATTTAGGAATCCATTTTCCTAATTTGTTCCAAGAGCATTTGACGAAAGTGTTTGATTTTATTTTGATTTATTTTCTTTTAGTTTATCATTTTTTTTAAACCTTTGCTCTTGTGCCTTTGGGAATGAGTGTCGAATCTAAGCTAGAGTAGCTCGACGATGAGCTGTTATGTCTACCTCTTCCCGAACTACGCTTACAACTATCTACTCTAGACATATCTACGAACAGCAAAGGACAGCTAAGAGAGAGAACTGACCTCTAAGACGAGAAGCTATCTGCAGCTCAGGTCAGCACAAGAGCAAAAGTTTGAAAAGCATAAGAAAAGACCTCAAAGGGTGCCCTATACATAAGATTTCGAAATAAATTCCAGCTGTCCACATACACACCGATGAACGACTTAGATCATACCTCAAAGCACAGAAAAACCATGCACGCGTGAGACTTTTCAGAGCAGCATTTTGCATTCTGTCAGAACGGTTGAGAAAACCAACTTAGCTCGCACCACGACAGGTCACCTCGAAAACCTTTTACTTATTCTCCTAACTCTTCTCTGCCAAACCACAGCTCGGCTTTACTAGAGAGGGGGCCAATGTTGGTGGTCAAAATCAAAATCGGCACGTGTAAGCATAAACTCAGTTCGGAGCAACCATATCCCAGAAAATGGACTATCGGGACCCACCTAGTTGATCCATATCGAGCTGAGGTGAAAGAAAAGACGCTCACCGACCTTACATCCAACCACTGACCTAGTGGGCCCGATAGCTGTAACCGCATGTTGTAACCACCTAACGACTTTGTCTCCCCCCGCCTGCCTATAAATGCGACACTCAGCCCACTTAACAGGTACGCTATTTCCTCTGAGAAAAACTTAAACAGCTCGAGCTCGCAACTAATTTGGGCGTGTTCCCTATGTGGGTCCACTTGTGAGCACATCGACAGCTCGTCCTCATTAGCACGTGATCGACCTCTGAGCTCAATGAAGAATAGCATCAATAGTAGGGGTGTTCAAAAAAATTTGAGGATTCTAACAACCCAACCCAAACCGTAAGGGTCGAGTTGGGTTAGAATTTTTTTTTGTTTGAGTTGGGTTGATTGTTTTTTCTTCAACTGAAAATTCGATTTGTTCCTGTTGCATCTCCCTCCCTCCCTACTATGTGTCTCTTATGTTCCTCCCCCTTTGTTTTTCTCCCCTCCCTCATCCTCTCAGTTTTTCTCTCGTCCCCTTCCTTCTTGATTTCTCCCATCTCCTTCTCCCTCCCCTTTGGTGTTTCATCCCCCTCCTGATCGTCTCTCTTCTCTCAGTCGTTGCCTTCAATTCTGACGGAAGGGACGACTTTGACGGAGAAGCCCCAATGCAGGACTGGTAATTTTAATTTTCTACGCGAGGAAGAATCAATTTTGGGAAATATCATTTAGAGAAATGAGGAGGATATGAAACTCAGATTTTTCAATTTCTTTCATCCCCTCCATCTCGATTTCTCTCATCTCCCTCTCCTATTTCTATTTTTTTCTTTAACATATCTTTTCCTTTCGAGTTACTCTTTTTCTCTAAAATTTTTCTCTTTTTATATTTAACTTTTACTTCACTAATTTTTTTTCTAAATCTTTTTATTTATGTCTCTAAAATTTATCTTCCAACAGTTTATTTACATCTTTCTGAACTTGTATCTTCATGTGTCTACATTAGGGATGATAAAAAATTTCCGCAAATGTCAAGCTCTAAATATAGGAAATGCATGTCCCGACCCCGTCCCCGATTACATTTTTTAAATAATTAGTATATATTTATTACATTTTTTAAAATTTTAAATTCTAAAAATAATTAACAACAATTATAAAACTGATAATTTTTCTCGAGAACAACTCTCAGACCGAAAAACGAGGTGGAGACAGGGATTAAACATTTTCACGAGGACGAGAGTGGGGGAGAGCAACCTCACTCGCATCCACATCGTTGTCATCTTTAGACTACATAGAATTTTGTTTCTCTAATATGTATTTTCAATTTTCTAACTTTTTGAAAACTGAAAACTAAAAATAGTTACCAAATATGTTTGGTATTCTATTTTTTAAAAATAAGAATAAAAAATGGTTATCCTCTCAGACTTTACCCTCTATAAAATTTTCTATTTTGTCTTTAATTTTTTTCTCACTAAATTTTTAATTATGCATGACAAGAATTTCCATAGGGTCATGACTCCACCCCCATTCTATTTTTTTAAGTAATTAATATATATTTTATTAATTGTTTGACTAGATTTAAAATTTAAAATTAAATACTTTTAAAACTAAACATTTATAGTAAAAATATTTTTTGAGTAAAATAGATATAAATTACTTATTACTATTTTATTTTTAAAATGTATAATTAAAATTAATTACTCAATCGGTAATCTTTTCTGCGAAAATCACTGTCCCTTAATAAAGGATTTCTCAACTTAGACCTTGATTCTTGAAATGAGAGAATAGGGTGGAGACATGGACTAAAAATTTTCGTAAGGACAAACATGGGAAAGGGTATCCCAACTCCCACCTTATACCGTTGTCATATTTATTTTAAATAAATTTTCTCCCTCTAATATATCACTTCAACTTTCTAACTTTTTAAAAATAAAAAATAAAAAATAGTTATCAAATTTGTTTGACTTTCTATTTTTCTAAAACATAAAACAAAACAAAAAAGTTATGATACATATATCGTTTTTGTTTTTTAAAAGTAGAAAATTAAAAAAAAACAAAAATTATTATCAAACGGGTCTATTGAATTGAATTGAGTTTTTCAACAAATTAAAAATGATATAGGATGAACATTTAATAAAAATTCTATTCTTCACGAACAATTGAACATATTCATGAAAAACATGAGCTATTAATTGTTTACAAAATACATGAACGTTTAATTCTTGATTGGATGTTAGATGGATGACAACTCAAAATAAAGTGATATAGGGGTTACTTTTTTTTAATTAATTTATAGCAATCATCACAAATGTCCATAAATGAGAGTTTAATCTCAACAATCTCGGGTTTCTTGCGCAAGTAACCTAAATGGGCCAATTGTGTTACTTTAATGGGCCAATTGCACGTTTTGGGCTGGGCTTAAAATTTGACAACTTTGGTTGGTTAAAAATAGAAGATAATATTGGCTGAGCTATTTTGAAAATTTATTTTCACAAATGTCAAAATGTTTATAAACTTTATCTTCTTAGATTTCTGGATTTAAAATTTTTTCTAAATGTCAAATTTGTCCATGTTTATGGTATTTATATTTATTATAATTAGTCTTTTATTTAAATGCAAAAGATTAATATTCCAAATTTGATTTTGTGAATATTAAATTATTGTGGGACCTAAATCCATGATTTTCATAATTCCCTAATTTACTCCCTAATATATTTAGAATGAAATTTATTACAAAATATTCCATTATTCTCCTAATCCCCAAATTTACTCCTTAATATATTCTATTAAATAATGAAATTTATTACAAAATATTTTTTCATTTCATTATAATTTTTGGCCAAATTTTAATACTATACCCATTATAACATACACTTATATATATATATATATATATATATATATATATATATATATATATATATATATGGAGATATAAACTATATCTGGCTACCTTTTCATTTATATGGAAATATAAACTATATCCAGTTATAAACTTAAGTAACATACACTTAACAATGGTGATATAAACTATAGTCATTATAACATACACTTATATGGAGATGTAACATATATCTGGCTATAAAGTATATACGACTATATCCCTTTACAATTAACAAACAAAGCAAATAACCTACAAACCTTCCGGTCGGCAACTAGACAATGGTCGGGATAAACAGAAGGTTCGAATGGTCGATGGGCGGCCGGCGACAAAAAAGAAACCTCGGGATAAACGGACGGAAACAATGGACAGGCGGTCGGAGATGAAGGAGAAGCTAGACGGATTGTTTCGGCGACGAAGAAGAACAGAGATGGCAGCCGGAGACGAAGGAATACAGACGACGGTCGGAGACGAAGGAATTGACAGAAATAGAACGACAGAGGAAAAAGAAAAGTTGGAGGAAGGAGGTTTTCAAATTTTTCAATAATGGATGATTTTGGAATTTGGTATTTTTTTACTTTTGGAAAGTCTAATTAAGCAAAATTTTAAGGGATTTAAAATGTAACCTCCAAAGTAACCAATTTTGTTTTAAAAATTAATTAATATTAAGATATAGATACAAAATGATATATTAGTAAATTGAGTGATGAGTACATCTTAAATGAGGTTGTTTCATGACAAAAGTGTAAATTACATTCAATCATTTTATGTAATTATAGTCTCTAAATAGTCTATCAATGTACTGAACCTTAAAAATAATCAAGGTTATTAACATGCTTGTAATAACCAAAAAAAAAATATATATATATATATATATTAATTGGTTGGTTAAAAATAATCAAGGTTATTAACATAGGTTAACTATAATCAAGGTTATTAACATACTTGATAACAAAAAAGAAAGAAAAAGGAAACTATTAAGAAGTTCCTACCCTTATAAAGAAATTATATACATATAGCAATTAGCAACAGACAGATAAAAAATTTGAATCTAGTATCTTTATTAATATTTCAAATTATATCAAAGTCAGCTCAAAATTACATTTTTAGCGTACATACATCTGGATTAAAGCATCAAAATGGATTGTTTGTCAATAAGTAAAAAATATTATATAATAATTATTACATATATATTCACTCGAATAATTAGCTACAAAATCCCAATAAATGGATTGTTTGTGTAAGCAGAGGCAATTTCTGAAATCCCAACAAAAAATGATTGGATTTGTGAGTACCTTTAGAATTACCAATCATTGGATTCAGCTACCGGTGAGTTCGATGGAATCCAAATCCCCTTGTCAATACCTAAATCTACCAAAACTCGATTGGGTCAGAACTTGTCATTCAAGCCTTCCTCAGACTGGATCTTACCTCCCCTGTATGCAGAGTTGATTGTCATTCAAGAGCTCTGCACCTTTCAAATCGGTCGGGTTTCAACAAGATTCTCCTTCACTCCGATTGTTTGGAAGCGGTGAAGCTCTTGTCGTTGGAGATTGAAACCCTGGGTGACACGAGGGTTATGATATTTGAAACGCAGAGGTTCTTCAAGGAGGTCAATTTCGTCCATGTGCCCTGGAAATTAAATGAAGTGGCTCATAACTTTGGAAAACAGGCTGTTTTTCAAAACGGAACATGCTGTGGAATGCTGATGGTCCTGTTTGGGCTAAAAAACATAAAGATCCATTTAATTCTTATGTAGCTCACGAGACAAGTTTTAATTAATGAAAACTTTTTGGTTTAAAAATAAATAAATAAATAAATGTGAACTTGAACTGCATTTGGTTATCATCTCTTACAAATTGCAAGTTTTGATTTTTCTTCTTTTTTTTTTCAAAAGAAAATTAATTGATTAAACCATACTACATTAGCATTACCTAAAGAAGAAAGCCACGAAGGGGAATTCATTTTTTTGGCAATTTCGTGGCCAATTTTTGTGTGCATAAATGATTCCACTGTCAAAGTACTAGCTTGTCAAGATTCTTCTGAAGAGAAACAATTAAGAATGTACATAACATAATTTATCTTTATAAACCCCTCCAGTTTTCCTTGCCTGAAGATTCCTTTTCCATGCCACCGGTGGGTGGTGGCATAGTGGGTCTGTGGCTGAATGTAGATACTCCTTTCTCTCAATTTGAGTCCTACAGAGCGCGTAGCTGGGGCTTCCCCTTCCTAATTCAGGGACAAGTCTCGTAATGTTGGTTACAATGTTGGGTGACCGTTGACACCCCTTGATTATAGAAATTCAACTAACAAAGCCACATGACATCGATTCCGAGTAATAAAAAAAAGTATTTCAATTATGTACAATGAAAAGATGATATCTTATTTTGCGTACCTATTATGGATTAGTCGTGCATATTAGTTTTTTTTTATGTTTGTTATGCTAACATTAATAACTTTAAATGCATAAACTTATGATTTTATAGAATTAAAAAGATACCTAATAAAAATAAAAATTATTTTAATGTATGTAATTGATAAGAAAAAAATGATAGAAAAGTTTTTAAAAAATTCCAATAATATGACGATACATACCATTATATACGTTGTGAGTAAAACCCTAATCCTGAGTGCACAAACACCACATCGACGTGCAGACATCCTTTGAGTTTCGTGTACGTACGATATATAATAGGTATGAACTCGTTATCTAGGTTGAGTAACACTTTAACTAGTGCAGGACCTCAAGGCCCAAACGCTTGTCATTGTGCCATCACTAAAGGACAACAACATATATATTTCAACTTATTCTAAGTATTTCAACTAATTGTAATTGTTCTCTAATAATTGATAGATGCAGGTTCACAATTAGTATGTCCATTTAATAACGTCGTACGTTACACTTTCAATATATATTAACTACCAACCACATTGTTATAACATGCTCCAATCTAAAACACATTACACGTACCTTTGTTGGGGATGTGGAGCCAAAACGGAGTTGGAACGAAGCAATAATGAAAGAGAATCGAAGAAGCGGGCTGCAGGGGCATTTTGGCCGAGAAGCTATAATACAATAGCGCTGCAGTGCTTTAACGATGATTTAAATAGCAGCTTTTTGGTGTTTTAGAATTTTGTGTGGTAAAATTTTGTCAACAGTTTTGATGGTAGAGAGTTAGAGAACGAGTTTTCGAGCTATGGTGCATCGTCGACAACATATTCTTGTGTATCTTGGTGAGATTTTTCATTATTGTATTCCTAAGTATCTATTGTTGTTGTGCTTGGAAGCTAGGTGATCATTGTTGAGATATTTAGAGAATGTTTTGTAGAGCATTTTTGTGAGACCGATTATAATATTCCCAATTGTAATAGAACCCACTATTAGAAAACAAAAAACTTTATTATAGGATCTATGTAGGGGAGTAGACCAAAGAACTATAAGTTATTTCGAATTACCTGGATCCATGAGTTGGAATGAGTTGAGATTCCAAAATACCTATAGCAATATCTGCGTGGTTTGGGTCTTCCTCAACTATGCAGCCTTAAACCAAAGATAGACAATACTCTCTATTAGATGAAGAATAGGAGACTAAATAAACATATTATATTGGGAACTATAACCCTGTATTTATAAGTTGATTCTAGGGTTTCCCATAATCCCCTAGGATCAACAAGCTGGTATCTGCCCTGCGGGCCGCACCACAGATAGGAAGTTTACGGACCCCTAACTAAACCACTTATTTTACCCATGAATAGTACTACATATAATTTATCATAAATTGTTACCCCTTTAATGAATTAATTTAATTAATTCCAACAATCTCCCACTTAGGTAACATTATTCTAGGAGAAATCATAGAAGTTTCAACTTTTAGCGCACAACCAAATACTACTCAGAAAAACAAACTTCCTTTGATTATAATCTGGTCCATGTTGTATACCAATGTGGGACCAAGACGGTTTTTGTCACATATGAAAGTGCAACTCAATCTTCAATAATCACCACACCAAATATACTTGATGACATAGATCAAGTGTGGAAGAGCAGCATGAGAATTACATTCATAGTGATATGTTCATGTTTATTCTCAACAGGTCCTAATCATACTTTATAGAGATCAAGTCAATAAGCATATATATATATATATATATATACACACACACACACACACACACATACATTCATTCATTGTGAGTTCAAATAAATCATAATCTTTATTCTGCAGAAAATATAGAACAACGTAGCTGTAAGTAAAATTACTCCCATTCAACCAAGGCATTATCTACTTAAATAATACCTATACAGACTATATGATCATAAAAGACCTTAGGTACTAAGCCTTTGGTAAGAGGATATGCTAGCATGTTATGTGTTCCTATGTATTCTATAGCTATCAAATTATTTTCTCCTTAACAACAAGATAATTTATGTCAATATGTTTTGGCTTTGTCGAGCTCCTGTTGTGATTGGAATATAACACTGCTGAATTATTGTCATAGTAAATTTTCAATGGTCTTTCAATACTGTCAATTATCTTAAGTGGTGTGACAAAATTCCTAAGCCATATTCCATGATTCGATGCCTCATGACACGCCACAAACCCTGTTGCCATTGTTAAAGGGGCTACAAGTGATTGCTTAACACTTTTTCATGAAATGGCTCCTCCTGCCATCATGTAGATATACCCAGATGTGGACCGCTTGCTATCTTGGCATCTAGCAAAATCAGAGTCAGAGAAGCCAAAGATCTCTATATTATTTGATCTCCGATATGTGAGTATGTGATCTTTAGTTCTTTCCAAATATCTCATACCCCTCTTGACTGATTTCCAGTATTGCATACCTAGATTGCTCAGATATCTGCATAGCATTCCCACTATACAAGCTATATCAGGTGGGGTGCAAACTTGAGCGTACATATTAGACTTCCTACGGTTGATGAATATGGAATCTTTTGCATCTCACTCCTTTCATGATCACTTTTAGGGCTTTGATTCAAGCTGAATTTGTCTCATTTAGCTACGGATGTATCTCCTAGTTGACATCCATTAATGTCATACCTACTCAATACTTTATCATTGTAACTCTTTTGTGATAACCCTAAGATACCTTGAGAACGATCTCGCAGTATCTGTATACCCAAGACAAAAGAGGCATTTCCAAGATCTTTCATCTCAAAAGGCTTTGTTAGAAAGTTCTTGGTTTCCTGTAGCAGGTTTAAATCACTGTAAGCCAATAAGATGTCATCTACCTACAATACTAGGAAGATATATTTACTCCCACCATTCTTGCGGTACACACATTCATCAACTACATTAACCTAAAACCAAAAGAAGTGATGACATTATGAAATTTGTGGTACCATTAACGGGAAGCTTGCTTGAGTCCAAAAGATGGATTTTTTTAGTCTGCAAACCATTGACTTTGGATTTCCTGATTCAAAGTTTTCTTATTACTCCATGTAAATGGTTTCAACAATGTCTCTATTGAGAAAAGTCGTCTTAACATCCATTTGATGTAACTCTAAGTCAAAATATGCTAGCAGTGTCATAATAATTCTAAAAGAGTCTTTTGAGGAAACTGGAGAGAAAGTCTCTTTATAATCTATGTCTTCCTTTTAAGTGAAATCTTTTGCAACAAGACGTGCATTATATCTTTCAATGTTGCCTTTTGAATCTCTTTTGGTTTTAAATATCCATTTACAACCAATAAGTTTCTTTCCTGTAGGCAACTCAACTAGATCCCAAACGCCATTGTTACTCATGGATTTCATCTCATCTTGCATATCCTCAATTCACTTATCTGCCTTATAACTTTTCATTGCCGGTTGAAAATTGATAGGATCATTTTCTGTAAGGCCAATGCTATCCTCATGTTCTTGAAGAAATACAATATAATCATCTAGTATGACACTTCTTCTTTCTCTAATGGATCTCCTTAATGACACTTCTTGAGTATGTTGAGGTTGATCTATAGGGAAGAGTGATGTGTCCTCAGTGTTGTCTTGAGAGGTAATGACGTCAAGTGTTGGAACTTCATCTTGAGTGTCATTATCTAAAACTACTTTACTAACCGTGGTAGGTAAAGTAACCACATCATTCCTAATAGTAGCATTTTCTTCTTCAAAGACAACATCTTTACTTTTATTTCTCCCCTCAAACTCATTATTCTCAAGAAATCGAGCACTTCCTGTCTCGAAAAAGGTTCTTGAAGTGGGATTATAGAACTTAAAGCCCCGAGAGCGCTCAGCATACCCAACAAAGTAGCAACTTTTGGTTCTTGAGTCCAATTTCTTTTCATTTGGAATATAAGGCCTTGCTTCCGCTGGACATCCCCAAATATGTAAATGTCTTAGGCTAGGTCTTTTTCCTGTCCGCAGCTCATATGGAGTTTTGTTTACTACTTTGCTAAGCACTTTGTTAAGTATGTACACTGCAGTTTTTAATGCTTCTCCCCAAAGAGACTCTAGCAAAGAAGAATTAGCAATCATACTTCTTACCATATCTTTAAGAGTCCTATTTCGCTCTCAGCAACTCCATTCATGCTAGGTTTCCCAGGCATCGTGTACTGAGGAACTATGCCACATTGTTCAAGGAAAAGCGCAAAGGGTCCTGGACGTTGTTCACCTTATCCATCATATCGACCATAATATTCTCCTCCACGGTCAGATCTGATGGTTTTAATTTTCCTGCTAAGTTGAAGTTCAACTTCTACTTTAAAAGATTTGAACATGTCCATAGCTTGAGATTTCTCATGAATTAAATATAGGTAGTAGTATTTTGAATATTCGTCGATGAACGTGATAAAATACTGTTGTCCATTTAATGAAGTCATAAGGAATGGTCCACATATGTCAGTATGTATCATTTTTAGGACTTCTTTAGCTCTTTCAACACATATATTCCTCTTGTTTGTTTCTTTTCCTTTGATACAATTAACACAAACCTGAAGATCTGTTAGGTCAAGTGAATCAAGAATTCCTTCATCCACGAGTCTTTTAATTATAGTGTAAGAGATATGTCCTAATCGTTTGTGTCCTAGTGTACAAGAATTTTCATTTAATTTTCGCTTTGTACCGCGTGATGAAACATGCAAGGTTTCATTATCAAAAGGAACATTATCAAGCATATATAAATTATGAATCAATGAACCAGTACCAATAATATTTGAATTATGCAAAAGACTTAGTTTTTTTATTTCCAAATGAACAAGAATAACCAAATTTGTCTAATGAAGAAACAAAAATTAAATTCCATCTAAATAATGACGACAAAAGTCTAAAACAAATCCAAATGAAAACCAGTTCCTAAAGATAATTTAAATATTCCTATTGCTTCTACTTTGCCCTATTGACGTCAGCCACGTAGATGAAAGCCTCAGCATCACTTGGCGGTCGGCTCCAAATGCAATCCTACATAGATACACTTATGTGAGTAGTAGCACCTGAATCTACCCACCACGTATGCATAGGTACATAAGCTAGATTAATCTCATAACAAACAACGGAGAGAAACATACCCTTCTTCAATAGCCACGAAGCATATTTGACACACTGCTTTTTCATATGCCCAGTCTTCTTGCAAAAGAAAAAGCGGGTCCTAAATCCTATTTATTTTCCTTTTTCTACTTAGAAGATTCCACAACATTATTCATTCTCTTTCTCTTTACACTAGGCGATGTGAACATTTTCTGTCTTCTCTCGCTGCATCCTCTCTTCCTCTTGAATACAATGAGAGATTAGCTCATTCAGGGACCATTTGTCCTCCTGAGTGTTGTAACTCACCCTGAAGTGGCTATGCTCTGCTGGAAGAGAGTTCAAAACCAAATGCACTAAAAAGTCTTCAGAAACTTCCAACTTCAGTGCCTTAACTTTTGCTGCAACATTTGACATTTGCATTATGTATTCCCTTATGTTTCCTTTACCAACGTATCTTGAATGGGTGAGTTTTGTCATAAGGGTACTCGCCTCTGCCTTATCGTTTTTGCTCAAGTACTGCTCCATTTCCTTTTGAAAGCCTTTGGCACTCGTTCCCTCAACAATAAAGCCTCTAAACATTTTTGGAATTGAGCGCTTCATGTCATTAAACACATGCGATTAGACCTATCACACTTCTCAATTTCAACTTTATTAGGATTTTCCTCAGTTGAAGTAGGATGGTCTACCCTTAATGCAAGGTCTAAATCCATACATCCAAGTACTATATGGATGTTTTCTTTCCAGTCCTTAAAATTAGCCTCATTCCGTCTAGGAATGTTGTTGACTTGAGTGGACATATTATCATAATTAGCAACCTTAACTGTATAAAAAGCACAAGCTCAATATAGTAAGTAATGTCACACAGATATATATAAATATTAATGACATTCTAAATAAACTTTATGAGGACAAGTGAGATACCTGATGCAACATCTACATTCAGTCTTTGGACAAAAATGTTAATTTGTTAGTGATGTACAATAATAAAACATTAATAACTCATTCCTTATAGATAATAGTCTTCCTTTAGGCTGACTAAAAACTTCAAGGACACAACCTTATGTTATTCATATTTATTATTGCATGTTTGTTTGTTGTTTGACCAAATTGCAACCTTCCTTTAGGCTGATCACAATCCGCATAAGCAACAAATACATTACATCTAAAAACTTTAAATACTCCAATTATAAAATAGAGACTACTTTGGTAGCATATTTCATGCATCAAAATATTTAAAGAAATTAGACAAATTTTGCTACCAATAAATAAAATATAAATTTATTCACCATAGTAGTCAACTTTAATTAGCACAACTTAAAAAATAAATAAATAAACAATCCTCTGTACTTTTTATGCCCAAAATATTTACAGTATTTTATAAATATATAAAATACTTATTAAAAATTAAATTACAAAAAAAAATATAAATACAGTATATGCCAAAAATATTTACTGTATTTTATAAATATATAAAATACTTATTAAAAATTAAATTACAAAAACATATATATAAATACCTTTAAGTTGCAGTGGGCTTAGCCCACTACAACGATCTGTAAATGTGCTAGAGTTTGCACCCCAGCACAGCAGACTCACGCGGCACTCCACTGGAGTGCCGCAACCTTAATTTTTTTTATAATCTGGATCAACATGCGGCACTGCGAAAATCTTAAAAACCTTTTTTTTTTTTTAATCTGAATCTTCATGCCAGTGCCGCAATCTTTAAAAGTTTTTTTTTAAATTTAAACAGTAACTGAATTGATTATATTATGATCGATTTGAAAATATTGGGAAGAACATATATATCAAATTTCATCAAATGAATTAACAATAAATTGAGACTATTTTCAAATTAAATCATTCAAAATTGTCCAATAACTGACCAATCCAAATAGTTGTAATAATTCAGATTTCATGCTGTTTAATAATAAATTTGACTAAATAAACAATCAACAAATTTATTCATAACAACAATGAAATATTTAATTTAGCTAACAACCATACAAAACTAGTTCTAATACCACTTGTTAGAAAACAAAAAACTTTATTATAGGATCTATGCATGGGAGTAGGCCAAAGAACTATAAGTTATTTCGAATTACCTGGATCCATGAGTTGGAATGAGTTGAGATTCCAAAATTCCTGTAGCAATATTTGGTGGTTTGGGTCTTCCTCAACTATGCAGCCTTAGACCAAAGATGGGCAATATTCTCTATTAGATGGGAAATAGAAAACTAAAGAAGTATAGTATAATGGGGACTATAACTCTGTATTTATAAGTTGATTCTAGGGTTTACTATAATCCCTGATTTTCCTTGTTTACAAGGATAAAAAAGAACTAGTTAGGTGCTGTTTTCTACCATTTTACACTCAGAAATCGTGTTTTAAGCTTACTTTAGTGTCCAAAATCTTTCATTCGGGGTTATCTTAGGTTATACATGCATATAAGACATTTTTACATACTTTAGAGTTGATTTCTGACGGAAATTACAAATTTGTGCAGAAAAATTCCAAGCTAGGCGCCTTCCCCAATTTCGAGAATACCCTTAATGTAAAACGCAAGTTTTTGTGTGTTTTGAAGCTTCCCTAAGCCCCTCCACGTGTCTTCCATGCATTGATCATGACCAATTCAACAAACAAACCAACTAAACGATGTTGTAAAGGGATGGCTCTCCACGGGTGTCTCACCCTCCTAACCACCTTGAAGTTCGTATAAATACAGCAGCTCCCCTCACTTCATTCATCATCCTTAAGTGATCATTTCAGTTTTAGACATTTTACTCTCAGCTTATTTACGTTTTCCCTTTAAGTTTTGAGTTGTTATTGTTTTAAACTTCGCTTATTTTAAGTTCATCAGCAAGTTCTTTGATATTCATCTTTCTCTCTCCCTCTATGAAGTTATAATCACACAATATTGTGTAATTGACTGAGTACTGCTCCCCAATCTTGAAAGAGAATGGGTTAGGGTCATTCGGGTTACAACTCCACCATTTTTAGCTTGTTTTAATTCTATTAATCTTTTAATCATGTATCTTGTTTACATCAATGTTAAATTATGTTTTTCCTCTAAAGTTATGAACTAAATTTATTTTCCCGAGCCCGGTTATGGATGATTAGCTAAAGTTTTTAAAATCCAACAAGGCAAAATGTGTTTTCTCTTCCTTTATCACTTAAGGTTGTTTTACAGAGTTAAAACTTAATTTGTTCAATTAATGTTTTAACCAAGCATAAATACAGAAAGAGTTGATACATTTCCACAACTTTAAGGATTTAACTTTGGAGAGAAAGACTTTAGATATAAAGATTTCGCTCAAGTAGGCTAGACATAGGATCTCAACCCAAGGTTATGGTTGGTTTTATTAAGTTCAATTTTCTAATAGACATATTACGGATGAACTTATACCTTCAAAATCACTTAGACATAAGGAGATGGCGAAGCAAAACCGATGAAAAATATTGAGAGGTGCCTGGTGCCCTAGTTGGAAAAAATTGTTGTATTTTTAGCTAGTTCGAAGTAACTGGGCTGAGTTTATTACATTGAGCCTTAAAATACTAAAATCAACATTATCCTTGATATTTGTCACCCCAAACTCAATTGCAAAGTCACCGATCGATATCATTTTCATTAAAAATACTTCATTTGTCCTTGAGGATCGATACTCGGAATACTTATTCTGTTTTACTACTTGTTGACAGGTGTACACTTGTGCTCTATCATTTATTTTCATTCCAAAATCCCGAACAATCCCCTAGAATCAACGGATTGGTATCTGCCCAACGGGCCACACCATAGGAAGTTTATGGGCCCTAACTAGACCACTTATTTTACCCATGAATAGTACTACATATAATTTATCATAAATTGTTACCCATTTAATGAATTAATTTAATTAATTTCAACACCCACACATCTAGAAGATTGGACGTAGCTCATGCTTAAGGTAAATTAGTATAAATCTTTGTGTCGTTTTGTGTGGGCTTGTATTTCCTTTATTGCATTGTTTACTATGACTTGCTCATAATTGGGGAAGGGGAAAAGGTAATATTTAAACTCTATTGGGTAGCTCGATTTGAGGACTAGGAATATTGCTTATTGCACGTATTTTTCTCAACAACTTTGATTCATGTATATGGATGATTATTGATTTTTGATCAACCTAGAAAGCTGTCATTATGATGTTTATAGAAACTAAAATATCCATTCCTCATTACTAATTCTTCAACACAAAACCCATATCTACTAAATGGTTGCTGAAACTTTAAGCAAACAATCAGAAAGTAAAAAAGAAAAAGAAAAAATCCATGCCTGTACCGACCATAATCATAAGCCATTTAATCAAGAACAAAAACACACACACACACATTTTTCAAACTCCCACTTTCGGCCACCACTGAAACTTCGAAGAACAATTATACATTCCCACTCTCTTTAGAAAAAATGGGAAAACCTTAAAACCCCATTTGACTTTGGGCATCGACAGTTTAATGACAATACACCAATTGTCGGCTTTGAACATGATTGTCTGAAACGACATGAAGAAGTTGGTCGACTTATAATTGGGGTTTTTGTCATGTTGAGTGATGGGATAATTTCAATGCCTTTGGATTCTCTTTTGCCTTTTATTGCTGCTTCTAATTTATATGATCAATCTTCAGAGGCCCAGCAGTATGTAATAGAGGAGGGTTACTGGTAGAGAGACTAACATTCCAAATATCACCCTGAAATATTATTAACAAAAACACGAGTTAGAGATATCGGAACCATTTTATTAAAGTAGGTGAGAAATATACCAAAAAAAAAAAAGAACTACGTGGTAATGTTGCACAGGTCTATACATTTAGCTAATTATTTGGTTCTTTTAGTCCCTGTATTTTTATTTTTATTTTCTATTTTAATCTTTGTATTTTCAAAATATTTGCTTTGGTTCATATACTTCATATTAAAAAAAAATTAACACAAATTCTATACGGTCAAACTCTTTAATTAATACAAAGTTATAACTATATTTCATGAAATTTATGGACTATATAGTGTTAGGTTGAAATTGTGGTCCAAAAAAGGAGATGGAAAAGGAAATGAAATGACTAAAAACAGTCACGTTTTTAAAGTAGAGGGATCAAAATAGATAAAAGCCAGAAGTATAAAGACCAAAATGAATGTTTTGAAAATACCATAAATCAAAATAAACCAAATTTGGAAGTATACCAAAATAATATATTTAATTCTAATTTAAGATATAACATTTTTCCTATGTAAAATTGTAATTGATTCTTTGATCCTGTTTATTTTGTCCTTCTCCCTGATAAAAGGGTTCTGTATTTTACTATTCTTAATTGAAATTTTGATTATTGTATTTCTCTTTAGTTTATGATAATTAATATGATGACATTAATTATCCAACTAAATTATAATTAGAAGCTCATGGCTAAATATCTATGCATGTTGCATATCCCAACACCCTCAACTCATAGCTTTCAAATCAATTTTAATTTTTATCTCAAAAAAAAAAAATCAATTTTAATTTTCTCACATAAATATAATGCAGGTAATGGTATATATATAATTCTTTTACTAGTAAATATGAATTTTTGTTTTTGTACAAACAGTTTTTTTTAGAGTACTCATTAAACTCTTTAACCATTTAAAAATTTTCAAAATCATTTTTAGCATGTAACACTAAAAAAAAAAACTTTTTAATCTTTAAAAAATTATGTGAGACTTACTCTTAGACTCAATAATGTGTATATTCCATTTTCAAAAAAATAATTTGTATATTCCAGGAATAAGGTTTAAATATTGTTTTATCACATATTTTATACTAGAAGAAATATACTATTAATTTTCGTTCATTTTAATCATTGTAATTTCAAAATGTTTGGCGACGAAACTATATGTCAAAACGTTTGGCGACGAAAACATTGTAATTTCAAAACGAAAGCGTCTTTTGGCGATGAAACTATATGTCGTAAGACTTCGTCGCCGAATCCCAAATTTCTTGTAGTGTTTGATCCTTATTTGACACAATTTAAACATAAATCTTATACCAAATTAAACTCAATTAATACAAATTTATGACTACATCTCAAAAAATTTAGTGAACAAAATGTGTTACGCTTAAATTGTCATCTAGACCAAAGTGATTATTTTTTAAAAAGTTTATAGACTAAAACAAACGTTTTTAAGATATAAACTAAGTTGAAAATATAGAGGCTATCAAAATAAATATTTTGAAAATACACGGATCAAAATAGATTAAGATTAAAATAATATTTAAACTCGTGAATAAAAACTAAAATATTAAGGAAAGAAAATGATACTAACCCAGTACTGAGAATATCTGGATGCAGCCCGTACTCCCTCGCAAACACGAAGGGCACAATTCCTTGTGGAAGAGCTGCCTGAACATACACATATCAAACACAATCCAAAATTGAAGAAAATGAGGAAAAAAGAAAAAAAATCAAATTCCTTTTTAGCATTTAAATTTAGGTAATCTAAATCCAATTTTATTATTTAGGTTGATTGAATTTTAAAATGTCTATTTTAACCTCTAAACCATTTCGTTTTAATCTTAAAATTTCGATCGACTATTTCAGTGATTGGATTATTTGATTGGATAATGATCCCCAAACTAAGGATTTGATTGCACCACATTACTTACTATATTCGGGAGTGATTAGTGTATGGGCGTTGATTAATCAAATAAAAAGTCTGTAGCTGTACAATCGAATGGCTCTGAGATGGTTTTTTGGAGGCTTAAATACTATTTTGATATTTGTATTTTTGGTTTAGTTCATTTTTAGTTTGTTTTGGTTCTTATACTATTAAAAAATATTTAATTTTTATTTGCAAAATTTTAACACAAATTTTACACACAATTGAAACCTTTAATTTATTACAAATAATTCATATCTTCATTTCTAGAAATTTAGTAACTTTAGTGAAACCTTTAATTTATTACAAATAATTCATATCTTCATTTCTAGAAATTTAGTAACTTTAGTGTCATACTAAAATAATGATCTAAAGAAATGATTTAAACATGAAAATAAAGGGAGCAAATAATATCACTTTCAAAGTACAGAAAATCAAGATGAACCAAAATATCAATATTCAATTTCTATCTCAAAATCAATTAACTATAAGAGAAGTAGTCCACCTATATTAAGATGGTGGCTTTTTTGGACTCACCAATTTTGGCCGAATATCATTTTTGGACCAGATGATCGTATGAGTTTTTTGGGCTCTAATACCGGTACCATATCAGTATTTATAGGTTTCTATCTCAAATATGAGAGAAATAGTCCAACTTAGAATCTCAGAAAAAATAAGAGATCTAACAAAAGTTTATAATAGACATGAACTACTTTTTTCATTGACAATTGGTTTTGAGATGTAAAACTCCATAAATATTAGCATGGTATCAGAACCCAAAACGTTGAAATGAGCATCCCGTTAAAAAAATAGAGATGCAACCCCATGAATATGAATACACCTATATTATAAACCTTTGTTAGGTCGGTTATCTTTTCAACGTGAGATCCTCGATAGAAAATAGTATTGAAACGTTTTTTTGAGATTCTCGAGAAGGGTGGGATGTGTGGTGAGTGAGTGGTCAGAAAATTAGGGTGTTGAAGCTAAATATAAAGCTGGCGAGATGAGGGACAGGATAGTACCTGAACAATGGCAGCGTGTAGCGTAACGCCGCGCAGGCCAACGGCGAGTGATGCAGCCGACATTACGATGGGTCCGCATATGAACCTGATCCCCATCCCCACCGTCGCCCTCTTTCCCCCACACGCTATGATTCTCGGCTGCAGCGCCATGAACAATCCTGCGCATTACACCACACACCACACCCATTTTTCCCTCTCTTTTTTTACACTAAAAACAACCAAATCATATACTGTACATTACACAAACACAGGTACCTAAGCTGAACATTGCCATTCCCAAACCTGCGTCTGATATTATCTTTATTGAGTATTTCACCACACTCGGCATCGCCACCTTCCATCTATGGATACCATTTCAAATACGATAATGTATGTTTAGTATTAATATAATTAGCTCTTCTGATTCATCGATCTTGACCAGATTCCATTTTTTAGACTGAACGCTCATTTGAGCGTTTTGAGCTCGAATACCTTAAAATCAATTGGCAATGGATGAAGAATAACTCATACCTATTAGACAACTTATCTTTTCAACGTGGGATCCTTAACCGTTAGATTCAATTGTTTTATCAACGTGGATCCTTGACATTTAACTTGTTCAAAATGATGTCTTTTTTTTTTTTTTTGGCTTTATTTTCATTATGTCAGGGACAATGGGGCTCTATGCATTTCTACAATATACCACCATGATTTTTCTCTTATCTAGTTAATGTGGGACTTTTGGTTGCTTTGGGAACAATTTAGATGGTGTTATTAAATAGACAATATTTTGTTTGCTAGAAGGGTAATTGGAAGGGTTTTTTTTTTTTTTAAGTAATTAAATTATAAGTTTGGTTCTTGAACTTTTAAGATTTGTGTCTAGTAGGTTTCTAAACTTTAACAAAGTGTCTAACAAAGTTTTTGAACTTTCAATTTTGAATCGCGAGTAGATTCCTGGTTAATGATCCCACGTTAAAAAAAATGACCTTACAATAGTTTATAATAGACATGGACTACGCGATCCTCTCATAACCAATGGATTTTGAGATAGAATCCGTGAATATTAGACTTTTTTTGTTTAACTTATTAGACTTTGGTAGTACACTTTTTTTAACGTTGATGGACTTATTAGTCACAATTTGGTCGGGAATTTGATGGAAAAGGAAGAAAAAGAGGGAGCTTACTTGAATGAGACAAGGGACCAAAGAAGGCCTATCACGCTGGAATATGTATTTGGATTACGGGAAAGCTTCCGTCCAACGACGGTCAGAATAAGCCTCATCATCACAAAGGCGCCGGGCATTTCTTGGCCCCTCGCCGTCTCCGCCTCCGGCATCGGCGTTGCCGAGCTGTCCCTGAAGCTAATTTCTTTTTCTGAAAAAAAACCATTGTGTATATACACATACCAAACAAATTAGTAAACAAATTAAATAAACAACGCAATTTACAAAAAAAAAAAAAAAAAAAAATTAACATATCTAATGTTATAAGAACATAAAATTTCATTGTTGACATGTTCAATGGTCTCTATTGGTTTAGTTTTTTTTCCTCTCACTTTTAGATTTGGGCATTTTCTGGCTCATGGGTAGTTTGGTCATTCTAGTTTGTTTGAGTGTTTTTTATATGAATTTTGGGCATTTTATGGGTTTTGTATATGAACTTTACATGATTTATTGGATGAACAATTTTATAGTTGGTTTTGAAGATGCTATTTAGCCACCTTGTTCAACTTTTAAGGTCAAATTTCATTAACTCACAAAAAAGAGAAAAAAAATCAAAATTTTCATAATATTAAATCTTGTATGTTTGTAACCTTTTTTTCTTTTGTGATATTTTATTGAGTTAGTTTATATTAAACATTTTCAACCGAGAATAACTAACTGGTTAAGGTACCTATCTCCAACCAAAAGATTGTCAGTTCAAATCCTCACTCCAATACATGTTATATTAAAAAAAATTATATTAAAGATTTAAGTTTAACTTAAATCCATATCTAATTTTTCTTTTGATCTCCATGAGTGTTCGAACCTGCTTACGCGCATCTCGACTAATCTCACTAGGCAGTCTCCTTACTCTACCACATTTGACACTAAGAAACATATAAGAATTAATTTCTAAGGTAGGTGGTTATCATGAGATTTGAATATATCTAACCCCTCATTAAATTTATAAAAGAATTTTACTAGGTTCTTAAACTTTAGATATCATACTTAATTATATGTAGTTCTCTGTCATTAAACACCATATTTTACTGAATTGTTGATATTATACATTCATTTTGGCATATTTCAATGTTTATCATATACTCAATTTGAGCACAGCTAAGCTGATAAGGCAGTTATTACCTCCTTAAGATGAAATCTACTTCAATCTTCCCTCCAAACAATATTTTGTTGAACCCAACGAAAAAAGAGAGAAAAAGTTTATCACATCATGCAAACTAAGCCAAAATTTGACTAACAAATACCACATTGGTCAAAACATTCTATCAATTAGGTTAACAACATATAGAGACTAAATAGAAGCATGTCACGATCTGAAACATTGATACTAAATTTATGATAAAGACATATACACAAGTACTCCAGACCTCGTTCGATTTTAAATTAGTTTGCTTCCTCATTGTAATCTTGATCTTTGATATGTTTTTCCACCTTTATTAAAATATACACTTGAATTCTTAGTCGAACTTAAAAAACAAAAATAATTTTTCTTTTGTTTTCAAAATTGTAATTTAAATTTTGAAAATGTTTTAAAAAAGTAGTTAACAAAATAAAAAGATGAAGAAAAAAACATAGCTATGGAATTAAAAGTAGTTTTTACAACCCTAACAATTACCAAACAGAAGAATGGAAGAAAAAGAATGAAAACATGGTTAGACAGCCATAATCAAAGGAAGGAAATTTGTAGGCAAAGATCATAATTTTGTTGCATCATAATTGGATTGTTGACAATTAATTGTGAATTGGGCAATCAATTAAAGCCATCCTCCATGATTATGCACGTGATCTCTTTCAAATGATGGCTCCCTCTATATTCATAAAAAACTCAAATCTTTTTACTTATTTCCTTTGACTCTATTCTGTTGCCTTTTATGCCCTGCAACTCTACATTAAAAGAAAAATAGTTCGATTCTATTATTATTATTATTATTATATTATCAGTTATCTACTCAAATTTGTGTGTCAATTTTAGTTTCTAAACTTTAAATTTCATCAAAATCAACCTCACATTCGATGTTTGGTGAAATTAATATTAAGTTTTCTACTTTGGAAGATTTGAGTATAGGATGAAGTAAACTTGAAATTCAATGTTGGGTGAAATTAATATTAAGTTTTTTTCTTCTTATCATGTTTTTTAGTTGGATTAAGATATTTTGCTGTTTTTTTTTTCTATTGGACTAATTTATTCAAGTTTAGGATTCAATAGGATGGAACTAAAAATTCAAGGTTAAATTTGATTTATTGGTCTAGATTTAGGTGTAAAAATAAAATTCGTTCTAATTATTTTATGTGGACATTAATTTATAAAAGACAGTAGAAACATTGAAGAATAGGCCGTAAAATTTATTATAATTTTAGAGTCTATTTATTAATTATTTTAGTTTATATATATATATATAATTTTTGAATAAACAAAACACATTGATATTTTAGACAAATCTGAGTACATAAAAAATTAGCAGAATTTTCAAAACTAATTTTTTTTTAGCTATTTAATTGAGCTAATTTAAAAACCAATTTACTAAACTCGAAAACAAGTTAAGAAAATCGTTTCTAAATAATTCTAGGGTCAAAAAAAAAAAAAAAGAGATCGTCGATCAAACTCAAAAATGGCAGTTTTCAAATATTTCTTTGTTATTTTCAAAATTTTGAAAAGTGAGAGAAGTTGTTCACAAAATTAAAAATATTTCAACTTATTTGTAATCTATTAATTAAAATATCAAAAGAAACAAAGTGATCATTTTCACAGACATGTTTTTTATTTTTAACATTTGACTATAATTAAAAGAAAAAAAAAAGAAGAAAGAAAAAAGAAAATAACCATTAAAAGAAAATTAATTTCATGAAAAAAAAATAAAATTGCGCTTAAGAAAAGCAAATAGGTTCTAATTTTCTATGAAAGAAGGAATATTAAGCAATGAAAAAGAGTATCATTTTAAATAGTAATGAATTTGAATTTGAGGGGGGAAAAAGAGGGTTTTATTATTATTATTATTATTATTATTATTATTATTATTCACTTAATATAGTTAGTTAATTCTGTTGACACGGGAGGTCCACTTCGTAGGCTATGCGGAGACCAAACGTACAAAAATGAAACTGAAAAGTTTGTCTGTCAAAACGACAATGTCTTGTCCCTTCATCTTCTAAAAACGACAACAATCTACGTACCTGGCAATACAGCTTTGTATCCTTGTCCCTCTCCTCCTCCATTCTCCGGCGACTCCCACACCATCTTCACGCTCCCAACCGCCGGACTTCCCTGCCGGAAAATCCTCCCACCCATCGGGGACCTCCCCCACGTCGGAGTATTCCCCGCCGTCGTTGTCGTCTCCATCTCATTGAAATTTGATGCCCGAGGGGTCGGCTGGAGTGAGTACATGTCCGACGAGTACCCGGAATTCAAGTTGGTGGGTTGGTGCGGGCTGTTGAGCTGTGTCGGGGTGTTGATGGAGAAGATTTCCGCATTGGAGAGATTCGACGCTCTCGGCGTAATGCCGATTGATGACAAACTAGAGTCTGGCGCCGACGAGGTTGACCGTCGAATTCTGACTCGAATTCGACCTTCGTTGTCGATTTCGGACTCCGTCAAGATCAACTGGTCTCGATCGTCGAGTGAGATGACGTCAGCGTCGAGTTTGAATTTGGTAATAGCTGCAGCAGTGGGGCCAGGAAATTGGTTTTGTATCAATAACATAGCCGCTCTATATTCAAAGAGGAAGAGCAACAATGTATACCTGAAAAACGATAGTAACATAATTATATAGTCAATCCGTATATAATTGACTTTAATCCGTATATAATTGACTTTATAAGATACTAAAATTTGATGGTTATGCCAACATGAATCTAGAAGAGTAATTAATTAACATATATTTAGGACAAAGAGATCGAAAGTTTGAATCTCTCACCCCACTTAAAGTAGATTAAATAAAAGAGGTTGATAGTTATCTCTGGTCATTTTTAACTAAAAAAACACAATTATATTGATAAATTAAAAACCTTACTTATATATTGCCTACCTTAATAAGTACAGACATACAATTTAACTTGTAATCCCCTGTTTAAGTATGTTTTTGGTAACAAAAACATAACAGTGGTGGATGGGAAATCTACCCATATAATTCAGTAAGTACATATATTACTATTTTTTAAATAAACCCACCAAAAACTTGTCAAATTTACTTCAATAAGTGAATTGGAAAATAAGAAATAAAATTTGGATTTGTTGAACTTAGACTTCCAGATATTAAAAAAATAAAACGTGATAACTTTATTATTATTATTTTTTTGGTTACTTTTTATATAGTACAGCATGAAAAAAAAAGAAGAAGAAGTTGCGAGGAAGGGAAAGATTGAATTTAATGTGTTAAGTTACCAAATGATGCATTGAAGAACGACGAGCTGAACCATAAGAGACTGAGTGAAATGGCCATACATGGCGTTGAGAAGAGGGATCCCCATCACCAAAGTATTAGGCAAAGTGGCCAACGAGAACAGAGTGATAACCCAGTCGAGGCCGCCGACGCCGGGGAAGACGGCGACCCCGAGCGAGACGAGAACCAGCACGAATATCTTCGACGCGGTATCGGCCACGATGAACTTTGTGTCCATTTCAAAGGGGTTGTTCTGAGAGATGAAGTGGAAGGAGAGCACCGGGACTGCAAACGCCGCCACGAAGCGGTTGATCCCGGCGCACTGGTCCGCCGTGAAGATCTTACACCACTTCACGGAGGTGTACGCCACCAGCATTGCGAAGTAGAGAGGAACCATGGCGCACATCACCTTGTAGAAATCTCCTCCTGTTATCATCTCTCTCTAGATTATGGGAAGGGATGTGGTGATGGGAGGAGAAATAATGAGGTTATAAAGGCTGATTATTGGGCGAAATTACCCCTGGTCTACAAGGTAACGGATCCACGTAGGGACCAAAGACACCACATGCTCCTGAAATTGGTTTCAATTATATATGTTATAATGTTTTTATTAAAAATTGATGTTTGGTATCAAAACAACTATAACTCTACAGTAATTAATATATATATTCAATAAAGAGATCGTGAGTTGGATCTTTCACTCTCATATGTCATACTAAAAAAGATAAGAAAAAAAAATTGATGTTTGGTTCATTGGTTTTAATGCGTCAATTTATTTGGGACAACTTCGGAAATATAAAAATTAATATGAGATTATAAAGGCTGAAAATTAATATGAGGTTATAAAGGCTGATTATTGGGCAAAATTAACCATTGTAAGGGACGGATCCACGTGGGAGCCAAGGACACATACTCCTAAAATTAGTTTCAACTTAGCTCCTCATTGTTACTCACGTGTCTCAATACTAAAATGACAGGTGTTAGTTATTCCTTTATTTTAATTATTTTATCAGAATTCATAATCTCATCCAAATCTCTTTTAGTATTTTAAAAAAGTGTCTTGACCATTCATTGTCTCATTTTTTTACTCCCTACACCATCTCACCTCCTTCTTTTTCTCACTTATTGGTATCCATTTTTTCCTCAACTCGTGGATCATCTAACGTTTTCAGCCTAAGTTTACAGTATAAAAAATATATATCCACAATTTAGAGTTACAAACACACACAACTTACGCATCACTCTAACGTCCTTCTTTTCTCTCTTCTTCGTTTTTTTTTTCTAAATTAATACAACTTAAAGTTTACACTATAAAAAATACATATTCACAGTTTAGAGTTACAAATACACACATATGTGTATATTGATTTTTAATTTTCATAGTTTTAAATGATTGTCGAAGAGTCGCTTAACATTATATCATTTTTTTCTTTATTCTATTATCTTGCTTTGCATCTCATGGTCTTCTAATTTAAATGGGACTTCTGTAGTTTTTTGTTCGTACCCATTTTTGCAAAGGGGTGTAATTGAAGAAGTTTACATTGGATTAAAATTGCAATTTTTTTTCTTCTTTCCCTTTAGCTTCAAATGACCACCATCACAAATTAACGGCTCAATTATTGTAAGTTTAAGATATCAAGAAAATTTACGCAAGAGATAATAAATTAGATATCAAGACACAAATAAATATGGTTCAGCATTTGGCCTACATCTACTGAAAATTCAAAGGAGGAAGTTTTCGTATAAGCCAACAATAAAAAAGGAGTAGATTGGGGAAAATTGATACAATATGAATGTCAAAATTATGGAAAAACTAATACCCCTATCTCAACAGCAATGCAACTATCACTTACATGTAACATGATATATTCACATGGTTTAATAGCATAAAAAAGATAAAGTTAAACTTCTTTTAACATTTTTTTTCTTTTTCTTTTACCTTTTTTCCTCACCCCTTAAATTAAATTATTTACAAATAGAAAAAAAAACTAAAAGGTGAATGTTCGATCAAATAATCTAACTGAATAAGAAAACACAAGAGATTGACTAGAGGAGTAAAACATACGGAAAGAGAAAATAAGCTCAAGTTTTGATGAAGAAAAAGTTGGGAGAAAGAGTGAGAAAAAACTCTTTATATAGTTGTGGAAAATAAAAGGTACGAAAATTTTGAGATTCTTTATTAATTATAATTACAAAATATTTTAATTATAATTTGTAAGATAGATATAAAATATTTGGGAAGAAATGAAAATAAAAGTTAAAAAAAAAAAGAAAGGTAAATGAGGGAGAAGGAAAGAATGGAAGAGAAAATTTTATATTGAATGACAAAATTATCCCCAAATAAATATGAAAATTATTAAATTAAAAGGATAAAGTAGGGAGAAAATTTTTTCCTTATAGCCCTTTTTTATATATAGAGTAGATGTATTAAAAATTTTAGTCAGTTTTTTTTTTATCCCCATCGGATGGCTTGGGGCTTCAAGGAATATCCTTGAGATGCACTCCATCCAACAATGACGACTTCCAAATATGAAGACAGTGCGCATACCACAGGTATAGGGATAAAAAGGTCAAATGGAGCCAACACCGGGATAATAATAAAAAAAATAAGATTTAACCTTAATTCTTGACCATTGTCTATAATTTACTTAAAATGTCTCATGTGTCAATTACCGCTAAACTATTTAACAAACTTACATGAAAACATGAGTAAAAAAGATAATGTACCAGAATCCATCTCTTAGTGGTCAACACTTAAATAATCTTAGCATAATTCTTATTTTTTTTTTCCATCAAAAGATTAAAATTAATTAAAATCTCCAACTATATATTGTGAAATTCAAAAACCACGTATTCAATTATGATATGCGCATAGCACTACCACTTATGCTATAATTTGCCTATTGATATGATTGATGTCTACAATCCCAATAGGCAATGAATTGAACCCACACCTAAAATTGCAACCTAACTCTTATTTGCTACTCTAAAATCAATTCAATTCTTCATATTTTACCATAGTATATGATATTGTCCATCATTTTAATTCAAAGTCATCGTGACTTTGCTTTTAAATTTGAATGATCCTTAGCATATTTTTCGTTGCCAAAGAGACTAATTATGACGAATTTTGTTTCGTTGCAAAAGACCCTTTGGTGATGAAAATCAAATTTTGTCGCCACATGCCTTTGGTAATGAAAATCAGATTTTATCGTCATAGAGCTTTGGCGACAAAATTCAGCCAAATGTTCGATTTTGTCTAAAATCTGCACACCCATCCTTTTTTTTTTCTTTTTTGTTACAATCTTGTTACCTAAATATTTCTTCAAACTTAAATGAAACTTCATAAACATGCATTCAAAATTATCATATAAACTTAGATTTATATTAAACAAAAAGTGATTTTACAATGGTCTTGTACAAAAAGTCAAATACAATATAAGTTAAATTTCGATTACAGCATAAATCTAAACCTAATATCGAAAGAAGACAAAAAATTAATGCAATTGCATAGTTTAGTTCATAATAATTATACTAGCTAGAGCAAATTAAATTTAAATAAGTTTGTTCTAATACTACTAAATATAACCTCAAGCAAGCCTAAAATGTATGTCGAACTAGCTAACACTTGGCTTAATGGAACTAAACGTACGTGTCTCACTCACAAACCCTTCTAAATTAACCAGCACTATGTGCGTCAAACTAGCTAAAACTTGGCTAAGGAAACTAAACATATTTAATTTACTCACTCTTAAAGAATTTATCAAAACAAAAAACTAGGGCACAAACCTACTTGAAGAATTGAAAAATGATTCTAAAAGAAGACAAACTTCCTTAAGTAACTTCTAAAGAATTTATCAAAACCAAAAACTAGGATACAAACAACACAAAAAAAATCAATTTCACAATACAAAAACTCATTAACCAATGAGTTTATCTTCACATGAATAGAAAACTAACTAGAATCATCAAATAAACAGAATTAAGGACACATAAAAACTTTAAAAAGTTCAAGATATAGTAGTCAAAGATCCAACTGAAGCTAACATCTATCTTCGTGATTTTGGTTAGAGATAAAATGAAAATATATTAATTTAAATTTTCCAACACCTACTAACACAAAATAAAAATTCTAAGTATTCAACTCTCTACGGTAATACTTCAACAATCAAATTCAGACTTAAAAAATCTACAATAAAAAAAAACAACAGTAATTTGATTTCAATTTCGTAACAACATAGAGTCAGAGAAAAATAAAGTTTGAAATTATACCTACAAAGAACAGTAGAGAAAGTTTGAAATTATACCTACAAAGAACAGTAGAGAGATGCGGAAGTGACAATGATAGCGACGAATAAGCATGAGTTGCCTATGATTTCGAGATGACTAGATTACTTTTAAAAAAATAAAAACAAAATAATTAAAAATTATACCTCAAAGGAAGAGGAGCGGCGAGAAGAGCGGAGGGAGGGGAAAGAGAGGATGGAGGGGAGAGGAAACCGTGGTAGCAAGGGGGAGGAAGGATGGAGAAGCGATGAATGAAAGAAGGGAGAGGAAGAAAGAGAAAAAAATGGAGAAATGAAAGGGAAAGGAGGTTTAATCGTGACCTATACGGCAATGAAATAAATTTCGTCCCCTTAATTTTCATTTAAGAAATTTGACGGTTAAATTCCTACTTTTTTCTCAAAATTTTTGGAGACGAATACTACATTTCGTGGCCAAAAGTACTCTATGGTGACGAAATATATCTTTCATAGCCATAAGCTGTTGTCCTAATTTTCACTAAAAAATTTGGCTATAAAATTCCCACTCATTTCTCAAAACTTTTAGCAACAAAATATAATTTTCAGTCACCAAAAGTGCATTATAGCGTTGGAAGTTTTGAATAAAAAATCTCATATCATTCAAAACTTTTGACGACAAAATTCAATTCGTTGCTACAAGGTACTTTTGGAGACGAAATGTAATTTTCGTCGTAAAAAGCACCCTATTGCAACAAACGTTTGATTCGTCGTTAATATTTTCTGCCTAAAAATTTTCAATTTAAACAAAACTTTTTACTACAAATTAAAATTTTATCGCCATAGGATACTTTTAGCGCCGACGATTAGATTTCGTTGCTAAAAGTATCTTGTAGCGACGAAATTTTAATTCGTCACTAAAAAAGCAGTCAAAGCAATTGAACGATTTTCAACCTCTATGTACTTAGATCTCGAAATTAAATTATTAATATTGTTTCTTTGAACATGAAATAGGATCATTAGCAAGATAGATACGAAACCCATATGTCGATTTTCGATTGTTTGGATTTTATGCGGCCAGTCGACGTAAGCTTATCCTTCAAGTTGCATCTTCAGAGGGTTAGATAGTAATAAGCCATGATCAAATGAGCATTTTAGGATACCTAAGGATGCGTTTAACCATTTGCCAATTAGTAGTGACATATTACGTTATTTATAGAGTAACAGATCTTTGGTCGTGTTAGAGTGACATATTGAAGGGTACAAACTATGTTTCTGTACAGAAATGGATCTGATATTGGACCACCTTAAGAGGCAGAAGATAATGAGCCACTTATCATATCCGAGGCAGAAGGTAATGAGCCACTTATCATATCCGTAGCTATTGCATTTGCTTCAAACACTTTTGCCATTTGTAACAAAAACCTCTAATACATACTTTGATTGTGATAGAAAAAAACTTGTAGGAGTAGGATAGGAAACTTCCACACCCAGTTTTCCTAGCTCAGTTTTCCTAGTTCCTTTAAAGATCATAGATTGAATTTCATACGACAAACTTCAACCATATTGATTACCCTTGATTACAAGAGTAAAAACGAGTTCAATTCCATAAATTTTCGACTTTATTTCACTTAAAAATGGATTTGAATGAGTTAGTTTCGTGTCCAAGTGAATCATAGTCACTTTATCTTAGATTAGTTATGTAAATATTAGCTTTTATGGCAAAAATAGGCGAAAACATAACGAAAGCCACACTTTTTACCTTTGTGCAAAAAATGAGGACGCTTTGTTATTTACAGAATTGTCATTCTTTAATGAAACTTTTGAGCAATTTTACGACTTCTCCTCAACTCCATGTGTCTTATGTGCATGAGAAGACTCTGCGAAGATTTGAAGATATGAAGAATCGAAAATTACGGAACTTCAAAAATTGAGTCTTCTCTTCATCATCAAGCTGCATATAGTCGAAGAACTTTATCAAGCTATATAGCTAAAGAACTTCATCAAGCTACAACCAATCGAAGAACTTCATCGAGTTACAAACTGAAGAACTTCATCAAGCTCCATAGCCGAAGAGCTACAACAAGTCAAAGAACTTCTATAAGTCAACGAATTTCAACAAGTTGAAGAACTTGATCAAGCTACATAGTCGAAGTACTTCATCAAACCCCAGAACTTTATTAACAAGTCAAAGATCTTTTCAACGAGCTCAAAGCCGAAAATTTCAAAGAATTCTTCAACAAGCTAGAAACTGGAGGTGTCAACCTCGTTAATTCGAAAACAAGCTCATCAACCCTCAAACCAAAGTTTGCATTCGAGATAAAGCATGAGAGAATCATGCACTAGAAATTGTAATACTACATATATAAATATAAATACAAATACAAGTCTTCAAGTCTTCAAAGATTATATTCTTCTTATGCTTTATGCGTCTCTTGAATTCTTCTTTCTAAATGTTTGTAGAGGACTTTGAATTCTCTTTCACTCTGAATCTTACTTATTTTGAATGACTCAAATTTAGTCTTAATGGGTCTTATAGGGCCTACTTTAATTTTTTATATTAATTTTTACCATTTTTAATTTAGAGTTTTAGGAAATAAGATACCATAAAGGACTATCAAATATAAATGTTTCTATTTCTTTTTTCAATTAAAAAAAAAAGAACAAAAGACCAGAAAAAACATTCCAAAAGCAATTCTATTTTTCACCCATCGAAAAAGAAGAAAAAGAAAACAAGAAACATAAGAGGAAAAACAAAAAACCAAAAAAACTAATGTCATCAAGCCCTGCACCAGAGAATTTACGTGAAAAATTCTAAATCGAAGAAAAACCACAGGTCACAAACAAAAAATAAACTATGTAAAAAATTATTACAATCACACAGAATTCCTTTTTTCCGAACTCAATTACACAAAAACTCTCTCGCTCCATACCATTCAAACAACTATTTCTCTTCCACTATTTTACGAAAATACTCCTACAAAAGGGTAAAAAATTGTAATTTGGAATTAATGAAAACGATGGAGGCAATGGCATGGAGTGAAATGGGAACAGTAGGAACTGAGCTAGAGAGACTTCTGTCTCTAAAACCGCGGCAAAGTTTTTTGTTTTTGTAAGTGACAATGTTCTGTCGCTGTGGGGACTTTCTAATTCTAGCCAATTTATCCCTCCTCCTTGCAGGCACCACGCATGCTCCTTCTGCAACCTGTCAACTCACTTCCCTCCTCTCTCAAACTCTTTACCAAATGTTCGGGTTATTAAAACATGACGAGTTCGATACCTTTCTGATCTGTGTTTGAGGTGCAGGTTTAAAGAAATCCATGCGAGAGTGGGTTTGGGAAAGTAAGTTACGTTTTTAGAATAATCCCACGAGTTTATCCAACTAACTCTAGACTTGATTAATCTCCCGGAGAAAACATGAGTTCGATATTTTAAGTCAAAACTGGTTCGTCCAAACCTAAAACCTAAAACCCTCTCCCGAATATAAACCGATAGCTTCTTGTTTCATATTTGGTTTTTCTCATTTCCTCGAGTTCGACCTCATACTTCTGATTTTATGATCACTTCTTTTTATCTTTTTATGATCACTTCTTTTTATCTTTTAATTAAACTTTATTTGACATATTTTATGTTATTGGTGAAGTGTTACTCCCCATAATATATACGTGACATTTTATTTTAGTAACTTATGATGTACATCGTTATGATGAGCATAACTTAACGATTAATTGCATCTGTTTTATTTTCTTAATTAAGGTCCGGGGTTTAAGTCCCCACGCTATATTTGTTGTTAAAAAAAAAAAACCTAAAGTGTGATAACTTATACTGATTGAAAAATATGAATTTGGATTGAGTTTTAATTATATAATATTAATTAAAAAGTTATATGAAAAAAAAAGTAATAGTTTAACCTGTTTTATCTGTCTCCACCATCTGGGTCGATTTTCCAAGTTCGAGTCATGCATTGATATATAGTTACTCAGTCCATACAATGAGCCTATAAGGGATTCACTCGGCCCAAACCACAAGACATCAATTTTGAGAAATAAAACAAAATTTACCTATTTTATTTTTGTCCAATACTTAAATATTCTATTTTAGTTAATTAGGCTTTGCATTAATAAATATTCTATTTTAGTTAAATTAGGCTTTGCATTAAAAATTTGTTTTTGCTCTTGGTCGTTTATTTTTGATAAAAATAATATTTTAATTTAACTGATAGATAAATAAATATAGTGAGTGAAGGCCTAATTTCTACCAGAAGATACCTGACAGAAAATATGAGAGGAAAAATAGAGATGGATCTCATCTGCAAAATTTCAATTTAAAAATGCTATAAACCATAAGATACCACTCAAATATAGATAACGTTTACGGACCGCTTGTTTCGTGAGAATCCAAGATTTCCGTAAGACGGACATCTAAATTTCCACGTTTTTTTCGCGGTAATGTAAGATTTTTGGATATCTAAAGATGTCCGTGTATCCTAAAATACTTATACATTTGAGTCGATTTGGATGGACTTTTGAAATATGGGTTTTCGAGATTCGTTTTTTATATATTTTCTTTCATCAAATTTTCAATATTTTTATTTTTAATTTTATAATTTAAATAGATAAATGTATTTATTGACTAATAGACAACTTTATATAATTAAATATATTTATATATAAAATAAACTTGAATTAAATTATATAATACCTCAACTTATTTTTAATATTTGGAAGGAATTATTATCCATAACATTTATTATCTTAAATATATAATTTTAAAACAACTTTTTTTTTTAACAAAACATACATTTGATATTATTATTCTTAAAGAAAATATTTAATTTGATAATATGATAAATAAATTTCACCTCATATAATATTAATTATATAATTGTGTTTGAAAAAAATATTAATGTTAAAATTAAATTTATATTTAATATTAATAATTTTTTTTAAAATAAATTTTATATTAATATGAATTCTACCTAATAAACATAAAAAAATTAATATATACAAAATTAATATAAAAAAACAAAATACTAAATTAATAAAAACAAATTCATTATATAAATAAATGTTTTATATTAAATTAATTGAATATATTTGTAAGGACATTTTTTGAACATTACATAGTAAATTTACTGCATTCTCAGAATAAATCCTCCAAAACAAAAGTATTTATCCAAAAATTCTCAGACATTCTTATAATTTTCGTATAAAATAAACATGGCTATCAAAAGATGCTGGACATCTAAAATTCTAGACAGATGTCGGACATCTACTTTTTCGAAAAACAAACAACCCGTTTTTTCGTGGTAATCAAACATTCTCATTGAACGTCCATCTGGATCCCCAGATTTGTTTTACAAGAATGTAAGATACACGGACATCTTGAGATTCCAGGGTATCCAGGGATGCCGATACGGGAGGCATTTAACAATCGAGTTTTAGATGTCTTTTTGAAACATGGGCTTTCAAGATTCCCGTGTTGAGCATATCCACTCTTTAAATTTTTATCCTTCATTTTTTTCCCATACATTTTCTTTCATCAATTTTATTTATTTTTCCTAAAAAATCTTTATTTTTATTTTTATATTATAGTTTAAATGAATTAACGTACTCATCATAGCATAAACAACTATATGTAATTAAGTATATCTGTACATTACATTTACCTATAAAATAAACTGTAATTAAATTATATAATATCTCCATTTATTTTTAATATAGTGATAGAATTATATTATTACTAATATTTATTATCATAAATATATAATTTCAAAGCAAAATTTTTTACAACCGACATACCTATGATATTTTTCCTATTAAAAAAAATAGAATGTGATAATAAGATAAATAAATTTCACCCAAGATAACACCAATTATATGATTGTTTTTTTTAGAAAAATATTAAAGTTGAAAATGGAATTTATATTAAATTAATACGAATTAATATGTTGTAAAAAATAACATATAAAAAACAAAATTTTGAATTAATTCAGATAAATCTAGTATGTTAAACGAATGTATAAATTATACATGGCTATCCAAATATTTATGTATATCCTTATAAATTTTCCTACAAAATAAACATGGCTATCTGAAGATGCACCATATCTAAAATTCTAAACATCTGAAATTCAAAACATCTGTAGATGCCAGATATCTACATCCCAAAAAATAAACGGCCTCTTAATGAATAGATTTCCATGGCATATCGTCATCAAAGTTCTTAAATATCGCGAGGTCTCAATTATATGAAAATGTCGAAAAATATCAACGAAAAGTTGATGTTTAATATATATTTCTAATACACTTTGAAAATCAAGAAATTCATTCAGAAATATGAGCATCTCACTTTTAAAATACGATTAAAATTCTTATTAATTATATTATGCCTATTATTAATGATACTTTTTATATTTCTTCCATTTTTTTTATAGTATAATAGGAAGGTTGATTTATGATATCCAACTTATTGAACTATAGAAATGTCAGTATGTATGAAAACTTAATACTTTCGCTGCAAGAAAATTTAGCTTTACCAATGAAATGAATCGTCGCCAAAAATTTAAAAGAAAAAAAATCATCAGAAAAGGGTTATTGCGACGATACTTAGCTTCATCGTCACCACAATCGTCGTTATAGTCCCGTCATGAAAAACTTATGACGATGAATTTCAAATTTTATCGTCAAAGATATCTTTACTAACGAATTCTAGTTTGTCGCTATAGATCTTCTTGGAGATGAAATAAATTCATCGTCGTAGATACTTATAGTGACGAAACTGAATTTGTCACCAAAAGATAGTTAGGGCGACGAAATTGATTTCGTCGTGAAGTAGACCTATGGCAATGAAAAGGAATTCATTGGCAAAGATATCTTTCGCTACAAATGGCAAATTTCGTTGCAAAAGGTACAGTTTTTCTCCTTTTTTTTTTCAATATTCCTATTATTTTCCCAAATAAATTCAAATATTAGAATTGGATATGGGTTCAAATTTGTCAAATAAATATTAAACAAAATTTCGTTTCGCAATCTAGTACAAATAGTTTAATACAATAAGTCAAATTCGACGATCTAAACTTATTCTAAAAAGTTTTATCATCAAGTCTTCACGAAACCTTCTCTAATTTTCAAAAGCTTTCGATAGAGAAATCGAACGAACCTAAAAAAAAACAAATGACAAATAAACTTATGTGTTTAATGCTTAAAAACTAATTTGCAAGCCATAAAAATGCCTAATTCACTTCACATGCTATAAACTTCAAATAGAAACATAGTTAAAATATTTATGACCCACGTTCTAAATGACTACCATAAGATAACCACATTTACAATCGTTTAATTCTAACAACACTCTATATGACCGTACCTATTTTGACGAGCTGGCTCCACTAGAACGAGTTATAAATTTTAACACCATTGATCTCAAATCTGACACTTCATCGTTTAAACTCGCAATCTTATAATCTTCTTGTGAAAGACGCCTCTCTAACTTTTTGTCTTTTTGCGAGAGATGCTCTTCAAATGTTCCTCTTAGGAGTAGATACTTTTTCAGATAGTTCTTGTTCCGCTGTGAAGAAGCTACACTAAATGCAGAGTTGTGTCTTCACCAGATTTATGATGATTTTCTTGAGCCTTTTCAGAGCCTTTGAAATAATTAATCAACAAATAGTATGCCAATTATGGATCCTACATAAGTTTATCTTGACATACTTTTATTAATAAAACTCGTTATAAATTACATGCTAAAACAAATTTAGCATTGTATTATATATATATATATGTATTCTTTAGGGTTACCTCGTAGATATGCCAACAAATTAAAGTTGATTGTAAATATAATAACTATTTTTCTTATTAGAAAATATATATATATATAAAAATGGATAGTCCGAAAAAATAGAAAAGTCGATTATACCCTTAAATCGACGATATTCTAAAAATGAGAAAAAACTTCAGGTTTATATACCTGTGATATCATGTATATCTATAATATACTTCACACTAGATATATTAGTTCTATCAATAATGTATCTAAAACGAAGTATATCACTGATATATTTAGTATGATAACCCTAAAACGATGTACCTAAAATAAAATATATTTAGTACGACTGATATACTTCATATTAGTTTTATCAAATTTCCAAAATCATGTATGAATCCTTACTAAATTTAGAGTCAATGAATTGTGTTTCATTTTAGTTAAACAATTACAAGTGTGTGGGATCCAATCATTGACCTTCTTAAGATGGTCGTAAATGTCTTTATCTACTAAGTTATGCTTGAATTGACCGTCTCTAATATGTGTTTTGATTGCACACCATCCTTGTATATTCAAACATCTATTCCTCGCCTTGATTATTGTTAAAGATTGGAAAAGCTTATAAAAGTATAAGAATAAAAAATTAAAATTTGCCACTTTATAATAAATGGGAGAGATATATCCAAAAGGAGGATATATGTTGAGTATTCTACTTTAGACTTCAAACACACATAAATTACTCAATCTTGGTTGAAATTAATTAATGTTCTAGAAGATAGATTATAAAGACTTTAGCAAGTCAATCCTTGACTTTCAAGGTTTAAATTTACTGGTTTCTTTTTCTTTTTTAATGAAATTGTCAAGGAGAAGATTAGTAGTCTATGAATTGTAATTTCATGAATGCTTTGATGAATCTGTTGTTTTTTTATTTTTGGGTAATTTTTATACTTTCATTTAGGACTAAAGTATTAGGTTATGGGAAAAGTATATTAAAGGCATAGATTTTAGATCTAAATATGTATTTTTGTAGAAGATTCAAACAAGAAGGAAAATAGTTAAGAATATGAATAAAATATTGAGTATGTATATCGTCATATAACCTATTAATTAAATTTTTGGCAAAATACATTTTTGGTCCCTAAGATTTGAGGTAGGTGTCTACTTGGTCCCTGAAGTTTCAAAATGAACACTTTGAGATAGGTGTCTAATTCGTCCTTGAAGTTTCAAAATGAATACTTTTGATCATTGAGGTTTAAAGTAGGTGTCAACTTGGTCCCTCAAGTTTTAAAATAAACATTTCTCAAACTTATCTAAGGCATCGAGTGAAATGTTCAATCTTCCGCTCTCACGCACATTTATATATATATATATATATATTTTAGTATAAAGGTGAGAGAAATTTGAACTCATGACCTCTTAATAAGAGATAAATATCAATTACCACTTAACTAAACTCATGTTGGTCTCACTCTCGTACTTGTTTTAATAATTACTAAGATTATTAGCAAGCGTCCCATACAAAATCTTATTTATGTAATTTTCGAGTAAAAAGTGGAAGGTTTATTCATATCCTCTTAATAAATGAAGTTACGAAAATACCCCCATCACAAAGAAAGTTACAGAAGTACCCCCATCATAATAAAGTTACAAAAATACCCCCCAGCTGGCTTTATTAGAATGGCAATTTTTTAAAGCTAGGATAATGTGATGTAACTTCCTCACATTTTCAAAGTCAGAAAAGAACCAAGTGGCAGTGCCCCAGTTTTGAACAACTAGAAAATGGTATTTAGTTGACTTGCAAGGGTAATTTCATCCTTCCAAAAATAAAGACAAGTTATCAAATATACATATATGTATATATTATATAGATCAAAGTTTATCCTTTTCTTAAAAAAAAAACAGAAAAAAAAAAGTCATAGAAAAGAAAGGATAAGACTGTAACTAATGTTAGACAATTAGAATGAAACATAAAGCTATCTTCTCTCACATTTCACACACACAAGTATTGAAATTTGAAGCAGCATACAGATACAACACCATGGAAAAAGACTGCAACTTTTTTTCTTACCTCCATGCCGAAGTTACAACCAAACTTTTCTCTTCCCACCCAAAATGAATTGTCCCCATTTCATCGTACATCTTGAACCGGTCGCAATACTCCTCGACAAGTTTACGGATCGGGTCGGTCACGTTTTCGCTCATCGAACATGAAGTGAACCCCGCCATCATCATTCTTGCTCTCCATTTCCCTGCGACTTCATATCGCTCTACTCTGTCTTCGCCTTCACAAGCTACTATGTTGACTATGTCCTTTGCCAAGCACTGCCTTTCGACGTTTATTCTGTCTTGACTGTCCCTTGGGAGTGTCGCATCGAGAGAATCGTAAATGGCTGAGTAGTACTTGTAGGTTTCGACGAATCTTGCAAAGAATGGGGTGGTGTTTGCGTTCATGTCTTGTTCGACGACTGTTACGAGTTTTGGGTTCAAGCTCTTGACCATTCGGAGAAGTCGGTCTCGTAGGTTTACGGTCGAAACGCTTTCATCTGGCATGTGGTGAAGCAGAAAAGCGAAGTTGACTATGAGTGCTTCTCCAGGTCGGGAGGCGAGCATTGAGGGAGTGACATCTGAAGCATTTGAGGCGATTGCACGAAACTCAAATGGAACCCGCAGCGCTTTTGCCAGCTGCTCAAGCCTTTGTCCAATGTGTCTAAGACCTCCAACAGGGCGCTGTACCGATTCGGGGTCATCAACCCCGGTTAACCTCAAGTGTGGTGGCTTACCTGGCTGGGTTGCTAACATCTGAATCAATTTTATGTATTGAGTTCCTTGGCTTACGTCAAAATCGACTATATGAATTCTCTTCTCATCTTTTGCTGCCTCGATGATGGCACAATTCGCAGCCATAAAGCCAAATTTGAAGCAAGGACAGACCTCGAAAAGGATCTGCATAGCTGCGAGACGGTCAGAGGAAGGGGGTTCTTTGCATCTCAAAGCTTTATAAAGACATTTACCCGATTCCAATATCCGAGCAGCAAGACCTTCCACCATATACGCAGCAATCCTCTGTGAGGGATCTCCCTGAACAGAAACCATCCCCCGGAGCTGTTCGATCATGGCTGATGCTTCTCCAATGTTCTGCTCTGAGATAGCAGAAGCACATTCTAAAAGCATTTGTCTGGGATTCAGTGAAGATATCTGTGATGCATCCTTATTGCTGCTGATGGTACTGAAATTAGAATCAGTCGATGAAGATTCCTTTGGCGAGTCATGAAGCAGAGCGTCTCGAATCGAGTTTGCCCATTCGCTATCGATTTCCATGCTTTGGCCATTTGCAAATATCACGTCCTCATAATCAGCAGCATCGGGGTCACCAAGCAGATCTCTCTCCAATTCTTGCAACTTCAGTCTCACTTGATCATCCTCAAAATCCAATGCTTCTGGACTTGTACTCTCGAGGCAAGCTGATTCAGAGTTTGATTGATAAGCATCAAAAATTGTAAACGAACCAGACAAAGGGGAGAGAGAATCAGCCCTTAGCCCAAACGAGGCAGCATCTGGGTGAAACGAATTGGTAGAAATGCCCGAAATTGACAACTCTTCTATCGGGAAGTTGAGGAAATACTTCTCATAGTTCTCACTGCAATATGAATCATTCATGTACATTGTCCTATTCTTGTCGGAGCCAAATGTTTGGTTCGACAAATCAGGAGCATTCTTGGTCCCCTTCAACGAGTAAAGCTTCCGACTTCCGTACGATAACGGAGATGGATCAGACGGCCTAACTAACGACATCGGTCCCTTCGTCCTAACTCTGCTTTTTCAGGAAGACCAACTCTTTTACCATAGATTTTGTACCCTCTGTTGAAAGCTGGGGAAAGTAAACACAGCTCTTTTAACCATAAATCGCAGATTACTCACAAAAAGTTTAAATAAAAAATCGAGCATAACACTCAAATTCTCTCAAATTCTCGATCAATCCCTTACGAATTCGCAGGGAAAAACAGAGAGTTACGAATTCGCAGGGAAAAACAGAGAGTTATATAATTGAAGTACTAATAGATCGGATCAAAGTTCGGGAGCTATCTTTTCTTTGATAAAAGGAGATATAATGGTCAAATTGAGACAAAATTGGTAAGTGTCAATTTTAGAAATCTAAGAATCCGATCCACCAACAGATTTATCATTCTAATGTTTGTTTGTTAGAAAACAATTACCTAATATGCTTAATCGCATGATGAACATGTGGCTCAACAAAAAACTCCATTGAAGAAGCTTTATGAAGAAAAAGGCTTGAAATAGCAAAGGAATCAGAGCTATTTGGTTACGGATTTAAAACCAGAAACAGGACAGAAGTTTCAGAGAAAAAGAAGAAGATTACTTCTCAAATTTAGCCCATCAGTTTAAACAGAAATCAGAACTATAAGAGAAACAAGATCTCCATTAAATTCAACAATCCCAAACAGAGAAGAAGAAGCTCTAGCATGCAAGCAAACAAGAAAGAAACCAATTCATCTAAAGGGCAAATACCTGATACAGAATCAGCAAAAATTAACCTCGAAATCGACCTGAAAAGAAGCAGAAAAAACCCTCAATCGGGAGAACCCAAAATCAAACCCTTCTTCTGGGTTTTCAATATTTGCCGCTTTTCGATATCTGGAGATGAAAGATAAGAAAAAGAAAGAAAACCCAAGAAAAAATCACAAGACCCAACAGGGGAAAATCGATGTTCTGGAGTTCCAAGTGCGAGAAAAGTAGAACTCACCAGAATTTATTAATGGAGAAGGGAAAATTCGCAAGAGGTTGAGGAAATTTCTTGAGGGGGATTAGAAGATTTTTGGGGTTTCTTGAGTTGGGATTTTGGGTTGCATGCGGATGGATGGATGGATGGGTGGATGGTCAATGGTTTGGTCCTGTACCAATTTTTGTCTGACTAAAAACGATGGTTTTGAAATTGGAAAATATCACATCACCCCTACAAAATGCTGACGACACCGCCGTGGATGAGTAGTGCCATTTTCTTGAAGCTCGATCTTCGCCGCGCCATTTGGGTTTATTTATTTATTTTTTTTAATATAAAATATTGGAGAGGAAATTCGAACTCACGATCTCAGAGTTATATATCGCTTCGCTTTACTCCATTGAGTTTATTGTAATGAATCATTCATGTAATTTCAAACTCAATCCTCATCGTTCGATGAGTTGAAGACTTTTTGGAAGGGAGATTTTGGAAAGGCTTTTGGGAAATGGTTTTTGGGGGTGGGATAAAGTGAAAATGGGGTACGGAAGTGATTTTTCTAAACGGAAAGTACAAAAATGGGAAGATTTGGTGAAGGAATTGAAACACTCTTTACTTGCTAGAAATTTTAAGAAGAATGAATTTTTCACGAATAGAATGTTATTCTTTTTAGTATGTTTGAGTTGAGTTGACTATATATAAACGAGTGTTCGATTTTACAAAGAGGTATCTTTTCTTTTATTCTTATAAGTTCAACATATGTGGGATCGGGATAGAAACTTTAGATTAAAAGGAGTCATACATGTTGGATCTATTGAAATATGTTTGTATTGTTAGTACAAAATTTGTTGTTAACATGAGTATAGCTCAATTAGTTAAGACATATATCTCTGATTGGTTAAACTTCTTTAAACATTCTTCAAATTCTTCTGCTATTAATCGTGGGTAGCTAAAAAAATGTTTTCATGTTTGTAAATATAGCCAAGAAAGAGACCCAAATTTTAGCATACCAGCTAAATGGTGATTAACAGCTTTTGAATTTTGTATGGCAAAAATTTTGAAATATGATTTTCGATTTTTGTTAGTTATTTCAATTTTAGAATTTTCAGGTATACTACGTAGGATAATATCAATGGTATATTAGATTTATATATCATGCATATCATTCGTATATCAATATTTATATAAGGTATATCGACATAATGTTGGTATATCAGCTTTCATATATTTAGGTTAAAAAAAGATATGCATTTAATCTAAAATCTATATATAGCACAACAGAAGAGAAATTAAACATGCTATAGAGAAGTAATATATCAGGTAAATCTGCCTTCATATCAGTTATATCATGATACTTATATCAGTACTCATAATAAGGTATATGTAGCATGTATATCATTGGTATATCAGTATATCATTATTTGGACTCCGTGTTTATCAATGATATATAGAACTTTTGCTTTCTTTTGCGTGGATTGAGTCTCTAAATTTTGTTATTTTTGCAAAATTTGATAGTGATTAGTATTTTAAAAAAAATTATATTTATCCATTAAATGAATTTTTTAGTTATAAAAATATGCCTTTATAAAAAATAATAAATATAAAATACTTTTAAAAACTATTTGATTATTTATTTCTTTTTAAATCATTTTGTTTTTAGAATAACCGTGCACTCAAATTTTATCTAATTTACTTTTTGAATAAAAATCTAATCTCTTTAACATTCATTTCCACTTTTTTGAAACTACTCAATAAATTAAAATGGACAAAAATTAAAGATGAAAATAAAATTTAAAGGATAGATTTTTTATTACTAAAAAAAATAATTGATACAAACAAATTGTGCACATACTATCTTTGACCACCCAAACCAAAATTTCATCATTAGAAAAAAAAAAAAAAAACTAATGAATTCTCTTGAAAAAGAAAAGAGAAAATCAAAGATGCATGAGTAGAGAGTGTTGGGAATAACGCGGAATTAATTAGTTTTGCAAAAATAATAAAAATAAATAAATAAATAAATTTGGAATGGCAGTACAGAATATTAATTATTAGAATATTGAATTTGGTGCAATGAAGTCAATGTTTTCGGACGCTCCCCTTTGACTTTACCAACTCCTCGAACCACCATTTCTTTCCATTTACTCTGTGATTACACCTATTTTTTCAAATACGTGTGTCCCCAAAAACACTCAAAACACAAATTTCAACTCTCAAATAATATGTATAAAAACAAAAAAAGTGAGTGATTCAATATAGTAGTCAAGAGATTGGGCAATATGTGGAGGTGAGGGTTCGAACTTATGATCTCTTGATCAGAGATAAATGTCTTAACCATTTGAGCTATGTTCGGTTTGACTTCTATCCAAACGTCTTGTTACTAAATAAGATGTTGTCATTATCTATAAATTAAGGATCTTCCCCTTTATAATTGATTTCAATTTGTCTTTATTAAATATCCAATAATTAATCCTCCCTTTGGAATAAAACATTACCGAGCCTCCCTCAAGTAGTTATCCAATCTGTAATTTAGTACTTTTGAGTACATTATAAAAGATTGCTCTCTTATTCATGTCGACTTGTAATCTATAAAGCACATTGCTTGTCTTGGCAGAACTCAATCACAGATTACATTAGTTGACGACCGCTATTTTATCACACACTTCAACATCCTTCCTTTAAACAAAAATCTATCAAGTGTCTCCTAATTTCAACAATAATCTTTCATTTTGCTTGTTGATTTTTTTAAGCTTTATTTTAAATTATATTGTTGACATAATTATAGTTCACTTTAATAGATTCATCCATAAATTTATATGACTACATCTAAAAAGTTCACAACTTTTTTGTTCGATATTGGATGATTTTGTTGACGTGGGTGAGTTTGAGATATGACATTGATACTTTTACAATGTAAAGACCATTTTTGAAATATTTATAACGATGTTTTTTTTTAACAAACTTTTCCAACTATAGTAAATAATCTCTATTTATCTTATTTTACCAATTAAAAACAAAGGTTAAATTTTGTAGTTTTTTCTTCTTTCCACCACCGCATATTTTAATTTTTTTTTAGTATAACATATAGGACTGAAGATTCGAACTCGCGACTTTTTGATCGAAAATATATACCTTAATCAATTAAATTAGGTTCAAATTGACATTTTGATGTATTTAATATTTATTTTTTTTAATATTTAATATTTATTAAGTACTTTGATTATTATGTGAATCTTCAAAATAAGTTAAAGATAAAATATTTTAAATTTTCATATTTTAAGCAAATGGCATATTTTCGCCATTTTGTTTTACAAATATTTTAGTTATAGAATTTGCGTCCAATATGTTTGTTATCTGGCAAATCAAAGGCGACAAGTGTCCAAGCTTCAATAAGCCACGTGGACCAAGTCAATGAGAATCGGACGAATATTGTACTGGGTCCAATTACGAGCTCACCGATTTGAGGGGTTAAAAGTGCACCTGGACAACTTGTACAAGAGATAGCCAACAGCTAAGGCACCAACACCTTGTGCCCAAACTACGATATATTTTAGAGAATCATCCAGGATGTTGCCCCCTCTCCATTTTACAGTACACTGAGGGAAAGAGGATGTTGCTGGTACCCACTACTCCTGACGCGGCGCATTCTGCCCTTTATATCTGCCTCCACAACCTCTCTCTCTCCCTCCATATATAAAGGAGAAGAAAACTCTAATGAATGTAAGTCGAATTTTCCTACATAACTCCTCGTGAGAATTCGGCATATACTCTCAAGCAGATTCTCACTCGGAGATTACTTCTTCTTTGCTCTACTTACTTCATAACCATTTGCTATCGTCTTGAGTTCTAACTAAAGAATCAGAGTGCATTAGATAAAGTATCACATCGGTGCTAGGTTTCTGTGTGCGAAGTAATCAAGAGCTAAGAGACAAACACGTATGTAGCATCTCCGTGACACACGTTGCAAGCCGCCAATATTCACGAATTAAATTATGTATATGATCAGTAGCTACAACTAGTTAGCTCGGTTGCCATGTTATGTCGTCGAATCTACAAAATTCAGCCTATTACAACTAGTGAATTAACTTAAACAAAACCATACTGTAACACGGTTGCTGAAATGTAATAATTTTCTCTACTTGGCGTGATGAGTCCTCATGCTCATAATTATTTAGCATTGCCTATCATAAGCTTGATATGATTTTATATCAGTAGGCCTAAATTTGAAAGGATTTAGTCTTAAAAAAGTAGTGTAATAATTCATATACTTTATTGAATATGTGAATACAATAAAATTTATCATATTAACACTTTGATATTTTCTACCATTAATATGAAATATTTTATTTAAACGATATTTGAAAATATTAGGGTTACTGGATATAAACTTAAACAACTTACAATGATGTTGAAAATGCGACTAAAGTCTCAAATTGACTAAATAAAGGAAAAATATATATGGTATATAAGTGAAGGATAACATCTCTATTGGTATGAATTTGTTTTTGAGTGAATGAAGAAACAAAGGAATCAGAGTTTAGGTTCAAAGTGAACGATATGATACTATTGTAGAAATGTTGAAGATGTATTACACTCATGCCCCTAATTTAACCTTGTTGGTAAGTGTCGAACAAAATATCTTTTACGATAATAGTTTTAAATAATCTAACTTGGAGTTTTCTGATTAAATAAATTCTCTTGATATCGGGTTTGGGTTTTTTCTAAAATATTTATTATTGACGGTAATTTGTATATAATATATATATTAAAATAAATATTAATTTGTTGGTCATGGTACATGGTTACTCGTCTCATTACTAATATTGTTTTGAGACGAGAACTGCGTGAGATATATGAAAGATTAAAATTATCCAAAAGTTAAAAAATAAAAACTAAATAAAAGTACTAAAATGAAAATATGACTCTTTTTATTTCTCTTTCCTAAATGAGAAGAGAATGAGATTTAAATCTAGACATTTCAACTAAAACGTGGACTGACCTATATCTTATCAAAGAAAATTATCAATATATGACACATGAATAATAGTTGTTTTTATTTTTCTTGTGCATTAAAATTTCGAATTAATTAATGTTAAAGTAATATATGAAATGTCAAACATTTATTATTCTTCGTCAATTTGGTTCAACTTATTACTGTCTTAATAATTAAAGAAAATGTCATCCTATAGGCAAATTGATCAGATTTGGTCATATAAGAAACTTCTTTTTATTCTATATTTCGGATGGATGAACATCGAAATTCAGTCGCGCTCGTAAATCTTCAAAGTCTTGAATTGGGATGGTATGTCACTCTAGTATCTTCTCTATTATATATGAACAAGCACTACGATCACATTATCGAATAGTTCAAGAAGCCATTAATATATATCACTCTTCAAGTCCGTGAATGTACTTTAAAAGGAAGTTAAGGTTGAATCATGTCCCGTAGTCTTTACGTCATGTAGTCCTAGCGAATCTTAGCCTAACCTCTATAAGCCACATCAATAACCCATGGTCAAAAGTATAACAATAAATTTTTCTCAAGTATCAATCATATACACTCTTAAATATTCCATTTCTTCCTCTTTTCAAATCACCGAGTTTGACTGTAGCACATGGAAATTGACAAAATAGAGATTTATACTTTCTTCTAGCTCCCGCTCCCAAAACTTTAAACCATAATACATATTATTATAAATTTTTGTAAGACGCCATATTTTTAATCTGTGTTTATACAATAAAATTAATATTCTAGACCGACTAGGTGGAGATAAGTCGAAAGAGCGAACTTGAGCGAACCGGAGATATCAAAAAATCGTATCTCTTGATCATAAAGGACATGTCCAAGGGAGCAAACACTTCAATGCTCAAATCAGTAAAGAGATTGACCTTGATATTAAGACCGAGATAGAATAAGATACCTGATTTTGGAGTGAGACTTCCTATTTATAGCTTTGAGTGTCTGACAGTGCGTCCGACCAGCGATTAAGCATGCTTGGTTTCAACTATTCCTGTTGGAGATGCTCGTGCTAGTTGTTCTGAATTTAATACCCTTGCATTCAAGACCAACCAGATGGTTGGTGCTCTCCTGGTTCGACCATCTCGAATCGTTGAGTAATTGTGCATTCTATGTCCTCTATGTGGCAGTGTTATTTTATGTCCCCAACAATATGAGATCCTTAACACGCTCCTTCAAGATCGATTCTTTTGACTCATCGATCTTGATCGAATTTCATTTTAATTCCATTTCAAAATCAATTGACAATGAAAGAAGTAAATCATATCTATTATAAACCTTTGTTAGATCTCTTATCTGTGAGATATCCGACAATACGGTTGGAAAAGCAGTAAAAGTTGAGTGGTGGAAATGGAGAGCATAATCTAGGTTAAAGTCACCATTTTAGTGGGGTTTTCAAACCCATAAAATAATTAGAGTGCCATGTTATCCAAAGCATCGACAATGACAAATTATGGCCATTTGGTGATTCATTTCCCATTACTATTAAAGGGTCAAAATGGCAATCTGTATAAGTTGGAAAAAGGTTACACCCACCAATGTTTTGTTGTGCTTATCGCCACCCAAAAATTCTTTGTTTTGTTATATTACTTTATAGCTTATTCCAAATTCGGCCTTATCATATATTCACTGTTCACATCGACGCACCACATGACGTATTATAATTATTTTAAATATTAGGTCAAACTATCATATTTGTTATTGTAGATGCTTTCTGTTTAGTTCTTGAAATTTGGTTAAATTTATCATTTTAATGATAGAGACATGTTGGAAATTTTGCAAAACTTTTATTGTAGATCTTAAAATTATAGGTCTTAATTTTATGGCTTCAACCAAAAATATTTTGATGATTACACCAAAGTATACACTGAGAATTTGAATGTTTCAAAATAATCATAGTGTAGAGCTCGAAAATACAAATACAACGTCTTTCGAATCACTCAAATGAGAGTTCAGACGAGTAAGTTATAGTCAAAATAGATGAGGAGAAAAATCCTACATGGCGGATGACGTGTTCAAGTGAACCATTCAGAAAACACATGAGAGGACGACATGTGGCGCTTTCAAATATGAAGATTCAAATTTTTATATTGCACTTTATTTTCTTTTTTAGCAAATAAGAATACTTGAACCCAAGAACTCCAAAATAAAAGATAATGGTCTACCCACCCCACCAAACAAAGTATATAAACTATGAGAGATATATGAACTCTCTTAAAAAGACAATCATGCTTGGTGGTGATTCAGGATTGTCTCTTGAATAGACAACATGCCTAATTTTTCGAGCATTATTATTAGAAATAGTCGGGTGGAAAAACTTGAACCCAAGAACTCCTAGGATTTAGGAAAAAAATGAGAGACAAAAGATAACATTCTTCTAACTATTCAAGAACAAAAGACAAACTATTTTCAAAGCATTATTCTTCGAAATAATCTGGTAGGGAGCATATTTCTAGAAATAGTTTAAGAAAAACAATATTTAAGAAAAAAATCTTATGTTTGGATCTTGAACTAGTAAAAAATCTCTGGGAGAAAACTCAATTGGTTGGATCGGCCATGAGGTTTCTCTTTGGCTTAGAGCCTTAAGATAATAAGATGGTCGATCGATTTCGTTTTCACCCGTTGAACAATTACAGTAAAATACTTGAGAATGAGTCTTGAGTAGTAGAGTAGGCATTGCCAAACCACTATAAAAATTTATAGTGTCACCTCTTATCTTTTCTTCTCTTATCTTCTTAGTTTATCGTATTTAATTTTTTTTTTGAGTTAATTTTGCTACATTGCATGATATGACTATTTAACTATTTTGCACATAATAACTCTTCTTAATTGTTAATTAATTTTGTTGATTGTCTAATGGTTTGATTTCTCTTGAATTTATTTCTAAATTTGAAAAGTTGGCAAGTAATCCTATTCATCCCTTCTAGCACCAGCATAAAACCTAAACGACTAGAATAATAATTTAACTTAAATAGTTATTATGGGGTTTTTTTTTTCTTAAAATTAATATTTGTTATGTATTTTACACTGCGTATCATTTTTCTTTTTTTACTAAATATATCAATTGGTTACTAATCTTGGTAGCTTTTCTCAATTTGGTCTTAATTTTTTTGAAATTATCAATTTTACCTTCAGTATATTAAAAATCTCCATTAGATTCTTTCGTAAAGAAAATCGTTAAAATTTGTAACATAAAGTTAACATTATTAAATTATTATTCTATTAACATATTTAGACATGTGATTCAGACAATGTCACCGGATAATAATAGATGCTTAGATTTAGACAATGTCACTTGATAATAATAGATTTTTTTAATCGGCACTGACCGAATTTTGTTGATATATAGATTGCATTTTAGGTGTCAAAATAGTATATTTAAGAGGATGTTCATATGTTTAAATATATCTTATTGAGACAATAATCTAATGGCAAATATTTTTTTTTTCTTAACAAAATTTTAGCAATGGAGAATTCTTAATACATTAAACATAAAATGGAAAATTTTGAAAAATTTGAGGATGAAATTAAGAAATGACACAAAGATTAGGACCATTTTTGTATATTTAGTTTTGTTTTTTTAGTGGTATAAGTATTAACCAGAAAGATAGAGATGTACTTCGGTTATTCCTAAATTTAACCTTTGAAAAAAAGATTTTTATTTTTTTATTTTTTTATTTTTTAAGAAGAAGAAGAATGTTAATCTAATAATGATAGTAATTTTTAAGGATTAATGATTTTCGTCCACTAAATTCTTTTGTTTATCTGAAAGTTTTTTTTATTAAATAAAGAAAAAGGCAAGATTCTGTAGATATTGTAAATATATTATCTATGGACCTTACAAAATAGCAAAAATACAAAAAGAAATTTGACCAAAATAATTGATGTGGTTGAAATGATTTTCAAGTCCGCGAATTAATATATATTTGAAGTAACGTTATTCATTTACTCCGTGTTAAATAACAAAAAGATCAAAATAATTATCTCCTAGAAAAATTTAAATATTAAAATATAGATACTTAAAAAATTTAAGGTCACTTTTTACAACTTTCTTTTCTAGGTTCTTATTTATTATTTATTCATCCTCCAATTAAGCAAAATATAATTATTTTTTATAACTATTTATTGTTTCTGATTCTTCCACGATCATGGTTTGTTTGTTATTCTCTTAAATTAGAAAAAGTAAAAATTTTATATGGAAATTACATAATTCAGATTACTATTAAAACTTTTTATGTTATATTTATTTTTCGAAATTTATTATACATTTTTTAAGTATAAAATAATATTTTTATCTATGTTTTGTACAACAAATTAGAAAAAAATATTTTGTTCTCAAAATTTCTACACAATGTTGAAAACATTTCTTACAAATAATAAACATAAACTTTTAAATTGTATGTTTGTAAACAATTGAAAATAAGAAACAATTTTCCAATTTTATAAAACAATACTACAAAATGGGCACTTACCAAAATAAAATAATTTTAAAGTTGGAAGAATTAAAGAGAAAAAAAAAAACTTTTGACTTGGTAAACTTCATAATGCCTGTGTACAAATTCTCCTCAAAACAAAACAAAAAGGAAAAAAGTAAAAACCAGAGGCGACCACAGAAATTTAGGGTTCATTCTGTCTCTCTCTTCCTTATGATGAGAAAGACAATTTACCCAAATTTCGAACAATTTGTTTCGCACTTTACCCAAAAGTGATTTTTCACCCTTTTTTGTCTTTTGTTTTTAAAAGGATGTTCTTTCCTTTTGATTTTCAGGAGTAGAATTTTGTTCTGTTCTTTTGGTTATTATATATAATTTTTCTTTTCTGTTTGTCATTCTCCTTTTAAGATTATCAAGTAAAAATAAATGATTATGAGATGAAAAAGAAGATAATGTGGTGTTGATTGCCAATTCAAAATAGCGGTTGGAGTTGGAAACCATATACATAAATAAATAAATAAATAAAATATATATTAATTGTAAGATGTTACCTAATTCTAACTACCATTTTGAGTTGATCACTAACTACCAATTGCATGGAGAGAGAGGTTGGATTAGAAATGGAAGTAGGAGATCAGTCAATGGAGAGAAAAAGAGGTCAAGGGTATTTTGGTCCTTTTATACAAATTTAGTTCAATGGAACAAAATTAGTAAGAATAATAATATAGATAACGCTGTTTTCTTTTCTTTTCTCTTTTAAATTTCTCGGAATTTATGTCCTGTGGCTTACACTAGTAGATTTCTATAATTGGGGCTCGTTGCCTAAGCTATATAATACTATGACCAGTGCAGGACCCGAAGACAATACTTCTTATCCATGTGTCATCCTTTAGAGGATAATAATAAAGAGGGTTTCTAAATTGAAATTAAGGTATATTAAATTTACGTCAACATGTCAACATCTCCATATATTATACAAGTTTCATCAATTGCAAGGTGGTGGAAGACAAATTATGGCCTAAGTTGGGGTTTGGCTAGGACTAGGGAAAAATGATGTGTAAGGTCTCCATTAACGAAGAATGAACAATTCATCTCACAGCGGGAGTGATTAACTTCTAATACTTTTTCAAATTAATAATTGAACTTAGCTTCTTTTTTCTTTTAGATCTTTCAAGAAAATATACATTTTTGGTATAATTTTTTTAAAAGGTATCTAATACATTTTAAGGTCTTAATTTGGTGTCTAATAAGTAAAGAACAAAGTTAGAAGGTTTTTTTAAAAGGGGGACAAATTTTTATAAAAATTTAGAGGGGGGCAATGTATAGAAAAAAAAAAAACTACAAAAATTTTTTAGTATTCCATCGTTGGCAATTGCCCCCATCTCCCCTCTAATTCCTTCTTCAAATTCCTCGTAACTTTTAATTTTGTATCTAATAAATCATTGATATCGAATTTGCATTTTGAAATTTTGAGGATCGCATTAGACATAAAAAAAAAAATAATTTTATGTCTAATAGATCCATTAATTTTAAAATGTTGAATATGTGAGAGATCTATTAGATGCAACAATTGAAAGTTCAAAGATCGACATACTTTTAAAATTTAGGAGTTATTAGACACAAAATCGAAAGTTCAAGAACCTATTATATACAAACTTACAAGTTCGTGACTACACCTGTAATTGAATCTGAAATTTATGTAGCATCGAGCTAATTAGGCAAGTGGAATCCTTTTGGCCAACATGTCAAAACTCTTAGGCCTTCATTTTCTACACTTTTGCACTTGTTCATTCTCATACTTACTTTGAATATTAAAATTTATTAGTTAACATTATGTGTGTATATTCTCAACCAAAATTTTAATTAGAATTAAGGCGAACATCCTTCTTTTTTCCTATATCATGACTAACCACTTAGACAACAATGAAATGTATATTGTCATTATTGATGTTACACTTGCGTTGAAAATTATATTAAGACCAGTTTCATAACGTTTATGTTTTGTGGTAACCATTTCTGGTTCTTTACAATTTCAAATTTTAAAAAAATTATATGAAAATTAAAAATTTAGATTAAATATTCAAATTTTCTACATTTTATTATTTATTTATAAATATTTATTATACATTTTATCATTAAGAATAATAAAATAAATGTTTTTATTTATGTTTTTAGGGGAAAAAGTAAGAATCAAAACAAAAATGTTGGAAAGTTTCTTATAAATGAGAACCGAGAAATATAAAATGGTTACTCAAGAATTAAAAGGGAGAAACAAGAAATGGGAGCATTACCGGGCTCATAATTTTCCATCAAACTCTTTCACTTGCAATTACTTAACATAATAATTTGAATTATCTCTCATCGATACAACTACAACTAGGTATATATCAAAGCCATGTCTCAGCCACCATATGACTAAAAGAGGCAACAAATCAAGCAAAAACTTGAAGGCTTTAACATAATCCTTAAAGTTTGCCCTGTAAATCACACTGTATATGTACTTCCATTTCAGCTCCCAAAGAACTTCATCACACGACACGGAAAGAATCCGCTATCCTTTTCAAGTCGCCGTAATGTCTCTTCCATTGAAGACCTGTAAAATCCCGGGAGAAAAGCTTCTTCAGTTCAGCTGGAAAACTTATGTAATTTAAGCCATATCATATCAGCAAGGTTCTTGATAAAGGCTCTTACCATTTGCTGTTACATTGAAGAGATATAGACGATTTCCCGCCGCTGTCGCCGTGATTAAAACGTGAGGAGGCTCCAATTCAAACTGATAATATGTTCTTCCAGAATGCTCTGCCACATTCATGTTTATCACCTTTCCTTCTACATTTTCTCCGATCACTTCAGGCCCGAATGCGTTGATTACTTTCTCTGGGGGTCCGACCATTTCGATGGTTGCATCCTCACCGATAACTTCACAGGACAATGAAAATAAAAGCATCAGTTTGAGGGAATGCACAAACTAAACAAGAAGCATAAATTTCGAGGAAATGCACCATCGGAAAATCGACGAACAGGTGCAACGATAACAAAGAGTCGGCCTTCCTTTGAGCTTCCAAATCTAAGATCAATCTCTGTCCCACCAAGATCAGCAATTGATACAGGAACCTGTTACATAAATGCACATTGTATCATGTATGCTTTAGTCAAGACGAACATGAAATTAACTTCCATAGAGTTATCTAACTAGCATGAGAATTTTAGATTCTATGTCAATGGGATTTTTCTCTGCTTATATATATACACTTCACCCCACTAGTCAACGAAAAACATGACGTGGCCCAAAGCCAATTGTAGAAGATATCTTGAATTTTCTTTAATTAACTCTTTAGAGGACAACTGTCTGCCCCTACAATATTTGATTGTCAGGAAACTGAGTAGAGTAGAAGCACCAACCTAACAGAGGACCTAGACTACGTACACAAGCCCACCTGAAGCACCAACCTAACAGATGGGGCGACCTCGAGGGGATTGTGTTAGTATCTTATCAGTTTCAATGGTTGATCTAGTTTAAGTAGTTTTTTCATTTAATGAAGAAGCTGATTAGAGTAGAAGCGATTTGTTTCCGTTTGCATCAGCATTTTCAACAGGGACGATAAGGGCAAAATCAAGCAAAGCATGTACCTCTTCCCAGTCTTGTGGAACTGAAAAGACATAAGGAATAATAGGACTCCATCCGACGCCATGCCCACCGGACTTCTCGTCGGGTCTACGATATGTCCTCCAACCTGTCTGAGCAGGCAACAAACAAGAAACCAGATATGCTGAGCTTGAGTTGAAAAGGGAAAGCAGTTACAAAACATTCAAATGCTCAAAATGGAATTTTCTAGATGGATGTTGATTCATGAAGTAGAACTTTTTCTATGTTGATCACAAGGCACTGCCACTGCATAAGCATAGCATAAACACTATGCAACTTGATATGGAAAAATATGGCATGATCAGCCCTGTTTGTTTTCTCAGTGACGGTGGAGATTCAGCTATAGGCCCCTCCCAACAAAAAAGCAAGGTGTTCAAACAAAATCCCACATTGGTTAGGAAAGAGAGTGATCCATAATATATAGATCAAGGACAATTATCTATATTGTTATGAGGCCTTTTGGTGGGTAAAACCAAAAGCAAAGCCACTTTAGGTATCGTTGTCCTTAACAAAATTATCACTCTAACCCTTGTATGTTGTGGTTTTTAACATTTTAGTCCCTATTGTTTAAGTTTAGCTACTATGTTTATCTAAATATATCAATTCAGTCCTTAATATTAATTTGACATGGTAACTTGATATGATACCACCATACCTCTGTATCACAATTTACTTTAACTAATAAAACTTAAAAGAGACTAAATTAATACATCTACAAAAACAGAGTTGCCAAAATAAAACAATTGAAAGTCCAAACGAAACTGTTCAATTAACAAACTACATCCATCACCTAAAAGGAAACAGAAAATTATCCACCACATTCACATTCTAAATCTCATTCACCAACACAACTACATGGCACAGAATCCGAAGATTTCACCAAAGCAAACACATACACAAATCACACATACATTCCAACTAGAAATGGGTACTACAAAATAGCAATCAATGAGATGATAAAAGCCAACCCTGTTCATCTGGTTCGGATAATCCCGGTATCCTCCCTGCCAGAAGACCTTGCTTAACCGCAGCCAAACAGTGGTCGTGCAGCCCCAATGGCGCAGTAGAAAGCAAAGAAATCCCCGATGCCAAAATCGATCTCCGATTCAAATCCCCTAGCGGCCTCTGGTTCTCTCCATCGGCGACTGAAATGGACTGGGGATGGAGAATGGGAGAAGGGAGTTTTGGGTGGTGGAAGTTGCAGGAGAATCTGTAACTGGTGAATAATGAAGTTCCCATTGAATCGGATGAATTTGGGAATGGAGGAATGGCGGATGATGAAATGAAATGGAAGAGATTAGAAATTGGAAGCCCAGAGAGGGATTTGGTTGTTTGATTTTGTGTGGACTATAGACGTTTTAAAGACCACAACCTGAGCTTTGCATCTGTTTGGAGCCATGTAGATAAAGAGGTTTTCTTCATCAAAAATTAATAATTTACTTCAATGTAGTTCAAAGTGTTCAATTCAATCCATTCAAGAAATTAACTCCAAATAGTTTTTTCTGTTTTGAGTTGAATGCGGGATCGGAAGATCGAACCTTTGATATGTAAGAAGGTAAAAAAATGTCTTATCCACTCGTCTTTAGATTCGCCTTTCATATATTTTTAGTCCCTCATATTTGGGTGTTAATTCATAGTAGTCTCTATTCATAGAGAATGAATGTTAAAATTGATTGATGATAAATTTATAAATCATTTGAAGAAGTAAAATGATATCTAAAAGAGGGAAGTTTCTAATTCTTTCTCCAAAATTTTAAATTAGTTAATGATTAAACTTGCATGATATGATGGAATGGAGAATGTTCCAATAGTTGTTTCGATTTGTTCCACACTTAGACAACTCGATAAAGGAGGTTTTAGTTATAAGTCATAAGTTCAAATTTATAAATGTCCACTTATAAAAAAGAAAGTTAGTCTTAGAAATGGTTTGAATGTTTTAAATAGAACCTCAAATTCATTGTGGTTTTAGGACAAAGCGATAAAGAAGAAATGTTGTTTGACACTACAGATTAGCTCGTCTCTCAAAGAGACTTAAATGAATCACACAAACAAGTTTTATTTAGTAAATTCAAATCTCTGGAATTACGTGAGCATTGAACTATTGGAAAATCAACCAAGATGAAATTTTTTGAAAAAGTAGAGAGCTATGTAAAGGAATATATGGTAGATTATATTCACTCGGACTTATGGGATTTGTGGGGTTTCAATCCTTGAAGGAACAAAATATGTTATAAGTATTTGTTGATAATTTCTCTAGGAAATTGTGGATGTTTAACTTGAAAAGCATTAGTGATACTTTTGAAACCGTTAGACATTGGAAAATTCTTGTTAAAAATCAAACTGGAAAAGAAAATTAAAGTTTTGAGAAGATCAGCCTTTTTAACTTGGAACGAAGAAGTTTGGACTGGAAATTTTTATTTGTGAAAGGCCAAGAGGTATGGGGCTGACTTTCTTTGTAGTTTGTGGAAGCCGATGTCTTTAGCCTTTTGTTTTGAGAAATTCTTGTAAGAAATGAATGTTTCACAAATGTCTAATTTTATAATTATTTACACTTTTATATTTTCAACTCTAAAACATGATTTTTGTCATCAAAATACCTTCATTTATGATTCTCCTACCACATGAGATTTTAAATTATACTTTCCTAATAATTTGATTTTCCAAATATATTTATTAATAATTAATATTTAAAATATTGAATTTTTATTAATTAATGGAATATAATTCCTAATAAAACAGTATAATTAATCTTATGAATTTCTCTATTAACCCATTTTCTTTCCATTTATTGTGTTGACAAACATCTTTTTTTTATTTTTTATTTTGTAGTTTACGCCTTTTTTTTTTTTTGTAAAAAATCATTATCGTTTGTTCGTGTAATTGTGGTGGTTAGCAAAAATATTTTATATATTTAAAGAAATGTCACCAACTTTTCAAAATTTCAAATATAGCAAAATATTTGAATTTTTTTTTTCAGAATTTTTATTATTCCAATTTTACCCTTATCATATCTGATATATATCCAATGTATATCTATATTTGATATTTATCCAATGTATATTTATATCTGATATACATCCAATTTATGTATGATATACATAAATTTGTATATGATATACATCAAATCTATATCTAATGTACATCTGATCTAACTCTGATATACTTCCGATATGCATTCAATGTACCTCTAATAGACAGTATCAGATGTACCATGATATACATTATCAGATATACCACTGATATACATCAAATGTACGTATTATACATAATATATATATATATATATATGTATGATGTACTTCTAATTTACTAAATAAATTTCTAACTGATATACTAAATATATTTGCAACATATTTGCAACGGATATACTAAATATAAGGTATATCAAATGTTTAATTTTTAGTGGTATATCAACTGTTTAAATTATAGTTTATCATTTCAATTTGTTGATTAATATACTAATATTATAAATAATGTTGAATACTATATCACTACTATTTATTCAATATTAATATTAATTAGATATTAAATATAAGCGATATAAACTATTTAAATTTATAAAGTATATCAAAATTTTAACTCGTCTTTTTGGACGTGCATGGTTCACATAAACCTTTTATATAATAACTTTATATTTCAAAAATAAAAAATAAAAAATCTTGCATCATTGTTTTCATATGAAAAAAATATTGGATATAATAGTATGATATCAACACACATATATGGTAGTTATATTAGTAGATATAATGGTTATATCAGAGGTATATAAGTGGTAAATTGCAAGCATATTAAGTATATATCAGTGTTATATTAGTGGTAGATCATATAATCGTATAAGAAGTTATATAAGTAGATACCATAGTTATATCAGTGGTATATCATTTGTATATCAATGATAAATTAAAGTCATATAAAATATATATCACATATATATGTATTGTATCAGTGTGGTAAATCAATGGTTATCATACGTGTATAAGTGGTAAGACATGTTAGAAGTTCAGTAGATATCATAGTTATATCAGAACTAAATCAATTGTATACATTATTATATCAATAGTATATTAGAGATATATATCAGTAGTCAGATATATTACAGATATATATTAAATATATTAAAGGGTGAATTTGTAATTTTACAATTAGACCTCCTTTTCTTTTTGTTGAAGAAACTGCTGTATTTGAAAAAACTAAATGAGTTGTTATTTTGCTTATTTTACTACAACTTTCTACCATATTTCCAAGTGCCCTTTCTGATAAAAAATATTATTGGATTTATTTATCATTTTTTTCCTCGGGTCGCCGACAACTATGATTGACGTTATTTTTTTATTTTTTATTTTTTGCTTTAATTACCATGTTTTACTCTATTTTTTTGGACGTTTTTTTCGTTTGGTAAAAAAGGTGTATATACTCAGAATTTGTCCTGTAGGTTTTTTCGGTATTATTTGATTTAGTGACTAGTACGCACACATATATATATTTTAAAATATCAAGAATTTTGAAAAAAAAATTGACCATACAACAAAATAGCGAAGACCTAACAAAAAATAAGGAGAATTAGCCCAGACTCAAACAACCTTAGCCAAAACTAGACAAGGATTGGTTGCTATTAAGGAGAACGAAAATGAGATGCGTCCAGAGTTAGTTTTGTTAGTAGTCAACGAAGCTCAGGATCATGTCCATTGTTTGGATATGTATGAATAATCTACTTCTAATCGATTTAAATTACATGTATATAGTTTTGATGCTGGTTGGATATTGTGGTGTGACAAAGTTGTGTAGCTATCCTTCAGTTGTGGTAGCCAATTAAGAACCAGTTATGATATTTGTGATGTGGAGTGAATAGTTGTGTGGGCTATCTTGCAAGTGATGGTAGTTAATTAAGAGTTGTGTTGATATTTATGGTTGAGAGAGTTTTTAGGATTTGAAGCGTGTGTTTAATAAGTGTGAGAGTGCGAAGTCACGTTGTTAGGAATAAAGTGAACAAAGATGTGTTGGTCATGCGTGGTCGATATAGTTTTTAAACATGTGTTGGTGGAAGCATTAATTTATGGCTTTGTATTGCAATATCTTTATTATGTGTTGGGAGCCATACAAAGTTTGAAACGCATGTAATATCATGATATTAAATGTCTATGCATGAAGCTATTACTTATAGAAAATTTTGCTAAGGAATTATGTGTTGGTATGAGCAGGTTAGGAGGTGGTCGATCATAAGAATAACGCTAAAAATTTGGAACTGGAATTGATTAATAAGTCAGGAAGATAAAATGTTGTATTGGTGTGTTGTCAAACTTGATAGGTACAACGATGTGTTGCTCTTTATCAATCATGTGGTCCATCTCAAAATCAATCGACAATGAGAGGAGTAGGTCATGTCTATTATATCCTTTTTTTTTATCAATGCGAGATCCTTAACATGCTCCCTCAAGATTGTGACTCTTTTGGTTTGTCGATTTTTGCCGGATCCCATTTTTGGATCGATGGCTTCTTTTATCAAGGTGACATCTACCCCCTTAACGCAATATTGATATGAGTACAACCAATACTGACCCCTTGACACAATATTGATATGAGTACAACCAATACTAACAGTAAGACATTGAATTTCTTATCTATTTTATCAATATAACTGCAGACTCTTTATATAGAAGAGGTGCAGTCAAAATATTACAAAAAGATTACAAAATCTAACAAATTCAATTTGACAAAATCACCGGTCCAACTAACGGCAACAAATATGCATTTAGTTGTTATTATAGGTTCAACCAAAATAAAGATAATCACGTAAAAAGCCACCTCAACAAACTTAGTGTGCTACCTTAATATCCCCTCAAGCTAATAACTTCACGAGAAAAGACAATGAGCTTGTCACAAATAGGGAGAAACAGATTCTAACAAAATCACGAACAAAGTAAATATCTAACTCAACATGTTTTGTTCGCGAGTGCAAAACTGGATTCGCACTAAGATGTACAGCCTCCAAATTGTCACACCACAATACTGGAGGTTGACTGGAAATAGTGGAAACTCCTTTAAAAGAGAATGCAACCAAATAAGTTCCGTAGCAACATTAGCAATTCAACGAAACTCAGCTTTGGTGCTTGACCGTGAAATAATTTGTTGCTTCTTGGATCCCCTAGTAACAAGATTACCTCCAAAATATATACAATAGTCGGAGGTGGACTTTCTATATCATCCGGGTCGGAGGCCCAATCGGCATCAGCAAATCCATTGATAAGATGGGAAAGTTTAGATAATAACAAACCATGATGTAATGTACCTTTCAAGTAACGAAGGATCCGTTTAACCGCTTGCCAATGAAGAAGGTTGATGCATAAACTGACACACACGATTAACAGCATAAGCGATTTCAAGTCGCGTAACTATGACATATTGTAAGGAGCCAGCAATACTTATATAAAGAGATGGATCAGGAAACAATTCACCACCTCTAGCTGACAAAATAGAACTACTAACCATGGGTGTTGAAATGGAGTTGGTAGTAGACATACTCGAGCAATGAAGAACATCAGAAATATACATTGATTGTGAAAGGTACATACCTCCACCCTTTGTGCGAGATACCTCAATGCCGAGAAAATAGTTCAAATCACCAAGGTCTTTAAGTGTAAAGGTTGAATTTAAAGCAATAATGAGAGTTTGGAGAGAGGCAACTAAAGACCCAGTAATTATAATATCATCAACATAGATCAGTACATAACAACACTCATCAAAGTTAATTCTCCTAAACAAAGATGTATCAGCCCTCTAATTACTGAAGCCAACAAATAGAAGAAAAATTTTCAGTCTCTCGAACCAAGCTCGGGGGCTTGTTTGAGGCCATATAAGGCTTTCTTTAGCTTGCAAACCAAGGGATATGACATGAACTATGAATAACAAAACCAGATGGTTGCGCCATAAGGTTTCAGACAATAAACCATGAAGAAATGCATTATTAATGTCTAACTATCGAATCACCCTAGTTGTTTGAAAGGCTAGAGTTAAGAGAACTCGAATGGTGACAAGTTTAATCACCGGACTGAATGTTTCAGAGTAGTCAATGTCAGCAACCTGATGAAACCCTTGTGTAACTAGACGAGCTTTGTATCTTGAAATAAAACCATCAGAATTCCTTTTGATTTTGAAAACCCATTTGCAACCAATTATTTTTTTATCTTTAGGTAATGGAATAAGCTCCCAAGTACAATTTGCTAACAAAGCATCATACTTCCGTTGCATAGCATGTTTCCAATGAGGACAACATAAGGAAGCTTTTACTATAGGAGGCTCAGAATCAAGGATTTCAGATAAAAATACCATTGACTTCTATATACCATTTTTGGACTTAGTGGTCATAGCATGATTATTTAAGGATGGAAATTCAGTGGGTAAGGATGCAGAATCAAAACATGAATTGGGTTGTGGTGGAGATAGTGAAAGATTAGGATTAGTAGATGTATAAGTGGAATTTGGAGTAGGATTGGGTGATGAGGATAAGGTAGGTGAAATGGGAGAAGTGGATGCAGTAGGCAAGGGTGATGGTGCATAGGAAGTAGAAAGTAGAATTGTTGTGAGAAGGTGTGAAAGAAGTAGATTCAGAAGTTGGAAAAATTGGTAGGGCAGATAAAGATAGAGTGTGAGGAAGGAGAAGTTGTTAAAATGGACTTATTTGAATAAGGAAAAACAAGTTCATCAAACCGAACATGCCTAAAGATAAATAATTTACCAGAGGAATTGAGACATTTATAACCTCGATGAAGGTTGTTATATCCAAGGAAAATACATGGAGAGGGACGTAAACTCAACTTGTGATTATGATAAGGACGGAGATAGAGAAAGCAAAGGCATCCAAAGACTTTAAGAAGATGGTCATTTGGTTTGGTTTAAAAAAGGAGCTCCATAGGACATTTTCCATGAAGAACATACGTAGGAAGTCTATTAATAAGTTAGACAGAAGTAGAGAAAACATCATCCTAAAAAGACATAGGTAACGAGGCATGTGATAAGAGTGTCAGTCCGGCGTCAACAATATGACGATATTTTCTTTCAACTAGGCCATTTTGTTTAGATGTATGTGGACAAGTAAAATGATGAACAATGCCATGAGTTTTAAGAAAAGATGTAAAGGATCTATATTCACCTCCCCAATCAGTTTGAAGCATTTTAATGGGTCGATTGAGAAGCTTTTAATATGAGTTTTAAAGGAGGTAAACGTTTGTAATGCCTCAAATTTAGAGCGAAGGAAATAAATCCAAGTATATCTAGAATAAACATCGACAAAAACTCATAATAATATTGAAAACCATTTCTAGATATGGTGCCAGCCGAAACCCAGAGATCTGATTTAATAAGTTGCAAAGGTTATGTATTAGTAGTAGAGGAAGAGAAGGGCAGTTTATGAATTTTACCAACAGCACATGAGTGACTGTTGTGTCCACACAACCGTGTTGACAACACATGCAAGTATACACGAAATGTCGATTGCAGTACGTAACAAGGTTGAATCCACAAAGACTTTGGATTATATTTTAAACAGCGTTCACGAATACCAAAAGCGTAAAATAAAGAAGTATAGATGTTGTTTCGTGACTTGAACAATTAAACATAAAATAAACAAGTAGTAAATAGATCACAGCAGCAGACACACTTCGTGAAGCTGATAACAAGCAAAAGAACCAGCACACAATACGAAAAGGGGAGAATACAGATATGGATAAGTGGGAGAGACTCACATGCATTCACAAACCTACAACCTACCCTCTAACCAACAAACATCCGTTAATGCCCAGCTCGACTTGATTCCCTTCCGAGACACCCGAACATGAAAACCCACAACTCCTGTTGCTAAGTTCCAAGCAGTAAAAACAAGCTCTAAGCAAGATTAGGAGACCCCATTCCTGAGAATCCACAAAGTTATAGAAAAGCGCCAATCCCAAATGAAGCAAGTCAGCAACCATAAGCTTTCCCGGGTCAATAAAGAAGCAAGCAAACAGAACATAGTGACCAACAGTGCTCAATAAGATTTCAGAAATTAATACAGTTTCGCAAATATAGTAGGTAGAGGTTCAGTTTACAGTAGTTACAGCATGAGAATCTCCCTCGAAATGGGGTTTAGCTCATAAATGAAGAAGAAAATAAAATGGGTAGAAGAAGAAGACAACTCATCTTAGGGAGACAACAGAAAATCGAAGAACAAGAAATTGTCAGCTCGAAATCGTAGAGAAATGTCTCCTTCTGTTGTCAGATTTCTCCCTCGAAATGGAGAGAATCGTTCTTCTTGTCTTTTCGACACTAAAAAACGTGCTTCTCTAGGGATCTTTGTATGTGGCGGCTAGGGCAACATTCCGCTTTTATATCGGGTTCCAAATTTAGGGCACCTAACTGAAAATTTTACGGACACGGTAAATCTCATGTCTGGGTGTTACTGCGTAATGAATCCATGCTCCAGCTCTGCTTCTCTCCAGCATTTATCTGCTTTGCCTCGAAATTATCCTGCCCACTCTTCTCTGGAATTTTACATTTCCTTTATGCTTAGTTTTTTGCATCAAAACCTGTGCATTTACACCAGAAATAAGAGCATTTAGTGCAATATTTAGCTATAGCATTCAAGACCTGAGGCTTTTAGCTCGGATTCCATTTTCTACTCTTTTCTATGCTAATTGTGAAACAAAACCGACATACTTTAACAATTCCTTGTATAAAACTACCCAAATAAACACTAGAATAACTCTCTTTTGGAGAGTTATCACACCTTCAAACTTAAAATCTTGCTTGTCCTTAATCAAGAGCATGTATTTTACCTCTGTTAACAAAAGAAGAATTTTAGAAACCTGCACTTCAAGTATGCAGCCCCATGCCTCACCATTTCAGTTTGATCAAAAATGCTAGAACTTACATACTTTGCTATAGTGCTTTAGTTAGAGCGAAGAAATGAAAGAAACCTAAGTTTGTTCACACTCTGGAAGATGCTATTTTCTACCCAACTCTAACTTCCTTCTACTTCCCAATCTCAAGCTTAATTTCTCTTAGGGATTCCTTTCTCAAGCCCCTTTCACTAGCCTAAACCTTTAAACCTTGTATGACCCACTTGGGCTTCTTAACCATGAGTTACTAGCCCTTCCTAATCTTGCAGCCTCTTTATGTACTGGATGTGGGCTACTAGCCCCTCTATTGAGTTTTTTTTTTTTTGAAGAGGCTGAATTACAGGATTAGAAAGATTCATGGTTCTATACAATCACTAATAAAGATGTAAGAACTGAACATTCACTCCCTCAAACTTAAAAAGTTGCATTGTCTTCAATGCAGCTAAGGACATCTAGACTGTAATGCTCTAACACACCCCGAAACTTAAAGCGCGACTAATATGAGCTTGAGAGGAATGGTCGCTAAGTGTATACATAGAGGAGTAAGGGGTGTTTGCTAACAACTAGGGGGATCTTAAAGAAAGAGGTCCATGATAGCTATACAAAGATAAGGGCGGCTTTGGATAGATAGCCATTGAAATTCCTCCCTAGGGTAAGCGCTACCTAGGGCCAGTACTACGAGAGGGATGCTAGGGCATGGGCAGGCAAACATGAACCAGAGGTGAACAAAATAAGGCTAACACTCATTAAAATGCTCCAGCATCAACAGGGAAAACTGTGCACTAGCAGACTCTAGCATCAAGATTATTCACAAAAGGCAAGGCAAAAGGTAGATGTTGAGAACACAAGATTGCTAACAACTTTCTTTGTATCATTACTTTCGGGGAGGATTCACATACTGAACTACAAAAAGAAAAATATGCAAAGATAGGTTTGAAAGACAGATCTTCCTCTCTAGATCTATTGTCTTCTTCCCTTTCTTTACAGTTGGGGCATGCTCCTGTGGAATAGCTGTAGCATACCCCTTCCCCTCAGTTGGGGAAATGAAATTTCTCTTTTTTACCTTTTTGTTTTTCTTGGAAGTGGTGACTGGAGTTGCTCTCGCTTGCTCGATTCGTACCTTGGTCGATGTCTTGGAAGGTTTTGCCTTTTTCTCTTTGCTGCATGATGCTTCTAACTCTCTTTTTGGTCTCCTCATCCTTGCTTCTGAACCTTTTGGAGTCGGTTTGATGTCGGGTGGCTCTTTTTTAGGTAAGTTTTATGGCTTTTCCTCTACAATGATGTGCACTTTATCAACCGAGGCTGTAAGGTTTTGTTTTTTATTGATGGCACAAGATGCTGGAGCATCTACTCTCTCTCCACTTGGTTCACCCTCACTGGCTTCTGCATGCTGTGCTGGGGCATCTGACGGCTCAACATTTTTATACTATTCTCCAGGTGCTGGGGGTTTCTATCTTAGTGGTAAGATCTTCCTTTACCATCATCTTTTTATTCTCATCACCAAAACCTTCTTGAGCTCCAGCATTGCTTCTGCACTCGATTCCTCCATTAAGGCTTCATCCAAAATCTTCAACACTGAGAATTCTTCTCATTCAGCAGGAAACTTCATGGAATCATAGACTGAGAACTTCACTTCCTGATCTTAAACGTGCATTGTTAACTCCCCTTTGTGGACGTCCACGGGTGCTCTTCCCATTGCAAGGAATGGCCTCCCAAGAATGATAGGAACCTCCTTATCTACATCATAATCCAAAATAATAAAGTCAGCAGGGAAAATGAATTTATCTACTTGTACCATAACATCTTCAATTTTTCCCTTTAGATAGGTGATGGATCGATCTGCTAGCTGCAAGGTGACGTGGTGGGTCTTGCTTCTCCTATTCACAGCTTGTTGTAAATGGATAAGGGCATAAAATTGATGCTCGCTCTCAGATCACACAGTGCAAGCCCTATTTTCTGTCTTCCAATGGAAATAGGTATGGTGAAGCTCCCAGGGTCCTTCATCTTTACTAGAATTTTACTTGTGAAGATAGTGCTGCAGGCCTTAGACATTACTACAGTTTCATATTCTCCCAGCTTTCTCTTCTTTGTGAGTATCTCTTTCAAGAATCTCACATAATTTGGCATTTGCTATGAAGCTTCCACCAAAGGTATGATCACATGCAGCTACTTCAACACATCAAGGAACTTTCTAAATTGCACATCCTACTCTTTCTTTTGCAGTCGTTTTGGGTATGGTGGTGCGGGTCAATACTCGGCTGGAGCACTTTTTTGCTCTGTCTGCTTCTATTTTCCAGTCATGTGCAGATGTGATGCTTCTGTTTTGGCTGCCCTTGCTTCTACTAGGCGACCTCTTTGCTTGTGTTGCTTTGCAGTTCCACTATCTGATCGCTACTGTTCACTAACTGCCTGAGGTTTGCCCTTTTTTTGACTGGCATGATTACAGGTGTTTCGGCTGACTCTCATTCTTCTGTTTGTAGCCCACTTATTTCATCTCGATTTAATTCTTTACGGAATCTTGGAGCATTTGGATGTGCAGTAGGTAATGTCTTGCCACTCTGCAATGTCAGAGCATTACATTGCTCCTTCCCATCCCTCTTGGGCACCTTAATATCACTGCCCACTATCTGATGTGCAGTAGGTTTGCCCTTTTTTTGACTGGCATGATTACAAGTGTTTCGGCTGACTCTCATTCTTCTGTTTGTAGCCCACTTATTTCATCTCGATTTAATTCTTTACGGAATCTTGGAGCATTTGGATGTGCAGTAGGTAATGTCTTGCCACTCTGCAATGTCAGAGCATTACATTGCTCCTTCCCATCCCTCTTGGGCACCTTAATATCACTGGGCAGCGCTCCATTGGGTTTACTTTTCAAGTCTGTTGCCAATTGACCCACTTGCATTTCTAGATTCCTCAACGATGCTGCCTAACTTTGCATCGTGGTATCATTCTTTTCCATATACTGTTTCATCAAATTCTCCAAAGATGCGAATGATCTTTCAGATGATCTTTGCACTACTACCTGACTTTGGTTTGAGAAGCCTTGGGGATAACCTCCTTTTTGCTGATATGCTGGAGCATTAGATGTACCAGCATTGTTTCCTCCCTGATGTTCGCTTCAAAATAAGTTGGGATGGTTCCTTTAGCCCGGATTGTACATATTGGAGTATGGATTGTTCCTACTATTCTGCGGATTACCCAAATAGTACATTGACTCTGGATTGTCATGGCAATTGTTGTAATGGTGATCTCCTTCGCAAAAAGAGCAAGAAATCCCTTGGATGTGGCTAAAATTTGCCTTACCATGAGATGCTCCCACTGTGCTTTACTATGTCATGCTCTTCATAACCAAATTTGTCAAATTTCCAATCTTTGAATTTAATGTAGAGTATGACTCGAATTCGTTCAGTCCCTTGCTTCCTCTTCCTTGAATGGCTCTAAGGTCAGACCATGAATGATTGTTCGATGATATCCACTCTAAGATATTGAATGCTTCAGCATAAGGTTTTGCTAGCAAAGCCCTATTTACTGACGCATCGATGACAAGACGGGTGGTGTTATCCAATCCATTATAGTATGTTTCGATCTGGATGCATCTTGGAATCCCATGGTGAGGGCATTTTTGTAGAAGCCGTTTAAAACACTCCCAATACTCACTAACCAACTCCCCAACAAATTGCTAAAAATTGTTGATTTCACTTATGTACTTAGCATTATTGCTTGGTGGGAAGTACTTAATCAAAAATTTTCCAGCCAAGTCGTCCCAGCTTGTAATCGATTATGAAGGGAGTGACTCTAACCAAGTCCATGCTTCATCTCTGATTGAATAAGGGAACAGCACTTCTTTGCTGCATCATTCATCCTTAAAAGAATTGCAAACTCCTATAAAAAACTTCAGATGTTGATGCAGGTCCTTCGTAGAATGTCCGAGAAATTGGCCCACCGTTTGGAGCATCTGAAACATAACTGGCTTAAGCTCAAATTTTACGGCTGCAATTTCTGGCTCCATGATTATTGGGTTGAAATTATAAAATGTTGGAGCAGCATACGCCCCGATTTCTCTGTCGTTGGTGGACTGCTACCTCAGGGTCAGCAGCAACAGGAACCCCATCTACTATTTCTTCGATCCTCACATTCGGTGGCTAGCGCATATTTGGGTTGGGTGGATTCATGTTTGCTTCAGCTTGGATTCTCCATTGTTCTCTTCGATTCTTATGAAATATGCGTCCTGTCTCGTGATCTACAATATATTCCAAGCTCTAAACATAAAATAAACAAGCACTAAACAGATCACAGCAGCAGACACACTTCGTGAAGCTGATAACAAGCAAAAGAACCAGCACAGAATATGAAAACGGGGAGAATACAGATATGGAAAAGTGGGGGAGACTCATATGCATTCACAAACCTATCAACCTACCCTCTAACCAACAAACATGCGTTAATGCCTAGCTCGACTTGGTTCCCTTCCGAGACACCCGAACCTGAAAACCCACAACTCTCGTTCCTAAGTTCCAAGTAGTAAAAATAAGCTCTAGGCAAGATTAAGGGACCCCATTCCTGAGAATCCACAAAGCTATAGAAAAGCGTTAATCCCAAATGAAGCAAGTCAACAACCATAAGCCCTCCCGGGTGAATATAGAAGCAAGCAAATAAAACATAGTGGCCAAAAATGCTCAATAAGATATCAGAAATTAATACAGCTTCATTTAAAAACAAATATAGTAGTTAGAGGTTCAGTTTACAATAGTTACAGCATGAGAATCTCCCCCGAAATGGGGTTTAGCCCATAAATGAAGAAGAAAATAAAATGGGTAGAAGAAGAAGACAACTCATCCTAGGGAGACAACAGAAAACCGAAGAAAGAAGTTGTTAGCTCGAAATCGTAGAGAAATGTCTCCTTCTGTTGTCAACTTTCTCCCGAAATGGAGAGAATAGTTCTCTTTATCTTTTCAGCTCTAAAAAACATGCTTCTCTAGGGATCTCTGTATGTGGCGGCTAGGGCAACATTCCCCTTTTATATTGGGTTCCAAATTTAGGGCACCAAGCTGAAAATTGTACAGACACGGTAAATCCCGTGTCTGGGCTGTTACTACACAGTGAATCCATGCTCCAACTCTGCTTCGCTCCAGCATTTATTTGCTCTGCCTCGAAATTATCCTGCGCTCTTCTCTGGATTTTCGCACTTCCTTTATGCTTAGTCTTTTGCATCCAAACCTGTGCATTTATACCAGAAATAAAAGCATTTAGTGCAATATTTAGCCACAACATTCAATACATTGGACTTTTAGCTCGGATTCCATTTTCTACTCTTTTCTATGCTAATTGCGCACCAAAACCGATACACTTTGACAATTCCTTGTATAAAACTACCCAAATAAACGCTAGAATAACTCTGTTTTGGAGAGTTATCAGTGACAAATTTGATGTATCTTATTAGGTGAATAGGAAACATTACAATCTTTGAGAATTTTGGAAACAATAGCAGAAGTAGGGTGACCTAAGCGGTTATGCCACAAGTCTATACTAGAAGAAGTAGCAGAATGATAAGATAAATGTATTTTATTAGTGCAAGATACATCAAAATTAGAGTTTGGCGAAGAACTGCATGCATGAAGCAATAAGAGCAGTAGAATTGAATGTGGAAGAAGAGTCATGTCTAGGATGAGCTTTCATCATACTTTGTAAAGTCCTCCACGGAGTTGTCCTTGGAGCATAATTTTCCCAGTGAAGTTGATCCTTCACAAAAGTAAGTAGAGGGATGAAATTCAAAAAACACATTATTATCTTTTGCAAATTGGCTTACATTGAGGAGATTTTTGGTCATTTTAAGTACATGTAGTAGATTTTGAACATGAAAGACATGAGATAAGGGAGAGATAGAATTAACTAAAGAAGAATTTATGGGAGTGAGAAAGGTTTTGTCAGTGTAAAGAATATTCTGCACCATTACCCACATGAATTTGACTGCCACCGGAATACTCATTACCAGTTGTGAAGTTATCAAAAGTGTTGGTGATGTGATTTGTTGCACCAGAATCACGATACCAAACAATTGTCTATACTTGGGTTAGGAGTAACTATCATAACCTACATCTGACAATTTGGTCCATGAGACTCATTCTGACCATTGAATTGAAAATTCTGATTGTTTAATGATTGTTGGAAGTAATTGTTCATTCCATTTCGCTGTTGTTGACCATTAAATCTAAAGTAACATTTTGATGCCGTATAGCCAAATTTACCGCAAATTTGACACTGAATCCTGTTACCATTATTCCAAGTTCTTCCTCCACGATTAAATCTACTACCATTTGTTATATTTCCTCTATTGTTGTTATGACTGTTACCATTCTTCTGCAGATTTCTTTTCATGATTCTGAAATATAAGGTTGAACTATTGGGGTTGAACCATCTGGATTAATTGCAGAATTTCTTTCAAGTCTACTTTCATGAGACATTAGAAGCGCATAAACTTCTTGTAGTGGTTTCGTTTTTGTCTTAGCAGAAATCACAGAGACAATTGAATCATAATCGGACCCTAGACCCGAAGGATAAAAAAAACAATATGCTCTTGTAAAGTAACTTTGCATCCCACAGCAGTGAGTGAATTTACAAGATTTTTTACCTTTACGACATAATCCTTGATACTTGAACCTTCTTTCTTCATATTCTGAAGTTCTACTTTGATTTGCATAATTTTTGCCGTATTTGCGGTGGCAAATTTCTGTTCTAGTGACTCCCAAATCTCTCGGACAGAGGATCATTCAACCATTTGCACAAGAATATCTTCTGTCATAGATCCTAAGAGCCATGATGAGAGTATTTTGTCTTGTTGAACCCAAGAATCGTATGCTGGATTTATTTCAGAACTGGAGCATTCTTGAGTTGTCTGGTTGAGAAATTGTGATGTTGGTTCTTCAGCTCCTTTGATGTATTTCAGTAGGCAAAGCCCTTGAATGGTTGTTAATACTTGAAATTTCCACAACAAGTAATTGTTGTCAGTGAGTTTAATCACTAGAATACGATTTCTCATGTTTGTCACTAGATTACTCTGCCCTAGAAGGGATGTGACTCCATCGTTAATTGGTGTTGAGCTTAAGGAAGCCATTGCTGTAAAGCTATAGCTATGATACCATAACACAATATTAGTATGAGTACAAAATCCATACTGACCATAAGACATTGAATTTCTCATCTATTTTACCAATATAACTGCAGACTCTTTATATAGAAGAGGGGGTTCACATATCAAAGAGTTCCTAATTTCAATTCACTTAGTGTTTTCATATCACTTTTCATTCTTCAAACAAGATCCTTATTCGTAAATTTCAATCTTAGTATCATTTTAAGAGGCAAACATATCATTTTGAATAGTGATCATATCACTTTTCATTTCTTCAAACAAGATCCTTATTCGTGAACTTCAATCTTAGTACTTGTTGGAGATGATTTCTCAGCTCACACATGGCGTGCTATGATTGCATGTTCAGAAGTACATGTGTCTCCCCTTACTAAGAAGTATGTTTACTCGCTTTGGTCATGAATTCTCATGTCGAGCCGACCTCCTGAAACGACTGAGCTTACCAAATAAGTTACTTGGACCACTTCAACTCAGCCAATTCTCCAACAGACTTTATGACATCACGCTGCACTTCACAATTACTTTAAAGAACCGTTGAGGCTTTGCTGGGAATGTTGTCGGGGACTCTACCTATAAATAGAACCACTCCGCTTCATTTTGAGGTACTCGAGCAACCCAATTCTCTCTCTCGAGTTGATTTGGACACTTACTGACTTTGGCATCGGATTGCTTACTTTGTTTTGCAGGTCTTCTGTGCGGTATCCAGAGCTCACCATCCAGCTCATTCTAGACGATCCGACGTTCGCGGAGTTGATCGTTTTTCTGATCAAGTAGTCCCATTTTAAGAGACAAACATATCATTTCGCTCCACTATTCACATATTTGAATAAATAGAAAACCACTATTCACATATTTGAATAAATAGAAAAAAGAAGATATAGTAGATTGATTAGTGCCCAAAAGATAACCAAACAAGATAAGAGGTTTAGAAATGAATGATCCATCACATACTGTTTCACCCATCATTTGAATAATTATTGATCAAATGGTTTGAAATGGTAAAACATTTATAATTACACCTTTTTTTTAATTTGGTTTGTTCCCCTAAATCCCATCACTTTGCATATCTTATCTTTTCTTTTTCTTCCAATCTGTGTGATAAAGGGAGCCTTTTCTTTTTTTTTGGTAATAGGAGTTTTTGTTATTACTTGTGAATTCTTTAAAAGAATACAAAAAGCAGATGATAGATTATGACAGAAGAATAAAGTTAGTAGATCCACCTTGCCTTTCTTTTCAAAAGTGAGAGAAAAAAACAAAAGAAAAATAAAATATGAGGAAACCACATAACACCTTCTTTTACCCATTTAATTAGGGTGAATCTAAATAAATAATATATATATATATAAGGTAAACTATAATTTTCACGTTAAATAAAAATCCTTTAAACTTTAAAAATGGTATGATATAGTCAAAACAAGTATAGTTCAGCGGTAATTATTTTCCAATTAAGAGGTTGTAAATTCGATCTCCTACTTTCACATATTGTACAAAGGTTAATAATATATTTTTTGAACTTTCTATTTTTAATAACTGTTCTTATTTATTAACATTTTTCTTTGATTTTCTAATTTATGTTGAATGTTTTTATATCCTTCAAAAACTAAAATAATTAGACAAAGCAAGCAGCTCAACAGTAATTGACATATAATTGTTTTCCTATAAGAATTATGATATTTGGCCTGTTATAAATAGAGCACTTATGTTAAGACCTCATTGGTACATAATCAAAATAAAAGAAACTTGAGTGGTTGTGGGCAGTGTTGAAAATGAGTCAATAATTGTATTAGATTACTTAGAAGTTAGGGGACTTTTGTTGGAATTTCTAGGGGATATTTTTGAGAGAGTTGTTGTAACTCATCCTTAACAATATTAGTGAATTTAAGAGTGAACGTAGCCCTTAATGGTGAATCAGTATAATATGTTGTGTCGTTTTCTTGTACTTTACAGTTTTTTTTCCTATTTGAATATATATTATGGTTGTGTTTCCATAGTTTCTATGGAAGGGAAAAATTATACAGGACCGTTAATTTCCAACCGTCAGTAGAGGTAAATTTAAGATTATTCAAAAGTTAAATGGTAGATAGGGAAGTTAAAAAGAATTTAAAGTTAATCATTTATACAATTCAAAAACAAAAAGTATATAATATAACTTCAAATAACAAAGATCATGGACCTGAATGAATCTTCCAATGAAATGAAATCTTTAGTTTTGCTTTCACTTTTCGAATTCGATTGGAAAAGTTGTTTGAATTGCTTTGGCGCACGAATATTCGCATAAAAAGGAGAGGAATAAAGAGTAATAGAGACAGTGACCTGACTTTTTCAATGATATATTATTGAGACATCAACTCTGAGTAAGAAATTCTTTTGTTTATGTTATGCATGAATCGATATTAATTGTAACTATACTTACTTTTTGGTTCAATAATCTTATTCCATAGACGTGATTTAATACACGTACATAGACAGAAATAGAATTGTTTTTATATGAAAATCCTAACGAATTGGTATTAGGAATATATTTTTTGGGTATGTGAACACCTAATTTATAAATACACTAAAACCTCTCAAAATCAATTCAGGGAAAGAGTTAGAATAGAGTTACCTTGTTGATCGAAAACGACGAGGTTACAAGAATCAATTTCGTACTCAATGTTGAACACTAGTCTAGACGAGAGATTAATCAAACCTACCTTGAATGTTCCAAGATTGCAATTTAGACAAAGAGTTGCAAAAGGTTTCAAAGTGTTCTGGATGGTTTGAAAGATATGGCGCAAAAGACCCAATATTTCATTCAAAACTAATCTATTTTACAACCTAAATGATAAGTTTATATATGGCGGAAAAAAAAAAGGAAAAAAGAAATGCAAACCTAGGTGGCATCAAATACTAATCCTAATCTCAATTTATTATGGTAAAAAGGAAATAACAAAAATAACTAAACAAAAATAATTAAATAATAGTAAGGTCACACTTGACCCAAAATAAAAAATAAAAAAACTAAGGACTAATTGGCGAAGCCCTAAATAAAACGTCAACATCAACCAAATAAGTATGAAAAATTTTGGAGGTCCTGGCTTAGAGGAAATTTGGACAAGAGAAATTCCAAACTTTCTTTGCTCTTTTACAACTAAATAATGCATGGTCTATTATTTCCAAGCGTTTCGCACGCACTAGGCATTTTGAATGCACATCAACACCTTTCTTTATCAACATTGCCCATCGTTGGCAATAAGCTGTCATTGAAAGCTCTCCAAATAAAAGTCTTTATCTTTAGGGGAATTTGTAGATTCCATAAACATTTCCACCACATTCCATTTTTATTAACACTGGCTGACGATTCTTAGAATTTGAGATTCATGGCTAATTTATAGCCACTTTTCATAGCATGTGATCCTATTTCAAAAAGAGATATAGGTCAGAAATTAGATTAGCATGGAATCCATTTATCTTTGAAAAAGCGGATAGATCGCTCATGTCTCATTCGAAATCTTAGATCATGAATCAACAGATCACGCCCCACATAAGACATTTCCACAGGTAGGATGTAGTAGAGCCAGTCGGCATCAAGTATATATGTGTCTGAAACGTTAACACTCTTTAAGGAACCTTGATACCATTAGGTTTAGATATTTGATTAAACACCAAACTTGTTTTGCTGATTGAAAACCTCTAGATCCCAGAAGTTTAAACCATCAAGCTCTTTAGGCAAACAGATATTCTCCCAGCTCTTTCGATTAGTTCAACGTTTACCATATGTTGCTCCCCACCAGAACCTTACAAAAATTCTAGTTACGTCTTTGCAAAAACTTTTCAGAAGCTTCAAACAACTCATGGCATATGTTTGAATGACTTGGGCAATACTCATGAAAAAAGATTTACTCTCCAGCCTTGGACCATCTTCCATATTCTTTTATTTATGGCACCAAAATTTTCTCCCTTCCATCTTATTAGACAGGAAGGGAGACCCGGATAATAATTCCAGAGGTTTCGGACCACAAAATTAAAAGAATTTTGAAATTTCAACTAAAAAAGATAAAATAAGATAAAAGATAAAAATGGTAAAAACAAACTCATGCAGAATGGATTTCACCTGATTGACTTATAAAATCATGCCAATTAATCTTCAATTATTGATTCCCAGGCAAGAATTCTAATTTATCTAATTATCTCTCCCGAGCAAGTTAGGCCTAATATCTGATTCAATTCTAATATTCCTATCAAGAATTAAAAATTAGAAATTGATTAAAAACAAAACTTTTATTTGTCTTGCGTAGGATTTTGTAGGTCCTCATTCAACCAAACTCCTCTGTTGAATTATTAAAATGTAGCCTAAAATCAACTAAGAAAGAAGCATTTAAGAACATAATAATTCAAACCGATTCTTTTCAAGGCAGAAAATAGGTGTAGGTCACTCTTTTAACCTAATTAAATTAGGCATGATTTTGTTTAATTATTTTCTATTTTATTTAATTCATTTACCTAATGTGATTTTTTGCAAGGAACGGCGAGCGCGACGGAGAAATAATGATGGGCGACGGAGCAGCAACGACGAGGCGCAAGAAGGTGTAGGTCCACATGGTGTCGCTGAAAGTAGCGTTTTAGTGATGCCGTCAGTTGAAAAGTTTTTTTAGCGACGTGTTTTGTAACATGTCGCTAAAACCATGCTGCAGAAAATCTCTTTTCTTACCGTGGCATGCAATTCAAATTCTGTTTCTTGTTTTCAAATTCATTCTATCATTTATTTTTAAAAACTTTTTTTTTGTTCCATGAACTAAATAATGGAAATTCTAAAAATAATTTTTCCTATTTTCATATTTTGAATGTGAAATTTTAAAGTACAAAATTATATTAAAAAGATTAAAAATTTTCATAAATACAGTATTTATAAACTTATTTCATTTTTGTTGAAATTAAAATATGTAAAATATGATATATTATAAGCTACCTAATATTATAAAATAATAATTCTAGAAAATTTATAACATATATATTAATAAAGTAATTAATATTATTTTAGATATAACTCATTAATATGTAATTGATAACTACCCTCATTTACTAATATATTAATTATTAAACACCATCCAGAACTTTTTAAATTTAAACGGATATCTAAAAACACTTAAAAATATAGAATACAATTATTATTCATTGATTTTTTTTTCTTGTTCTTTTTTTTACATTTATGTTATCAGATTCTAACCAAACAACAAAGCACCCTCAAATACCTACAAGAGAGAAAAAGATATTAAAGTAACTCAAAATATATAATTAAAAAAACTAACAAAATTAAAGACTAAATTAATAATATAATTCCAAGCTATCACCTTTTATTAACCAAATTTTATTGTTTACGTGACAAATCTGTTACTAATTAACTAATAAAAGGATATAATTTTTGAATTCATTGCCCCCAGAAAGTAATAAAACTGTAAAAAAAATATTTTGATTTGATTTTATCGAGACCATTTTCAAATATGTGTATGATTTTTGAAATGGACAAACTAATGAGACAGGTAGAAAGCAAATACATACCAAAGTATGTTGAGCATGAAAAGTTTTGAGTTAGTTATAATAATATTTTTGGTGGGATCTCAAAATCAATTGGCACCGATAAGAGTAGCATATATGTTTATTATAAACCTTTGTAAGGTCGTCTCTTTTTAGTCACTATCTTGATTAGATCCCAGTTTTTGACCGGATACTCATTTGAGCTTCTAATGTCATAATAATATTCACGGTTTTATCTCAAGATCAATTGGCTATGAAGGAAATAGTCCATGAACCTTTATAAGGTTTCTTTTCTTTTCAACGTGGAATCATTAACAATCTAGACATATTAGAGCAGTAGTATGTTTAGTTGACACTATGCGCTAAACCAACCTATATATTATAGAGCCTGTTTGGTAATGTTCCTATTTCTTATTTCTCGTTTCTAATTTTAGTAAGAAATTTAAGCATTTGAAGACTATTTATGTTTTTAAAGATTTTCAAAACTATATAGAAACTTTGAAAATAACAAAACAATTTTTTTTTGTTTCTTGTTCTCAATCCCATTTTGTTTCCACATAAATAAAGATCTTGTTTTATCATTCTTGAATTCATGGGTATTATCGAAGAGGTCATATAATTTTATTTTTTTCCTTGTTAAAAAAGAGGAAACAAAAACAAGAAAAGTGGCTCAGTTGGTAACATTCCTATTTCTTGTTTTTCGTTTTTATTTTTATTAAAAAGATTAAGAATTTGACAACTATTTATATTTCTTGCTTCATGGGTATTAGTCATGCATTTCTCTTTTTTGTACCACGAGCGATAGTAGCCCATAAATTTTCTCTAATGTTCTACGAATATTCAAAAGCCATTATTAAGTTACTTTTACCATTGCAACAAAATAATGAACATAAAATAGGACCCATCATCTTTCTTTATCAAACTTGCATGTTGACAAAGAGATGGGCACCTGAACTCTATTTTGTCCAAACTCTTCCACCAAACTACTCCAAATATGGAGAAAAATGCATAATATGGTGGGAGAATGGGGTCTCCCCTCTCCCATGTAATTAATTATTGCATTCAAAAAGAGAGAAATGAAGGGTCCCTCTTCACACCAAAAGAGAAAAAGAAAAGAGAAAAAAGCCAAATCATAATGAATTCCAAAGCAAAAGACAAGGGCCTAACCCTAACCCTAACCCCCTATGCAATTCTCAGCTAAGGTTTTAAAAATGTCAATGTCGATAAAATATTAAGGTCTCAATTTTATGGAAATATTGGTATTAATGGATATTTCATTATAAAAATAAAACATTTATAACAAATAAAACATTTCACCTATCAATATTGGTGATATTTTGTCAAGTTTTATGCTATACTACTATAAAAATTATATTATTTCCTTGTGTCAATGTTGAACCCATAAGCATATAAAATATTAGACATTGTTGATAGAAATTTAATACCACATGTTATCAACAAATTTTTATTTTCTCTTTTTCCATCTTCTGGCATTTGAACAAGTATCCCTTTGAAAAGTCTACCATGTTCTTCTCTTAGCTAATTTGAATTTTCTTAGTTTTGATAATTTTGAAGACAATTTAGATATGTAGAATAGTTTGAAATACATGACTCTAAAATATGGCCGTTAATTTTGTTAAAACTAGCCAAAGTGAGCATACCTCAATGGTAATTGACATATATCTTCAACCAAGAGATGTGAGTTCGATCCCCACCCCACATATCGTACTAAAAAAATTGTTAAAACTAGATAAATAAAATAATGTTGAAATCATCTCGGTAGATAGTTCTAAACATGCATTTTTCCTTTTTTCTTTTTTAATATTAAAAAACATAAACATGCATTTTTTGAAAAGTGAAATCTTCATTTTTTTAGTACACGTGGGGTGAGGGTTCGAACTTACAACCTCTTGATCGAAAATATATGTCAATTACTGTTGAGTTATGCTCGATTTGACTGTAAAATCATTCATCGAGTAAATAATTATAACTATAACAAAAAGATTGTAGCTATTGAATTAAAATTTTTTACAATAATTTTTTACTCACCTATTATTCTTTTTTATTTTTGGTGCTTAACCATGTGAACAATATATATATATATATATATATATATATATATATATATATTCTTTTTATCTTTCAAGGGAAAGATAAAGTTCATCATTTGAGTAGACATATTAATAAAGATACTACACTTATTTTAATTTATGGAAAGTACATCACTATTTGTATCATGGTTAAAAATATGTTATATCTTTTGCTAAATGTATAATGTAATCACTAACAGTTAATGTTTGAGTTTTGTTAGGTTATGGCCATGATATTTTAGATAATTCTAAATTAGTCATTACTGTATTAAAAATTATCAATCTTACCTTAATGTATTGAAAATTTCAAGGCTTTCTGTTAAAAAAAATGTTAAATTTTGTTAAAAGAAAAATGTTTTGTATTATTAAATTATTGTTTTATTAAACTATTTGTAAATATTAAACTGCGACTTGGATGTTATTTTACACACGAAATCCAACCCACAACAAAATTCAACTCACACCTATCAATAAAATCTATTTCTTTTAGTCAACTTAAACATAGCTCGACTGTTTGAGATATATATCTCTAATGAAAAGGTTTTCGTTTCAAATCTCCACCATCACGTGTATTGTTGTATTAAAAAAATCAATTTATCCATTCCTATCTAAAATAGGTTAATAAATTTTAAAAATTCTTTTTATTGAAAATTGTTAATGTCACAAAATGTTAAAGTTCATTAATTGGCAAAATGATTGATGTAATATTAAAATAAGTTTTATTAATTGAATTGAAAAATACAATATATTTTAATAATTTGATAAAATAGACATTAAATTGGTATACTAAACAATTTACAACCTCGTAAACTTATCATTTTTAAATTTATATATTGCTGTTGTCTTAACATTTAGTTACAATGATTGATGGTGAATTCTGGGGGGTCCACGTGTCTCTCGGACGAGTGATGTTATCGAAGAACAAATGATCCTGCAATCAAGAAACCTTAGGTATAAGTGATAGGTTTTTCACTTATTTGGTGGAGGTGGGTCCTCCCCATTTATAAGTTTGGATGGTCGACCAGTAAGGACGACGGTTGGTGTGGCAGGGATGCGTCGCGTTGTACGATGCCTAACAGAGTGCACGCCCCCTGACAATTGGTTGATCGCGCCTCCACCTGTAGGCCTCACCTGCCATCCACATGTAGCGAGGCTTGATATGCTCCCCATACCGCAAGAGTAAAGTGGCACATCTCTCCCCGTCGTCGTAGTGTACAGTGTGTAATCGTTTGTGGTCTCGTACCTCTCCGTGACTGATACGCATCCTGCTCGATTTTTACCTTCAACAACAATATTGAGAACTTAATTAATTAAAATAAAATCCAATGCTTAAAGAATGACGATAAGTTTTTTTAAAAGTTAGCAAAATTAGGAGACGAAATTATATATTTTGCCTACATATTTCACAAAAGTAAACCCTTATTGGATATTTTTTACAACATTTGTGGCTCACAACTCCCTAACTTTGCAATTATAAATCCTACCATTATCTTTATTTGATCTTTTTTATTTTTATTTTTTATTATTATTTTTTCTCATAAAGATGGTGTTCTATGTAAAAGGGAAGAAATTCGTTTTCCCCAAAGTCTAAAGGTTGTCCAATAGTTATTAAATGAGTGCAATAATTTATTCTGACAGTACAATAAATATAGACGAATAGTCAAAGTTGACTAGTAGAAAATAAAGAAATAATGTGTTTCAAAATTTTCTACATGAAATTACCTCTAACATAATTCAATTAAGAATTTAAGAATGAGGGGACAATTCTATCTCATTAGTACAAATTAGTTTTAAATGTAAATAAATAAATAATTAAATATATATATATATATATTTTGTATCAACTTAAACTCAAACGATTAAAGCATCTATATCTCATCGAAAAAATTGAGAGTTTAAATCATCACCCCATATATTATCGTAAAAAAAACATCTTGAATTATAAAAAAAGATTTACTTAAAGGATTTTTAAATTATGCTTACTTTTTTTTCTTTATTTACTATTCCGCCCTCAAAAATTGTTTTGAAATTATAGCAAAAATGTTTAAACTAAAAAAACAAAATTGTCTTCACAAACATTTTTTTTAAGATTTTTTTTTGAAAAATAACTTTAGTTTAGTACATATTATTAATTATAAATTTTCACTATTAAATTAAAAAAAGATGTAATCTAAGTCCTATTCTTAATGGGGCCTTAAATATTAAACTTTTGACGTTATAAATCAATTTAAATAAACATAGGTTTACTAGACATTAATTTTGGGGACTAATATCCTAATCAAAACCGATGCAATGCATATACTATAAACAAAGGAAAAAAATCAAAACGATTATAACTCAGCTATAATTGACATATATAAAAAAATTAAAATTAAAATTAAACAAAATAATGTCAAGAAAATAAATAAATAAATAAATAAAAACTTAAACATAACTCAAGTGATTTAGATTGTGACCCTAAAAACATGAATACAAAATAATTTATTAAACCACAAAATTGAAAGCTTGCATTTTTTTGTTGAGTTATTGGACATGCTATACTAGCCTAATTAATAGGCTTTTTCAAAATAATAATATTTAATGAAACGGAACAATTGGACATTTATTAAATTAAGCATAACTATTTTTTCTTTTTATACGATCTCTTGAGTGTGAAAAAGAAAATGTACCCATTTATTTAAATGTTGATGTCGATAGAAATGTTGAGATCTCAATTTTATGGAAATTTCAATAAAATATCGTTGTGGATAGATATTTATGAAAATGTTATAAAAATAAAAAATTCATAACAAATATTTACAATAATAAATAAGCATTTCACCGGTTTTAAATAAGTTTAAAAATTATTTAGTAACATTGGATTGATATTTTTTTAATATTTTGACAATTTTTTTGGTAAACTAGGAAAATATCGATGTTAAACCCATGACATATAGAAATGTTGACATGTGGACAAAAAATTAATATCATGATTTTTTACATGGGGAGGATTTGAATTCCGACGTTCGGGTCAGAAATAAATCTCTAACTAACTGAATTATGTTTAAATTGGCTAATGTCGTGATATATATCAAAGTTAAATATATTGATCCATCCAATCATTGGGTCACATCCTAGGTTAAAAACACATCCTAGGTTAAAAAATTCACTCTCATCACCAGTAGAAAACAGTAAATATATATATATATATATATATATTTTTTTTTTTTTTTTGAGAACCGAAAACAGTAAATAATTGATGGCTGATCACTAAAATAAGAGATTTGTCTACAAGATTATGACAATTATAGTCCCACTTTTAACTGTCGGTGGCCTCTCAAGGACGTTCATAAAATAGATTTCCCTCCCACAAAAATCTCATCCACAAAGGATTTTTTTTTTTTTTAATCCTAAGTCTCTCTCTCGTTTTTTGAATTTCAAAACGTTTTAACAATATAGTTAAACTAAGAGATCAAAATTTAATTTTCTTTTATTATTATTATTTTTTAAGGTTTCGTTGTCTCTATGATACAGATTCAATTTTCCTATCATATTATGTATTAAACAATTTTATATGGGCTTGTTTGTTTTAATAATGTTTTTTTAAATTTATTTTTAAAATAATGCTGGTTTAAATAAAATTAAATAAAAAATGCATTTTTTAAAACTTAATCCAAAAGGAATACTTTTTGAAATTATTCTGCCACTTGGTCGTCTCTCGCATAAGAAGTGGCACTTTCTTGGCACCATTTATTGACACCATTTAAATCAAGAGACAACCATTTATTGACACCATTTATTGACACCATTTAAATCAAGAGACAACCATTTATTGACACGCATTTGTGGTAGTCTCTACCAAATGCTGAATTTTAGGGAAAAAAATATATTATTATATATTAAACAGTAGTTCTAAATACAATATAGTTGGTAATATTACAGTGGATTTGATGCCAACCCCTCATCCTTGCTTTCTCAGGTTTGAGATGGAGATCAAGTGTTTTATATATATATATTCAATATAATAAGTAGAAAGTTGATTAATAGTTAAAAAAATAGAAAAGAAAAAATAATAAACTTATTATTATTATTAAATAAATAATAATATATTATTATTTATTTAATATAATAAGTAAAAAAGTTTATTAATAGTTAAAAAATAGAAAAGAAAAAACAATAAACTTATTATTATAATTAAATAATAATATATAAAAGAAAAGAAAATACAATGATAATAATAAGTAAAAGAAATGATTAATTTAAAAAAAAAAAAGCATGTGCCCCATTCGAAGGGATATAAGATAGGTGTTTCATCCACTACACTACCAATAGTTATTTTGTAATTACGGCTACTATATAATATATAAAACATAATAATATTTTATTAATTTACTAAAAAATAATGTCCGAGTAGTCGTCGTCCTTGTAATTACGGCTACTATATAATATATAAAACATAATAATATTTTATTAATTTACTAAAAAATAATGTCCGAGTAGTCGTCGTCTGCCAACACATGGTCCAAAAGACGACCATGTCTTGATTTAAAAATAAAAATAAAAATCAGACATGGTGCCAAAAAAATCAAACGTGGCGTCAAGTGCTGAAAACATGGTCGTTTCTTTCTTTAAACGACAACTAAGTGTCCGAGTAATTTCAAAAACATTATTTTTGGAATAAGTTTGAAAAAAATGTATTTTTTATTTGATTTTATTTAAACCAGTATTATTTTAGAAATAAGTTAAAAAAAACATTATTAAAAAAAAGCTCTTGCACCCACTACACCTGGTTATCTTGCTTATAAAACTACTACATAATATTTAATATAACATAATATTTTGTTTTTCCTAAAAATCAACCCTAAGAGAGCCGCCGACTCCAACTACCGTCCATGTACGATCAGCATAGGATTTCAGAGGAGCCCAAAGGCGGAGGTTTCACGATCCGATCTCTCACTTGAAGAAAGATAGCCTAGCTCTAGAAAAAAGGATGCAATGATGAGAAAGTTCTTTTTTCATTGTAACGCTAAGGTGCACAAGACCTCCTTGTGAGTCGAAATAGAAAACAACTTCTTTTCCGGGAAGCGGCTAGTGAAAATGAAGGAAGAAAGACTTGTTGGGAGAGAAATATGCTATATAAAAGGGGAGAGCCGAAACAAGAGTGTTTTTAGGGAGTGCACAGCCTATACTTAGTTTTTTAAGGGTTTATTGCGGGAAAACAGAGGATAGAGTGTCCGACCATTGTTATTCTTTACTTTCTTAAGGGGCAGAGGAGTCCCACAGTAAGCCCTGGTTCAGGGTAATAGCCCGGATGCCGCTCACCAGGCAATGCTATAAGTCCGATAGAAGTCCAAGGTTTCGTCTACTGTCCAGCAAAGAAAGTGAAGGGGAGCGGACAGCAAGTTGGAGGACGCTGCAGAACCGCGTGATTGATCCATCTGCGCCATTCCCTGGGTCGCCTTTGGAAGCGTTCGCCGGTAACCAAAGCGTCACAACATAATAAAAAGGAATGAGTTTCGGACCGCCACTTCTCTGAAAGCATGGTTCTTGCCTCCCGTCGTTTGGCTTCCACTCCAGTTGACCTCTCTTGTTCTCCTGCCGCCCCCTACTTGCTCATTCGAAATGACTACCACAAGAAAGTCGCTCCTATCTCTAAGGGGGCTTATGCACTCCACGTAAAAACGGGAAGACTCTTGTATGTACGGTAACCCTCTCCTACGCTACTGGTGGACTGTTGCACAGAAAGGCCGACAGAAGCAACGATTCGTCTGCGGTCCCTAAATGAATGGGTTGGGTTTCTTCCATGACGAGTTGAGCCTTCCTTTCCTCTGATCTCTCCGCTGATTCTTTGGCCACTCTAGCTTCAAAGATCAAGTTCGAAGATGATGAAGCTGTCATTAAGATCAGCAAGCGACGAACTCCAGCTCATGGAACTTTAACGATAAGCTATATGAGGTAGAGGTGGAAGAAAGGTATATATATAGTTTAATCGTAGTAGGGCCCCAGAACGCTAAAAAGGTGGGGGAACAAGAGTTGTCACGATAGGAAAGAGAAATGACCGGTAGTTGATAGTGGAGCAAAGGCTGGATAAAACATGGATAGGCATGCCTTATCATCCATGAAATCCGCTTTGTACCTTATTGTTGACCGAACCGGATGCACGCCAGGCCCAAATTCTCTCTCAGTCACCCTTTGACGGGGAAGGAGAAGGAGTCCTCGACCCGCAACATCTCGAGGTGGATTTATTCAATCACATAGTTTGGGCTCCTAGAATATGGCGCCCTTGGGGCTTTCTATTTGATTGTATCGAAAGGCTGTTTGAAAGAGAGTAAAACGACCCGAAATCCCAGGAGCTAATCCAAAATCAATTTCCACCTTGTTGAAGATCTAGTGGTGCTACCCGAAGACTTAAATGAATAGCCATCGCTTTTAAGAACAACCGAGATCCAATGAGAATTTGCACATCATCAGCCAACCCCCTTTCCTGGCTTTTGTTCTACTAGCAGTAAGCTCTGCTCCCTCCAGTTCGATTAATTCCGGATTTTTATACCTGACGACCATCCAAGGTTTCATGAGTGCGACTCGGCCGGCGTCACCAAGGAATCGTGGAGCCAATTCTCGAGTCTGAAGTTCAGCGGCTTTCATCGTTGACGAACACCTGCGGCTCGCTCCCTCTTTTTCCAAGAATTGATGCACTTCCCTGGCAGGGGGACTTGAGTCTCAGCGGAACCTTCCCTTTTTCTTCTCTCTCCGCACAACATAGGGATTGACACGCTTTCGGGAAGGATCCCTGCTGAAGGCACTGTGCTTGATAGCCGACTTAGAAGATCGACAATTAGGGGGAAACAAGAGCTTTTGGTTTGGATGCTTCGGTGGGTTTGGATGAAACAGGAAAAGGAAACAACGGAGGGATCCGAATTAGACCTAAATGGGAATGACATGAAAAGTCTTTTTCAAAACCTAGCATTAAGGGCGTTACGACGATATACGAGAGGAATGGAGAAAAACGCTAAAGAAAGAAAGATAGTTGGAGGCCGAAGACCAGAGTCCGGTTTTCACAACATATGAAAAAGAGAGTCTTTGTCCTGCTATTCCCGGCAATCGCTCTACCTCCGTTGTTTCCTTTTCCTCCCGCACAGACGACCACAAATGCGTGTGAATTAGAGACGACCATCTCTTGAATTAAAAAAAAAAACACACACACACACACCAGCTTATGATCCACCAAGTTGGCTTGATCCTCTTTTGAAAAGACGATCAAGTGGCGGAATAATTTCAAAAGCATTATTTTTAGAATAGATTTGAAAAAACATATTTTTTATTTAATTTTATTTAAACGAACATTATTTTCAAAATAAGTTTTTAATAAAATATTATTAAGAAAAAACCCACTTTATATTTAGTATCTTTATTGCACATGATATATATTCATAGAACCGACGTACGAGTTGGATATTATTTGACACACACGAAACTCAATCCACATTGTCAGCAAAATCCGACCCATATATCAATAAAATTCATTAAGTTAAAAAGCCCTTGACCCACTACCACTAAGAGTTATCTTGCTTATAAAACCACTACATAATATTTAATATAACATTATTTTTTATTTTTTATTTTTCTAAAAATCAACAATTGGGTAGTCGTCTCTTGGAGAGACGATCACAAATGCGTGTCAATAGATGGTCAACTATCTTTTGATTAAAAAAAAAAAAAAAAAGCTTATGGTCCTCTGACCAAGTGCTGAAAATGGCTTGATCGTCTTTGAAAAGACGACCAAGTGGCAGAATAATTTCAAAAACATTATTTTTGCAAACAAATATTATTTAAAAAATCTATTTTATATTTAGTATCTTTATTGCACATGATATATATTTATTATAGAACCGACATACGAGTTGGATATCATTTGACACACACGAAACTCAATCCACATTGTCAGTAAAATCCGACCGATATATTAATAAAATTCAATATTTTTTCAACCTCATAATTCATAAGTTCAAATCTCACTTCACATATGTTGTACCAATTTCTTTCAAGTGACATGTACAAATTTAATATCCAAATAGGTTAATAAAACAATAATTTTAATGACATATAAGCTTTCTACTCACATATTTTAACAAATTCTTTTTATTGAAAATTTTTAATACCTCAAGAGTAAAATAAAAATTTTTAAAATATGGAGGACAAAAATTGAGAATTACGGGACCATTTGATATATCTTACCAAAAAGTTTGCTACCTAAAATTTTAAATGTTTTAATTTTACGATTTATGTATTGATTTTTATGTAATAAATTGAATTGAAAATACAATATTTTAATAATTTCAATTGAGGCAAAATTCATCACAAAAACAAAAAATAATTTGACCTATTTATTTTGAACGCCAATACTGAAACATGCAAATCATGACAGAAATAATAGTATAAAATTAAATAATTAGTCTAGTATATTATTCATAATATATTTATAAACTCCAATGCAATTTACATTTGTTTATACAGGAATTTGCACAACGGTTCTTCACGAATTGAACTCGAACCTGGTCTCCGGATCTGACCTGAACATTAGAGTGGACCTGCACAAGGGGGTAAGCAGTATAGATCGGACTAGAGTGGACGCTCAAGTCAGTATAGATCGGACTCCTTATTTAGTTCGAGGTGAGATTCGATACCTGAGCGTGAAATGAAGCCCTCTATTTATAGGTGACGGATCCGACATCACACGCGACCGGCGGTTACATGTCTTTTCTCATATCGGACCTGTCGGGTTCCGAGCAGGTCGGACCCCAGTCAGGTCGAACTTTGGTGCCCATACTTCATCTTTTAAGGGGCAAACCCGGTCACCTCGGCGGGGCCGAGGTGGACTTAAGCAATCCTTTTTTATTTAATTTCTTCAAACACGAATAATGGTCCTCCACGTGTCCTGGGTAAGTTTACCCCCAAACATTGGCCCCCTCTCTGTTAGGTTCGATCTCGACCTGACAGAGAAGTCCATTCGAATCTATTTTGGACACGTGGCGACTTTCTATTTGTAGAGGGAATATGACCGTTGCGGAATACGTTTCGACCTGCCAGGTTGTCGAAGCACTCAAGCGTTTCGCCGTTGCGTATCCCGAGAAGATCCCAGCCGCTCGTCGATTACACGTGTACGGCGCAGAGGTTTTTCCGATCAGCTATAAATAGTCCCGAAACTTCAGGTCAAACCTTACGTTTCCTGAATTTCTGGAGTTCGATCTGAAACCAGCTCGAACCCTTTCTCTATGTCAGTCATTTCTTCTTGCTTTTACTCTTCTTTCAAACATGGTAATTTTCTTGTCTTCCCCCTCCAGTAGCGATAGCTTGGGTAGTTTAGGTCGGACGGTTAGTAGTTCGCCTCCCAAACCAAGTGACTCTGAGGAGGTCTTAGCTCGTAGGTTAGAGTCCGAGCTTGAAGAAATAGAGAACTTTAGGTTCTCAGATGACGGAGAGGACAGTGATACCTCCACCTCGGGCCAGGGTCTGGAGTACCCTTCTAGGATGCCCGAGCATTATCTTGGACCCCTTCGTAGGGGTTTAACATTCCGAATGACATCCTCCTTAGGATTCCAGAGGAAGGGGAAAAAGCTGACAATCCCCCAGAGGGATGGGTCACTCTTTATCTCAAGATGTTTGAGTACGGCCTCAGGCTTCCCCTTCATCCTTTCGCCCAGGAGTTCTTAAACCGAACTGGACTGGCTCCTGCTCAAGTGGCCCCCAATGGGTGGGGTGTCATTTTTGCTTTAGCCATTCTTTTTTGGTTGCGAGCTCGGGATGAGGATGAGGTCGAGCTGCTAAGCGTTGACCAGCTCCTTGGGTGTTTTGAGGCTAAGAGGATAGCCAAAAAACCAGGTCGGTACTATATGTGTGCAAGGAAAGGCGCAGGTGGCATAGTCAAGGGGCCGACCTCCATCAAGGGATGGGTAGGAAAGTGGTTCTTTGCCTCGAGTGAGTGGCTGGCAAAGGACGAGTCAGGTCGTCCCTTCTTTGACGTGCTTGCTAGGTTTGGGAACCTAGGTATGGAGTCTTTCTTGTTTTTCTTTTTTCTTTCAGCTTTTTGATATTCGTAGCTAACTCGAACTTTTTTGTTTACTTTGTGCAGTATCGATCAAGCCGATTCCCGAGCTCGATCAAGCCACCTTCGACACCCTCAAGTTTTACAAGGAGAACTTCCCCAAGGGCAGGAATATCGGAACCTTGGTCACCGACAAGCTTCTCCTAGAGTCGGGGCTTCTTGACTACAACCCCCTAGTTCGGCCAATTGAAGCTTCGAGGCCAAACTCCGAGCTCGGTAAATCGTGTTCGATCTCAATCTCAATTTTAGTTTCAAGTTTTTACATCTAACACTTCATCTTATCCGTATTGCAGCCATGGTGTGTAGATTCACTGGGAGCGTGAAGCGCAAGTCCAAGGGCCGTGCTCACTCCCTCAATACTGTGGTGGGGACTGAACTAGTGACGCCTACGGTGCCACGGACTGAGGCTCAGGGTAACTCTGGGCCGTCTTCTACAGTCCCTACCCCTGTGATCGAACTAGACTTGTCTGGGGGTCGATCTGAAGAGAAGCGTCCGAGGGAAGAGTCTGAGGCGCTTGACGTATCTCCCCTGAACGAGGTGAGGGGAGAGTCGCCTTTGAGGAGAAGAAGAAAGAAGAAGAAGGCCTCCTCCTCCTCGGAAGCTGGGGCTCGTGGGATTCTGCCTATGAGCCATGCTGATTTGGTGGATGACCTCGAAGCTCGGATGGGGGGACATCCGATGTGCGAGCGCGGTTCAGGATGGAACCGTCAAGCTCCGGGGTGAAGGACCAGGTGTCCCGCATCTCGGCCACGTGCTTGGACCGCTGCCTGAGGAGAGCATCCAAGTTCGTGAGTGATCCTGGGTCCGTACTGCAGAGGACCATTGACAACGCTGCCGAGGTAAGATCTGCTTTGCATCTCCTTTTATTATTATTTTTCTTTTCTCGATCTACAGCTTGATCTAACCATTGTGTTCCTTGACTTTCGCAGACGTTTGTCACTTCCATTCATTCAGCTATTATGGTCAAAGCTGAGCTGGATGGAAGGGAGGCTTTGGCAGCAAAGGAGAGGGAGAACTCTTCTGCTGCCTTAGAGGCTGCCACCACGCTGAAGGGCGAGCTGCTAAAGGCCCAAGGCGAGGTGGGTATCTTGAGGGTCGAGGTGGATGCCAAGGCCAAGCTTTTGAAGAAGGAGGGTGAAAAGCACAAGGCCCATCTCCGAGCAACCCATGCGATTACCAAGAGGCTAGAGAAGGAGAAATTCCAACTCTTGAAGGAGAAGGACGATCTTGCTCAGGTCCTTGAGGAGAAGGATACCTCAATTAGGCGCCTCACTGCCGAGCTTAAAGACCTGAAGGAGCGCCTAACCAATGGATCTCTGTTGGAGGAGTCATTCAGGCAACACCCAGACTTCGATGGATTTGCCAAGGACTTCAGCGATGCCGGCTTCAAGTTCCTGATGAAAGGCATTGCTGCCGACATGCCCCACCTTCAGATCGATCTCAGCGATCTCAAGAAGAAATACTCTGAGAAGTGGGCTTCTGGGCCTAATGGGACTCTTGGCCCCCAATCGCTGGTGGAGAAGTACGTCAGAGAGCTGGACTCTGACTACTCCGACATGGAAGAAGAGGATGCTCCTAGCCAAGAGCCCAATGAGATCGGCACAACGCAAGAGGAGGTTCCTTCCCAGCAGGATGGGTCTCAGGAGGTTAACCTTCTAGGTTCTCAGGGCGAGCTGTCCTCCCACCTCGGAAGTAGCTGAGGCTCTCTTTCCTTCTGTCTTTATATATATTTTTTATGTAAGTCTTTGGGCAGAGCTGCAGGGTATATAAGCCTTAGCTCTGTCCTTTTTAATCAATGAAACTTCCATTTCTCCATTTCTGTCTGTTCTTTTACTACTTTTCCCTTTAAGACTCTTTTTAAATTTGCTTGTATAAGTTGGAACTTACAAATGAATAAATTCATCTCGCACCTTTTAACCTAAAGGATCGCACCTCTAGCTTAACTTTGGGCTTTAAGCTTTAAGATAACTCTTTTCACATCGTACCTCTTACCTAAGGTTTGAATTTGAGAGTTTCTTTTGTTAATCTTTAATACTTCTACTCGAACTCGGAAGTCCGAAAGAACACAGCGATTGGAACTTTCTACATCGCACCTTTATCTTGTACGTTCCAAGGATTGAATTTTGGTTCGTAATTGATTTTAACATCGCACCTTGAACCCGTGGGTTTTGAGGATCGAATTTGATCAATTTTTTCCCTTACTTTGCCGATTTTAAGTCTTATGGGAGTCCGTGGCCCCCATTTAATTTCTAATCGAACTCGGAGTTATGAAATTAAATAACCCCATTTATTGAAAGTTCCGCCCCTTGAAAATTTTTACAAGCCCATTTGGGACTATTTTGACATTTCAGGGGTAATAGCGCTTCAAGTGCTCCGCGTTCCATGGATGCGCAAGCACTCTTCCCTCTAGGTCTGCCAGCATATAAGTTCCAGGTCGGACTATGCCTTTGACTTCGAACGGTCCCTTCCAACTTGGGTCAAGGGTGCCAACATGACTCTGAATTTTTCTCAAGACCAAATGTCCAACTTGGAAGCTTCGAGGTCGAACTCGGGCATTGTAATGTCTTGCCATTCTGTTCTGATACTCTGCTAAGCGTAGCTGAGCCATTTCCCTTTTCCCTTCCAATAGGTCCAGGTTAAAGAGTAGCTCTTCCTCGTTCTTTGTTGACTCGTACTGTTCTACCCTGTCTGTTGGTATGCCGATCTCGACTGGTACAACAGCTTCGGAACCAAAGGCTAGCGAGAACGGAGTTTCGCCAGTCGACTCCCGCGGGGTGGTTCGATATGACCACAGAACCTTAGGTAGCTCCTCGGCCCATCTCCCCTTTCTGGAGTCCAACCTTAGCTTGAGTCATCGCTTTATGATCTTGGTTTGACAAATGCATTTTAATTTGGTTGTATCCGGAGTAGGCATCCATGAAGGTGAGTAGCTCGTGCCCGGCTGTTGCGTCAACGAGCTGGTCAATCCTTGGAAGGGGGAAGCAATCTTTTGGGCACGCCTTATTTAAATTTGTTAAGTCCACGCACATCCTCCACCTCCCGTTGGATTTTTTAACTAATACAACGTTAGAGAGCCACTCAGGATACAAAATTTCTCGTATATATTCAGCTTTCAAGAGTTTGTTTACTTCCTCAACAATTACATCATTCCTCTCTTTATTTACAGGTCTTCTTTTTTTCTTTACAGGTCGGAATGATGGGTCTACGTTGAGACGATGCACCATGATCTTTGGGTCGATACCAGACATGTCCTCGTGAGACCATGCGAAGACGTCTGAGTTAGACCTGAGGAAGTTGATCAGTTTTTCCCTGTCAGTGGCCCCCAGTTTGGTTCCTATGCTTACTTGTTTTTCAGGGCTAAGTAGAGGAACAAGCTCGAGCTCTTCTGTTGGCGGGGAGAACTGCCTTTTGCCTTCCTTTGGCAGGTCGGCCTCTAACTCCTGCAGCTTGCCACGACTGGTTTGCTCTTCCAGGGCGCATACTGCCGACCCTTTAAGCGCGGATGCATAACACTCCCGTGAGGTTTTTTGCTCACCTCGGACCGTGCCCACCCCATTCGGGGTTGAGTATTTCAAGACTTGATGCAGTGTGGAGGGGACGGCCCGAAATGAGTGGATGATGGGTCTCCCGAAAATGACATTATAGGCCGATCTGCCGTCGATCACTACGAACTCGGCCATCTGCGTTACTTGGGTAGCATCTTGCCCGATAGTTACCAGCAGGTCGATGCACCCTTCAGGGGAGACCGATTCTCCAGAGAATCCAACCAAGGGTGTTGGACTCTTCTTCAATTGTGACCTGGTTCATCCCAATGCTAGATATGTTGAGAGGGACAAGATGTTGGCAGATGCGCCTCCATCAACCAATACTCTTCGGACCAGGACGTGGTCAATGAGAGGGGCGATCACGAGCGTGTCATTATAGGGCAAATGGATCCCCTCTAGATCGGCATCACCGAAAGTGATGGAGCAAGTAGGTTTCTGCTCCCTGATGATGCATACCTCGTGCCTGGCCTCGCGAGCTAGCTCTTTCCTCTTGTTTCCAGACTGGTCCCCGCTCGGACCTCCGAAAATAGTGTTGATGACCGCAGGTCGGTCATCCCGGCGAGGCGGCATTCTTGAACGCTTCCTTTCTTCTTTCTTTTCGACCGAGTTAGACCTCGGTTTGCCACAAATTTTTTGAAGTAGCCATCTTGAATGAGATCTTCAATTCCCAGCAACTTGTCGTATTGTGGTCGTGATCGCGATGAAAACGGCAGTACTTGTCTTTGTTACGTTTTTCTGGGTCTCCCCGGAGCTTCTCGGGCCGGTTGAGGAGCTTTTCCATCCCAATCTCCTCAATGTTTGTAAATATTTCAGAGATTGGGATGGTGGTCGGGGTATAACGTTCGTAAGGTCGGCTTCGGTTAGGGCCACCGTCCGACCTGCGATACTCAATTCGACTACTGGAGGAGAATGGACCCTTATCCTTGGACTTGACATCAGGCCTCCTCGTCTCCTGGTTCAATTTCTTCTGGTCGATCCGCTTCTCAGGTCGGCCAGTTTTGGTTCGGAGTAGCTCCTGTCCATCAATGACTTTTTTCGCCTTCTGCAATACTTCGGTGAAGGTGGCTGGAGCCTCCTCTCCATGTTTTACTGTCAAGGTCTCATCGGCCAGGCCGGTGAGGAAGTAGCACATGGCCGAATCATCAGAGCAGTGCGCGACCTTAAGCTGCTCCTCCTGGAACCGTGTGACATATTCTCTCAGCGTCTCTCCTTCCTTCTGCCTGATGGTGGCAAGGTGAGTCGCTGTCTTTCTATCATAATGCCCAGAGGAGAACTGACTGATGAACTCCTTCCTCAGCTGGGAGTAGGTCGAGATCGACCTGGCCGGCAGTCTTCGGTACCACAAGCGCGCACTGCCTGTGAGCGCGATCTGAAAGGCGCGGCACTTGATCGCATCCGTTGCCGCTTGAAAATCCATGAAGCCCTCGAAGACCTCAACATAGTCTTTGAAGTCCTTAGACCCATCATAGGGCTTCATGGTGGGAGTCTTGAACTTCGGAGGGATTGGAGCCTCCATAATATCCGAGGTGAATGGCGATTCTCCCAAGTCGCCATCGTCAAACGGGCTCTCCTTCTTCTCACACTTGGCTTTGAGTGCCTCGACCTGTTCATCGAACCTGTGTTTCATCAGGTTGAATTCTTCCCTGGTGATCACGGCTTCCAGTGCTAGGGGCTTGTATTTTGATTGAGCCTTTAGGTTCGAGTTGGAGAATCCTCGGGAGTAGGAAGGAGAGTCTTCCGGCTCCCGAGATGCTCTCTTCTTCTTCTCAGTGAGATGTTTTCTCAGATCGTTATCTCGCAAGCTGTAATCCACCCCTTCATTGTTAGGAATGGGCTCGTGATCGCCATGTTGGATAGATGGAGCTCCCTTTTCACCGGGCTCGCCCGGGGCTATAGAAGGAGATGCAGTTCGGTTAGCACGCGTTGCCTCGGCATACATTTCTTCCATTGTACGCAACTGATGGCGCATATCATCCAACTCGCGCTGGAGAGTAGACAGAGCTTCAGGGTCTGCTGCCTGGTTGGCCCTTTGGGAGGTCTTTCTCGACGTCCCTCCTCGGCCTCTACTGGCTTTTAAGGGTTTCGGGTGAGCAGGTGGTAGCTCTTGGTTCGCATGGCGGGCAGATCTGCGCGGCAGATCTCCCTCTTGCCCTACTCGGACCTGGTCCTCGACTATCCTTGCACCGAGGTCTCGCTGAGGGCCGTATCAGCGTTTACACCCTTTTGTTCTGTCGTATTGGCAGAGTTTGCTGGATGCACCATCTTTGCGTATATATTTTTTTTAGATCGGGATGACTTAAGATGTCGTCCCCACAGACGGCGCCAAATGTTTATGCAGGAATTTGCACAACGGTTCTTCACGAATTGAACTCGAACCCGGTCTCCGGATCTGACCTGAACACTAGAGTGGACCTGCACAAGGGGGTAAGCACTCCGACGCTCAAGTCAGTATAGATCGGACTCCTTATTTAGTTCGAGGTGAGATTCGATACCTGAGCGTGAAATGAAGCCCTCTATTTATAGGTGACGGATCCGACAGCACACACGACCGGCGGTTACATGTCTTTTCTCATATCGGACCTGTCGGGTTCCGAGCAGGTCAGACCTCAGTCAGGTCGAACTTTGGTGCCCATACTTCATCTTTTAAGGGGCAAACCCGGTCACCTCGGCGGGGTCGAGGTGGACCTAAGCAATCTTTTTTTATTTAATTTCTTCAAACACGAATAATGGTCCTCCACGTGTCCTGGGTAAGTTTACCCCCAAACAACATTCGAGCCCAAAAGTACTGATTTCATAAATATTAAGGTGTCATTTAATTACTCTTTGATTCTTTTATTTTTTATTTTTAAAAAATATGGTTGTTTTGTAACTAATTTAGTTTTATGACTATAAATATCAGTATATTCTTTTGTTTGTTGATTTATAATAGAAGTGAAACTGAAGTACTGATATAGATACATCACAAATAATATTCTTCTTCTTCTTTTCCTTTCTTTCTTTTGTTCTTTCTTTGATAAATCACAAATAATATTCTTTAAGCACATGTCTTGTTGAAAATAATAAATCATAAAAGTCATAATATTCTTTCTAACTTTAAATGAAATAAAATTACTTTCACATTTTTTTTTACCATTTTTATTCCGATAGATGTAGTTTGATGAACTTTGGTGTTGCTTTAGGGTGTGTTTAAGAGTGATAGTACAGTTAGTGATTTTGAGAAAAAAAGATTTCAATATAATTGATTTTCTAAAATTATCATACCATGATACCTTTAAAAATCAATTTAAAGTGACTTTAATTAAACTTTTCTAAAATCATTTTTTTAATTTGTCAAACGTCATCAATTGAATTGGGAAGTGATTTTGACAATGGCATAAAAGTAATTTGTCATACCAAAATCACTCACAAACGCACCTTTAGTAAGACCATATCGAAATTACCCATGTTCGATACACTATCTAACATAGTCCAATAAACTCAAACGAGCATCCAGTCCGATAATGATATTCTATATCAAGATTATTGGTAAGTCCAAAAGAGTCACCATCTTGATACATGGGTACTACTATTGTTATTGTCAATTAGTTTTAAGATGAAATCTCTTGAGTCTTAATATGGTATCAAACCCAACAAATTCAAGCGACCATCAAATCCAAAAATGAAATTCGATCAAGATTGATTAGCTTGAGGAGGCATATTAAAAGGATCCACATTAAATTCATAATATATAAAAATTATTTCTTTCATTGTCAAATTGATTTTGAGGTTTAAAGGTGGGTGAAATATATGTTTTTAACATATTTAACAATTTTTTATAGGAAAATAAACCAACGAAGGGAGGCCGATCGACCTAAATTAATTGAAAAAGATTTTACACAAAGTTCTCCAACTTTATTAGATTCTTGGGAAATTGACATAGATAACCTAAAAAAGTTTCTATTTTGCTCAAATGACCTAAATTATAAAAATTAACTCAACTGACCCAATTTTAACTTTTCTGACATTTCAGAGAGTCTGTAATTACGAATGTACCCCCGGATTGGTGTAATTAAAACCATGGGCGAGTTCCACTTAATTCATGGCCGTGAATTTATTAAAGTACCACGAACATATTAATTCCCCACCAAATTTTTGTACTTTCATTTATTATATACCCATACATTCTCATAGATTGTAGAGAATAAAAGTATGTTTCATTTAGTTTTGTCTACAAGCACATCTTTCACGTGGTTTTGAAGAAATTCCATATCTTTTCCAACATTTTTCACATCTTCAATCCATTAAAGGAAGTCAATTTATCATCTTTGACACCTGAACGAAGTTAGTTTTTTATTGGTTCATAATATTACTTTTGACTCGTCCATAATATGATGTATGTAGTTGGACTAAATGGAATTCTGAATTTCGATCAGTATTTTTTACGGTAAAAAAAGTTACATAAGTCAATGATTCATGGCCATGTTTCTTCGTTTAACGGCCGTAGTCAATGGTGTTATGATTAACGGCCGTGGTTTTAGGTGATTTCGGTCGTGGTTTCATACAGATAACCTTAATCCCCGTCACGGCCATGGTCCACTTTGTTCGATTCGCGACCGGGGTGTTTAGAACCACGGCCGTGGTTGTGTGATTAATGGCCGTGGTAACATGTTACCTCGGCTGTGGTTCTTAATCGACTGATTAATGGCCGTGGTAACATGTTCATTCGTCGCGGTCCTGTAATGTTTGATTCATGGCCGTGGTCACAAATTCACTCGGCCGTGGTGCTTTACCGTCTGATTAATGGCCGTGATATACTATTTTTCAAGCTCGTTAGATTCATGGCCATGGTGGCCGTGGTCACAAATACCCTCGGTCGTGGTGCTTTACTAATGGCCGCGATATACTATTTTCAAGCTCGTTGGATTCATGGCCGTGGTCACAAATTGCCTCGGTCGTGGTTTTTTACCGTCTTATTAATGGCCGCGATATACTATTTTCAAGGCCGTGGTAAAAAATTTTTCTGAACATGGTCTTCTATTGTTCGATTATGTGCCCCCCCCCCCCGTCGTTTTTGTGCGTTATATTATGGTCGTGTCTGAAACTAACACGGTTGTGGTCACTTTGGTTACTAATTACTTGTTTGTTGTTATTATTATCCATGCAGGATCAGGATGCGTCAACTATTTGTGATCTACGGTGGCAGGTGGAACGAAGCTGGTACGGTGTACGAAGGGGGTGTCATGGGTGGGCTAGACGTTGATGAAACGATAACATATGCCAACCTAGTAAGTGCCTTGCACATGCTTACTAGAATTGATCCTGACCAATTTGATCTTATTGTACAGTGTATATAGATTTGATTTTCGGTACGAAGTCCCGAACTATTTGATATTTGATGACAGCAGTTTGAGATTCTATTTGAATGGCCCTCCCGATCCGTCACAAGTACCCTTGTACGTAACCGTCGTACCTAAAGCATCATATGGTAGTGGGAGTAGGAGAGGAAATAATTTTTTCGAAACCCATACATCGTCTTCATTCCCATACTACCCAGGGCAGAATGATCCATGTTTCGGCCGTTCTATTTCTATTGACTGTCCTCTGGACGATGTCGGTGTCCCCTCATTTGTCTCACAGATTACACCATTGGCCGATAACGTTGTCCCATGTAACCTAGACGACGACGAATCTGCGTACTATGGTCAACTGTACGAGAATGAGGTTGAGTACGAATTTCAAAGGGATGATGAGTATGAGTATGACGAATATCGTACCGAGGATGGGGTTGAGGACGATGGTGGGAATGAGTATGACAATGGGGAGGAGGATGAATATCATACCGAGGATGTGCTCGACGACCATTATGAGGATGAAGGTCAACATGTTCACGAATCCCATATAGTGAGTGAGAATGCACCTGGTCAAACAGTTGCAGAAGCTATTTCACGTCCGCTTCAGAATATCATAACTTGATAATAGATTTAGGGGAGCTTGGTGAACACAGCGAAAAAAATTTCCTTGATTAAAATAAAGAAACTTAAAAAGAAATTAATTAAATTGAAATAAAAAACCAATCCATTTGATAATGATTTTGGTTTTAGTTTATATTTTTTAAAATTATACTGGTTTCATTACATTTTTAGTATATTTTTCACATTTTTTAATAACACATTTGAATTTTTAGCCAAACGTTGAAAATAAAATAATTTTTTTAAAATAATTTTTTTTATGGCCCTCTACAACCATTTCTATTTTTAATTTTTAGCTTTTATGTTTTATGTTTTTAAGAAAACAAAAACATATATTTGATAACTTTTTTTTATTTTTTGAAAAAAAAAACATATTTGATATCACTATTTCTTTTTATTTTTTATTATTTAAAAAGTTAGAGAGTTGAGATATGATAGAGATGGAAAAGTCTATGTAAAGTAGAGATGACGATATAGGGTGGGCCCAAGAGTCTTGATGTCGTCCTCATCGTTCTAGCTTGTCCTTGCAAAAACTTGTTATCCTCATCTCCACCTCATTCTCCAATTATTGGAATCAAGGTTCATGTCAAGGAATCCTCGTTTGAGGGTGAGGATTTGTGCTAGAAAAATTACTCAATTAATTTTAGTTATTTTTAGAATTAAAAAATAAAAAATAAAAAAAATATATAAATTATATTATTTTACTGAAAAACTATAATACAACTAGTATAGGTAATTAATTTTAGTTATTTTTAGAATTAAAATATATATATATATATATATATATATTAATTATATTATTTTACTGAAAAACTATAATACACTAGTATAGATAATTAGTTTAAAAAACATTTAATATTTTATTCATAATTTAGTAAAATGGTTAACAAAACTATATATTTGTTATTAAAAAATTGAATAGAGGATGGGGTCCGGGTTTGATGGAAAATATATTCTCTATTTTTGTCTTCCTAAATATAGAGACGTGAAAATAAAAATTTAGAGAGATAAAAAAATTTAAAATAAAATTTTTAGAGAGACCATAAAGAAGGTTTTAGAGAAAGAAAAGTTAGGGAAAAAAATTAGTAAGAGAAAAGTTAGAGTTAGGAAGAAAAATTAGAAAGAGAAAAATGTTAATTTTAATAATTTTGATATTACTGATAAAAACATAATATTAATATTAATAATTTTTAATTTATATAAAAAGTGGTATATGCTAATTTATTAATTTAATTATTTATTATAAAATTTTCAAAAATACCATCAACTTTTATACCGATATTTATATCAATAATTGAGATCTCCAACACTTCAATCGATGCTATCGATACTGTGGTTTAAAACCTTACCTCAAACCCACAAAATAAGTAAATACCTTACATTTTCAAGCTTTTGAAACTCATTGCAATCAACTCATACACATAAGACATAAGTTTCCATATTCAAACATCTCTAGTTCCTGCATTCCTCCTATTGTTAAAGATCTCACGTTGAAAAGATAAGAGACCTAAAAACGGTTTACAATAGTGACTACTCTTCCCCTTACCAATTGATCTTGAAATGGAATCCATAGATATTATTCTTCTTCTTACCAATTGATCTTGAAATGGAATCCATAGATATTATACAAATCACCCGTTAGATTTCAAGTTCTCGAAGTCACAAGGGTAAACAAGTAAAGAGTAAAAAGAAAAAAGAAAAAAGACAAATGCAGAAACAATGTAGCAGGCTTTTGATCTGACAAAGTTTTTTGTTGAAGTTCTTAGGAGGACATGTTGTTTGGTACCAAAGAGTGTTTCAGAAGCAAAACCAGAAGTCTTAAATTGCTTCTCTTCTCCATTTTTTTGCCATTTCATTTCTCCTTCTAACTTTTGCATGTGAAACTCCCAACTCATTATTCACTCCCACTTTTCTTCTCTGTTTTTGTTTTTATGTGCACTATTAGGCTATGCCCATCTGTTTTGACATATTCCTCAACTATTCCCATCACCAAAATACCAAAATTTCTTTCCTTTCCTTTTTCAATCTCCATCCCCATCTTGGCTTCTTTACTCAAAATTATGTTTCTCTTTCTAGTAGAGGAAGAGAGAGAGAGAAAGTGAGAAACTACTAGAAAAGAAAAGAAAAAAAAGTTTGATTAGATTGTGGTTTGTTTTAATAATTAAAAGTTTCGATGAGATTTACTTATTTAATATTACTTTGGTCCTCTAAATTTATGTTTTGATACAAAAGTTTGTAACTTTTGTTTATGTATTTTCAAAATATCTGTTTTGTCCTGGTTATACTTTTAGAAATTAATCATTTTGGTCTACTCAATTTTATTTTTATCTCATTCTAATACTTCAGTTGACATGTAACCATAAATTCGTACCAAAGAGTTCTTATTATATATAAAATTTGCGTTAAAATTTCATAAATAAGGATCAAAATATTTGTTTTTTAAAAATAGAAAGACCAAAATAAAATGAAGTAAAACATGCAGAGATCAAAATAATATTTAAACATATTTAATAAATAAGTCAATATAAGTAGACGATGCAGGGAGGAAAAAGGTTTCTAATATGAAGTTCAGTAATATCTATTATTTTTATCGATACTAAAAATTTCATTCAAAATTAATTCTTTAATATTGATCTACCACACATCATTCTTAAATAAATCTACGTTTAAATTAAGCGTAGTATCTATATATTATTATACTGATGAAACTGTTTAAATAGTGTTTTGTCCAAGTTTTTTCGGCTGCTTAACAATGAAATTACTTTGCATTGGCATTGCTAACTTTTTCCGGTAAAAAAAAAATTGTTCCAAGAATAATATTATTGTCAACAAGAACATAACTTGATGATTAAGACTCTTTACTCCTTCCTTAGAGGTCGAGGATTGAATCTCCCATCCTACATTTCCTCCGCTAGAAATAAAATAAAAAACTTTTAAACTTTTATTCTTTAAGTTTTATTATTTAATCCTAATCGAAAAAGCAAGGTAATATATGGATAATTGACAAGCTGAATTTTCTAGTAACTCTAAATAATATCTTAGAGTGATTGAGATAAAATATTATAAAATAATAATTTAAAATAGTTATAAAAATAGAAGCAAAAATTATTTCGTAAGTTTGAGTACAACAAATTTTGGTGGGAATTATTATTATTATTATTTTATAAACATGTATGGCGGGAATTTGAAGCTTCTTCCTTAATGAATGTATACATGTTAGGAGAAAAAGGATTTCATGTCAGTTAATAATGCATTTATTTGAAATTTATTTATTTATTATTTTGTAGTTCAAACGGTATTTATTTATATTTTTCCTATGTATTATATATACATAGATATAAATAATAGAAATGCTAAAATTCATTATAATTGCATACTATATTAGAATGTTGTGTTGGCCTTATCTTTGAAATATATTTTTAAATATAGTTATTTTTCTTTCAATTATGGAGTCTAATTAATATTATCATTATTATTATTAGGATTTTTTTAATAACTCGAAATCGATGTGGTATGGTTCCGTCAGTTGAATCTCTATAATTGGGAGTGTCGACTGCCACCCAACAATGTAATCGACATTGCGAGACTCGTCCTCAAATGGGGAGAAGCTCCAGCTACGCGCTTTATGGAGTTCGAGTCAGAAAATGAGTATCTTCCATTCGACCAGAAGCCCACTACACTACCACCCGCGGGAAGTATTATTGTTAGGATATTGAACTTTAATTATTAAAAAAAATGAGGGATGGAGTGTTTGAATTATGGAAGAATTTTTTAATACATTGTTTGTGCATTGTATTTGTCTTGTCACTATCAACACTTCCTAAAGGACTTTCCTATCAACGTCACATGTATGGGTATCAACATCACATGTATGAATATGTAAAGTGTATATAAATATTTAGGTTAAATTATACATTTGGTCCCTATAGTTTAGGTATAATCTTAATTTGGTCATTTATAGTTTCACAAGTTTCAATTATGTCCATATGGTTGAGTTTAATTTCAATTGTATCCTAATGACTTTTAAAAATTCCAATTCCATTATTGTACTTCGGTTAAATCTCAAAATTTATTTTTGTCATTGCAAAATGTTACGATATTAAATATGTGATATGTTTTCTATTTACGTGACAATGAGTTGAGTTAGGTATGTAGTTTAATATGGAATAAAAAATAGAATAAATGCTTTTGATTTTGGTGGGTAAAACATGGTTTAAGGACTGGTTTTGAAGTTTTAGTCAAACTATAATGACTCAATTTTAACCTTTAAAACCGGACCAAATTGAAACTAAAATCGTATCCAATCATATAATTTTCAAACCATAGAGACTATATTGAAATTATACCCAAACCATAAGGCCAAATTTGTAATCTAACCTTGTGTTGTTTGAAAATGTATTGCTATTTTTTTTTTTTGCCAAAATATACATTTGGTCCTTATTGCTGATGTTTATCAATTAAATCTCTATTTTTAAAATGATTTAACAGTTTTAATCAATTATATCATTTATGTTCATAGATGTTAACCATTATGGATAGTTCATTTGTCCAAAGAGATAAGATTAATGAAGAGATAATGGATTCAAATCTCAGGATAATCACCTTAAAAAGAGTAATTCTCTTGATTTAACTAAAATCATAGTCCAAAGAAAGATATATATATATATATATATATTATAAAAGCATCAAACTTTCATTTATTTCAATTAAATATTTGAGTTCGTATAAAAATTATTTAAGTTTTTATTTAATATATAAATATTAAATGCGACATCACGTCAAATCGATCGCTTTAGGCCACACATGTGGAACCCAATATGAAGACTACAAATAAATAGCCTGTGATTCATTTTTAACTTAATATAAAATCAACCATACTTATAATATTTATTATTATTTTTTTTAGGACATCTGATCCAAAACTATTGAACTATATTTTTATTGACAACTATATTTATTTTAGTAATCTATGTTAGAAAATGTTGAAAGACAAATAATTTTTTATGTTTTTAATAAAATAAAATATTATCACTATTTTACTGATATATATTAAAATAATATTTATGAGAAATACTTTTCAAAATTGGCTTTAAACCTATAATATATTTTAGGTTAAAATGTAGTTTTTGTCCTTATGTTTACTCTCATCTATAATTTAATGCTTAATTTTCAAAATTTATATTGTAGTTTTAGTCCCACAATTTCCAATAAATTTCAGTTTTATTTTTACTATCGGAATAGAAGGAAAGATTGATTAATATTCACGTTTATAGCAGGGGTGAATGCATTTTGTATCCTCGAAAACTTTAGATTAGTAGGGAGTATATTTTATTCATTCTTCAGAAGTTGGAGGTTCAATATTCCAAAATTTACCTATCTGTCAATATGTATATAGAAACGTTCAAGTGGTTTATTTATGAGTCAATTTCTATTCTATTTAATAGATAAATTAATCTTGTTAATATTTTTAAGTGCTCCCTACACCAACATCTTCCGATTTTATGAAAATAGTATTTCATATTTATATGGTAGTACTAAAAAGGTAGTACTAATAAGTCATGTCACTTTTTTGTCATAACTAATTTCAACCATAATAATTGAATCTAAAATTTATTAAAACTTAAAAGATAAAAATTTTAAATTACAAGTTTAGTTATTGGACTTTTAAGGTTGTGTCTAATAGATATTTAAAATCTAAAAATCTTTAAATAGAGCGCCTCAAATTTTCATTTTGTATATAATATGGGTTTAAATTTAAAATGTTTCTAATAAGTTCTAGAGCTTCTAACTTTCTATCTTATAAATTCGAACAATTTAAAAAATAGTTAAATAGATTATGAACATGTCATACACAAAATTGAAAATTTTTCAGATCTATTAGACACAAATGCAAAATCCACTGAAAAACCTATTAAACAAAAGTTAGAAGTTTGGAAACCTCAAACACTCTTAAAATTCATATAAGAAACCATTTCAAAAATTTTAGGATCAAACTTATAATTTAATTGAGAATAAAAGATAACCAAAAAATTTTTAACTTCTACCTAGAAAAGTTTTCAATGTGGATTCTGATAAAAACGTCCAAGAATTCATACCATATATTTAAACTAACAAATAAGGAAATTCACCATTTTAAAATAAGTAAAAAAGATTATTTATATTAATATTATGTCCATCATCAATAATATTCCATTAATATTTTTTCAACTTTTTTTCGACGCTATAGAAATATCGATCCATTCCATGTCATGCAATGAAAATGTCGACACGTCGGAAAAAAAGGTTATTAATAGGGGAGGAGTGAGAAGGGAAGTAAATAATTGAGGAAAAATCAAAAGAGAATCCAAAGAGAATGGTGGGCCCACAGAAGAAGAGTAAAAACAGAATTTTTTTTTTTTGTTATGGGGAAATGAGCAAACTTTGCAACAACCAAGGGCTTGTTGGAGAAAGGAAGCAGCAGCATTACATTATACAAATACAGAAATTGATTTGATTTTACAAAGCAGAGATTTTTATAATATATAGTTTTGGATGTGGACTGCTACAGTAAGTGCATTACAACTAATTAATAAGTAATAAATAGACACAATTTTGGGAAGTGAAAAAACGACAAATCCTAAACATTAAACAACAGAAAAAAAGTTCCAACACTCATCACACTGCAGCAGCAACAAGGCTTCCCTGTTCCAAATCATAATCCTCTTATCAACGTGCCATTTATTTTCTGACGTCCACTTTTTGCTTCCTACAATGACAATAAAGATTCGCTTTAATGATGCTTAGAAAAGTAATTAAATGAGAACAAAGTTAATTATTTGATTATAGTGATGCATTGAGAGTTTAGACTTTATGTTAAATTAAGGTACCTTGGAAAGGCTTAGTGTACTCTAGTAGTGAGGAGGGGGAGGAGACGCGTAGATGTAGACGGGTGGCGGTGGTGGCGGAGACTTGTAGTGGTAGACGGGAGGTGGGTGGTAGGGCTTTACGGGGGTTGGAGGCGGGTGGTAGGGTCTAATGGGTGGTGGTGGCGGCGGGGACTTGTAGTGATATGGTGGGTGGTAGGGTTTCTTGTAGGGTGGTGGCGGTGGAGGTGACTTGTACTTGTAGACTGGTGGCGGCGGAGGAGGAGACTTATACTTGTAGATGGGTGTTGGCGGGTGGTACGGCTTTTTGTAGGGTGGTGGCGGAGGTGGAGATTTGTATTTGTAAACGGGTGGGGGTGGAGATTTGTACTTGTAAATTGGTGTAGGTGGGTGGTATGGCTTTTTGTAAGGTGGTGGCGGAGGAGGTGACTTGTATTTGTAGACTGGTGGTGGTGGAGACTTGTACTTGTAAATCGGGGTAGGCGGGTGGTATGGCTTCTTGTACGGTGGTGGTGGAGGTGGAGACTTGTACTTGTAAACCGGTGTGGGCGGGTGGTATGGCTTCTTGTAGGGAGGTGGTGGGGGTGGAGACTTGTATTTATACACCGGTGGTGGTGGAGACTTGTACTTGTAAATCGGTGTGGGTGGGTGGTATGGCTTCTTATAGGGTGGTGGTGGAGATTTGTACTTATAAACTGGTGTAGGTGGGTGGTATGGCTTCTTGTACGGTGTTGGTGGAGGTGGAGACTTGTATTTGTAGACTGGTGGTGGTGGAGACTTGTACTTGTAAATCGGTGTAGGCGGGTGGTACGGCTTCTTGTACGGAGGTGGTGGAGGGGGTGACTTGTATTTGTAAATCGGTGGCGGTGGAGACTTGTACTTGTAAATGGGTGTAGGTGGATGGTAAGGCTTTTTGTACGGAGGTGGCGGAGGAGGTGACTTGTATTTGTAAACTGGCGGCGGCGGGGGTGGAGACTTGTACTTATAGACAGGCGTGGGTGGGTGGTATGGTTTTTTATACGGCGGAGGTGGTGGAGGAGACTTGTACTTGTACACAGGAGGCGGTGGTGGGGGAGATTTGTAGTGGTAAGGCGGGTGGTAAGGCTTCTTGTAGGGAGGGGGCGGTGGCGGGGACTTGTAGTGATAGACCGGTGTCGGGGGAGGAGGGGAAGAATAGAGATATTCGTTGGCCTGAGAAGGCAAAGATAGGGAAAAAAGCACTGCCAAAACGGCAAAGCCCAGAGAGGCCATTGAAGAACCTCTTTTTCCCATATGTTTTGGTTTTGGTTCTGAGCCCTTAACCACAGCCTAAACTTCCCCTTTTATAGCTTCAAAATTTTACCATTTCAACACTCATAAATTATGGTAAAGATTCACTTTTTTAATCCCAAATAAAAAGATAAAAAAAAAAAAAAGTAGGATCCAATTTTGAATAGTCAAAAGAAGACAGACCCAAAAGAAAAGAAAAAAGAAAAAAATCCAAAATGGGCTGTCATCAATGTTTTGGACAAGTGAAGTGAGAGAGAGATCACAGGACACAAACACCCAAAATTTAATTGATTAACTAATTAAGCAATTATTGGCGTAATTATATTATAATATATACTTTAAGTGAATGAAAAAAATAAATGGTTATTTATTTATACAGATTTGATCGAGGCAGTGCAAGCTAAGCAAAACAAATTAAATAAAAGTAAAGTCGTACAGAGTTCATTATTCTGGAGCAGAAGATTAGTTGGTGCTGTAATTCAATCTTTAAATAGAGTTTCTTTTTAATTTCTTTTTATTTATTTATTTTGTTGAGTTAAAAATCTTTTTTAGTTGAGGTAACGATTTACCTCATAAATTTAGGTTATTGTATTTTCAAATTAATAACAATTTACTCATATATAACCCCTTAAATTTTGTAATTTGTATATAAGAGACAACATCGTCATATATTTTAGATTAAAGTTTAGAGACTGAAACCTTACTAATTTGAAAATATAGGGGCTAAATTATTACTTAATTAAAATTACACGGCCAAAAATTTAGCTTTTTAAATTTTAATTATTAAAATTGTGAGTGTTGGTTGTTTAATGGTTCTATTGCTGTGGTTGCTAAAACTTTTCCATGATTTTGTCCTTAGGCTTGGGACCCGGCGGCTGCTCTGTATCCCTCTATGGCGCGCCATAATAATTATATCCATATATTTTGTAATATTTTTTTTTCCTACTTTAACTATAATATACATTGATGCAGAATTCTATCGAGCTCCACACGTCGGTCACAAACTAATATGAAGCGAGTTGTCGAGGTGTGATCTCTTGAGATAGCAGAACCTATACAAGGAACAAACACTCTAATGTTGTTATCGGACACAATTGCGTACCTAAAGTGTGGGGTGGAGTGTCCTTTTTATAGGTAGGGGGACAAGTTAAAGTCGTTGGAGCCATTCTGATTGGCGGTTACGGTTGTCAGGCCCTCAGGTCGGTAGTTTAGGCCTGAGGTCGCCTTCCTCAGGTCGGTGGAGCTTTAGTTGCCTTCTCAGCTCGATGGGTTGTCAGGTACGTCGACGGGTATGGATGGTCTAATTTTTTATTTCTGGTGACTTCGAACTGAGTTGGGATGTACATGTGTCGAATCTTAATTTCACCAACTATACAATATTGAAGTATGATTCGTTTTTCTTATGTACTATACGATACTATACGATACAGTTATCTTTTCAAGCTTAAATAATAAGTTTGCTTGTGAACTTTCACGACTTTGGTTTAATATGTCCCTCAACTTTTAATATTACATATAGTAGATTTTGAACTTTTAAAAACAAGGTTATTGAAATCTCACTTTTTTGTCCCCATTTGATCTTAGAATTTTGAAAATGTCTAATAGGTTAAGGTGCGTTTGATTGGGGATCGAAAAACAAAAATTTGAAAATAAAGCATTGAATGGAAAATAAGGTTATTGTATTCCATGTTTTGAGTGTTTTCAAATGTGGGTTTGGTAGAGATTTGAAAATTGAATCTTAATTTTAAAAACTGATATTTAGTAATACATTTGTAAATTCATGATAATTACGAACTAAATATTTAATTCAATATAAAATCATATTAATTAATTAATTAATATATATGATATAAATTTTGTATAATAATTATTTACAATATTATATATTATATTTTTAAATTTTAATAAAAATAGAATGAGTTTACAAGACAGTTTATTTATCAAGGGTATCATTATTCATCGAATTTTCTACTAATTACGATTTCTTGACTTGAGTTCCAACAGTCTTCTTGGAACCATTCCTCCGTCTTGGAGTCGTTCTCTACTTCGTCCCATTAATATTTATGGGAACAAGCTTCATGGTATCATTTCATCTAAATTGGGAAGCCAAAGCTTTCAAGTGAGGGAGAAGAGAGAATTGTCACTCTTTGATGAAAAACTAAATATTATGGTAAAATTAGTCCTTTCATTTTTATTATCACTAAAACCTCTGTTTGGGGAAGAGAATAACCTGGACACGTGGAGAATCCCTATTGGTGCTCCAAGATGACTCATGAGTCATGCCCAGCTCGGACGGCCGAGATCACCACCACTAGCGTTGACAGATACTGAGTATGAGCGCCGAGGTGAACCTGGCCGAGGTCCGACCTACCGAGAAGCTCGGTAGGGGCCGATGTGAGCTACTGTCAGCAGCGTGATTATCGGGTATAACCGTCGGTCCCGAGATTACCGGGTGTAACCGACAGTCCCGAGATTACCGGGTGTAACCGTCGCGAGATTAGCGGGACTACCACCCATAAGTAGAGGACCTCACTCTGCGATCAGGTACGATGATTTCTGATCTCGAACTAAACTAGGAATCCGACCTATACTGACTTGATCGTCGGAGTGCTCACCTTTTTGTGCAGGTCCGCCCAAGTATTCAGATCGGTCCGGAGGCCGAGTTCGAGCTACAATCTGAAATACACTGTTGTGCATATCTTTGCATAAAAAAACTCAAACATCCTTAACTTAGTTAAACGGAAACATAGATCAATTAAATTTAAAAAATATATTTAATTTTCACCTAATTTTTTTAAAGTCGGATTTTATTTAAATTTTAAATGTTTAATAGCTAAATTTATTGTTTTTAAAAAAATTGGTCTGTTTTTATACGGGTGGTTGGATATTATATATATATATATATATATTTTAATACACAGGGTGTGATTTTAACTCATGATTTATTGGTTAGAGACATGTGTCAATTAACCCTTCTAAACTAATATTTTAATTAGATTTAGTTTAAAGTTAGTTTTTTTTATATATATAAAGAAAAATCTTGTAGAATTGTTGGGTATTGTTACAGGAGATATTTTAAACTACTTATTAGAAAAAATGTGCGCTATACATTATTTTTGGAATAAATTTTAAATGTGAAATACTTTTTTAAAAAGTTTGAAAATTAGTAATATTATAAAAAAAAAACTTGTATAAAAGTGTCATTTCATGCTGTCAATCAAAGCATAACAGAGTGGGTTAAGCTACATGTATCCAACCATAAGAGAGTTCGAATTCTCACCCCTATGAAAAAAAAAGTGTCATTCCATGCCTTTTATCAACTTTTCTAGTAAATGATTTTTAAATAATTTAAAAGTAATTAATGTAGAACTAAAAAGAAGAAGTAATTAATATAACTCGAGAACAAACATCATAATTATCCTCTACATAATTCCATATTATTACGATTATTTTATTATTGATCTAAAAAAAGAAATTGATTTTACAAACGATATAAAATACAAATATCATTTTCAGCCTATTGCAATGATTTCTCCGGCACTTGCCCAAACAAAATTTTGTGGAATTAAATAAAATCAAGAGAGATAAAAGAGCTCTCAATTTCTATTAATTTTTTATGATATATATATATATATATATATAACCCAAGTAAACTACTTTTGAAATATTGATTTTGTTCAATTGAATTTTAATTTGCGTAATAAAATTAATATCCTTCTCAAATTCAAATTGAAAAGGAAAAAAAAGTGAAAATTAAGCCAAACTTTTTTTTTTCCAGGTTTAACAATTGCAGGGTATCGACTTTAAGAATGTATTGCAGTGTATTGTCCACTTGAACTATGCTCGGATTGACAGCCAAATCAATGGAGGTATCTCGTTCATCTACTCGTACAACAACTCGAGGTTAATCTTGTATGCTTGTGTTTTGAAATCATATATCAATATCTTTTTTTTTTAGTACAACATATGGGGGTGGGAGATGGAACTTGTCGATATCCTTAATTTAATCTATAATGTATCTATCCTTAATTTAGTCAATATTGAATACAAATTTCACAAGTAACCAAAGGCTACTTTGGTTTAGATTGGGTAAGACTTATTTTACCCTTTCCATTTTATTGTTAAAAATATATTGTTTTAAATTTGTGTGATATGTAATTTTTTATTAACCGCTAACACTACCTTTTAACAAAGTTAAATTAGGTGAGCTGTCAAAGGAGAAATCAAATTCTTTTTTTCTGTACTTAACCAATTATAAGTTGCTTTATGAGTTGGAAAATATAGACCTTTATCACCACAATAACATGTTTAGACTTCTTTACCCCAAGTATTTAAAATTTTGTACTAACATTTGATGAAATAATTTTACTTTTTGGAATGGTTCTATCAAAGTAGGTTTGGGAAATCAAAATCATATTGTAATGTACGTTGCACTCATAATGGGTATCATATGTACGGATCCATATGATCTCTATAATGGGTATGATATTGTCCACTTTGAGAATAAATTCTCATTATTTTGCGCTTTTTGTTTCATCCAAAAGATCTCATATCAATAGAGATAATTGTCGGGCTTCCTTTTCCTAATTTAAAATATAAATTCTCATTGTTATATTTTATTTGAAAAAAATATAAGTAAAGAGATGGGATAAGTTAAAATATAGAAAAAAAAACTCATTTAACTTTATTTTAAAAAATTGAATAAAAACTTATTTTAACTGGATCTAATATATATTCAATTATCATTTGAAGACAATTAAGTTAGGGGTTGATTAATAATATTCTTATTTGTTTTAATTTCTTGTTTCCCATCAAACAAATAATTGTCAAAGTATTTTTTGTTTCTCATTTTTTATTTTTAAGAAATGTTTCACGTCTAAATTTTGAAAGAAAAAAAAACTTCTTGATTTGCAAAAACATAAATAAAAAAAAATGTTTTATCATTTTTACTTATAAAAATGCGGATTTTGAATACTTTACTTTGCAAGTAAAAATCTAATCTTTTTTATTTAAAATTTTAGGAATAAGAAACTATATACTAAAACAAAGTTATCATATATAATTTTGTTTTTTTTTTAATTTAAGAAACCAAAAAAGTTTAATACCGACTCATTTTCATTTTTTTATTTCTTAAAAATTAGGAAAAGAGAAACATGAAATAAGAACAAAGATGAAGAGTCTCACGAAATGGCCAGTCCTTTTAAAGACAGATCAGTTTTTTGTTTTCTTTTTACAATTTTTTGTTCACCATTTTCTATTTTTTAGTGAGAATATAATTCATAATAAGTTGTTATTAAGTTTTTATTCTCATGTTTTTTAATTACTACAAAAATGGAAACACATCATTATTATTTTTTTTTAGTAAACATATGGGGTGGGGATGGAACACACAACCTCTTGTTTTGACATAAATGTAAATTATCACTGAACTATGCTAATCATTACTTTTTAAAGTGAAAAACATTGTTTTAGAAATAAAATGTTAACTAAGTTTTGGTTTTATGATATGATCTTTAAAATAAATTGACAAACCAAAATTTAAAGGAAAAAAAATCATCAACATTTTATAGTAATTAAGATATGAAGCAAAATTATATTTTCTTGTATTTTGAGAAAAGGATAATGACAACCCCTAGCATACATCTTTGCTTTTAAGATGTTTTGATAATCATTTTACTTTAATATATATAGATATATATATAATATTAATATATAAAAAAATTATATTGGCAAAAGGCAACTAATTTATATAAGAAATTATATGTAACATTGTGAAGAAGCATTTACATTATTGCATATAAGCCCGTGCGCCACCATCATAATTAGTTATAATTATTTTTCACAAACTATTTTAATATCCAAATTAAGAGAGGGGGAAAATTTATCAATTTTTGTATTTTCAGCAGATCGTAGCTACACGCTATATTATAATATAATATGCATTATATCTCTCATTTTATTTATATAATATATATAGAGCTTAACTATTGGATATCTTTGACTAATTAATTAATAAATAAAATTTAACTCATATATACATATATAGGTCAACGATGGTAGGGTGAAAGATCGACCTTTGGAATGATAATTAATAAGTGTCTTAAACATTCGAATATTTTCATAAGGCCGACCTAACAATAACTGATTAGTAATATATATATATTTTTTTCAAAATGGAAAGAGAGGTAATGATTTTTTTATCAAATTTTTAAATGTTGTACCGATGATTCAAATTTCAAACTCTTTCGGACAAATAATAGTTGATTTAGTATAATGTAATAATAGACAAAAATAAAAGTAAGTGAATAATTAGATGAACAGGATGAACATGGTCTATGGACCCTTTTTAATATTGTTAATTTTGAAACATATTTTCAAACTAATACCATCTCCAAATTTATTCCAAAAATAATTCTCCAAATAACTTCTCCATCACTAGGTCAAAAGAGACACTTCCCGACATGGTGCTTTGTTTGTTAGTGTCACGTCTAATTAAAATATGTATATATATATTTTTTGCTTAAAAATTAGCAGTAGGTCGTGTTTTGACTTGCATGAAAAAAATTTCAATATAACATTCTACCGGCAAAAGAGGTAAAAAATGGCAAACCCATGCACTCCGGGTTAAAAATAAAGCTTTCTAGTCACTCCATCCAATAGGCTATATTGGTTGAAAATGGTGTATGTCGTCTCTTAAAGAGATGACCATGTTAAGTGGCAGCCATACAAAGAGACGATCATGGTAGATGACAACCACACAAGAGCTAACACGCTGTCGACTTTTATTAAAAAATATATTTTTTAATTAGGTATGGAGCCATCTAGAAGTCATTTCTTATGACCTAGTGGTGGAAAATTTTTTGGAACAATATTTTTAATATAAGTTACGAGATAGTATTATTTTGAAAATTAGTTTCAAAATTAATAATATTAGAAAGAGAAAGTCCCATGTTCTATATATCAACATTTTCAATTACATTCTACAATTTGATATGTTATTAAATAAATAAATAAATAAATAAATAAATAAATAAATATATATATATATATATATATATATATATATATATATATATATGTTGCATGTCAATTTAAATTTTTCAACCATCTATTTTCTTATATCATTTGTAAGCCACACTAATATCAATATTATTGATAAGAGACAGCATAGAATTAAATTTAAAATTTAATATTCAAGAACTAAATAAATACAAATACAACCCGTCAAAATTCGGAGGGTGGATCTGTGATCTAATCTAATTTCTAATATTTTTGGTAATATATAGAGTATACAAACAAAAATGTCAATAAATAAACTTAATTTTTAAAAATTAATTTAAAAAATAATAATTAATTAGCTATTACAAGTGGTCTAGAAAAATTAAGGTTTCAATCAGAAATCCAAAATTAAAAAATAATACTTTGTCAGAATCTGAAGGCCAAGTGGAGCTTTGGCTTTGGCTTTGGCCTTTTCAGCATGTGACTGTCCCATGTTCCTGCAAAATAATAATAATAATAATAACTAATTAATTAAAATTACAGTGATTAGTTTCACATTCACGAATTACAATAATTCTTAAAACGTTTATTTTTTATTCTTATACACAATTAATTAATTTTACTATATTTTGTCCTTTGATTAATATCTATTTAAATATAAGACATTCTATTTTTATATTTTTAATAAAGATTTTTAACCAAAAGACATTTATTCATTTCTTGGGGTGGGAGGTTTGAACCAGTATAATCTCATATTTATTGTTAATGATGATTTCTGGGCAAGTCCCACGAATGTGTCACGGAGGTGCCATGTACATCGTTCTTTCCTAGCTCTGGATCACTAGTGTTGGAGGCAGATTTTCACATGTCACGTGTCAACATCGTAAAGATACTTGGATTAAAACCCATTTTAATTATAATAATTCGTTTAAGTCCTTTTAGGTCGAAAACCGAGGAACGAGCCGAGCTGCCCATTCTCTGCCATTGGCCAGTTTAAATGGTCCAAGCCGACCTGGAAGTGCATTCAAGGGAATGTCTCTAAAATCCGACAACGCACCCCATTTTACAGACTGTCGGACGATTGTTAGCCCCGTGTCAGGACTCCTGTCGGATCCAATCTCTATAAATAGAGATTTCTGCCTTTGGTATAAGGTACGCAAATCCATTTGCATTCATTGAGTTAGATCGGATAAGAACTAACTTGCTCGTCGGAGTGCTAACCTTATTTTGCAGGTGCTTCGGAAGGCTAGGAAGATCATCCCATGCGCTCCGACCTACGTGGATTCCGAACTTGGTCTTTTTGGATCAAATAACTAGAACGTAGAAGCTTTAAAATTGGTGTGGGAATACACTCCAATACTTAATTTAGAACTAAAGGTACAGTAAGCAAGTAAAGTAAGGAATCAGTTATCTCGCAGTGAAAGTCTACTTATATGAGTGATCAATTTCTGCAGAATTCTCACAAGGAGTTGTGTAGGGAATTATGGCTTACCCTATTAGAGTTTCTTCCTTCTTCTATATTAGGGGAGATGGAGGCAGACACAGAGGGCGGTATACCGCGTCAGAGGAGTTGTGGGGAGTACTGACATCCTCATTCCTTGGACGATTCTATAAAGCGTATACGGTCTGACAACAGGGTGTCAATACCTTGACCATTGGCTGTCTCCCGAACAACTCATCTAAATACGTTTCCCTCATGTTGGTGCGCTCAAAGATAGGTCGGGTGCATTCGTTCTGATTAGCTCGGTTTCCATTGGCTCAATTGGATCTTGGACACATGTCGCCTTAGTTTTAGCCGATAACATTTATTATACATAGTAATAACAATAGCAAAGTTTTTTTTTTCTCTTTTTCAAATTTAGTATATAATTTCACATCACAAGTATTTGTGTATATGAAATTTTAGACCATTTATTTAAAAAGTATGATTTTGATTTAAATGTTCTTTCTTCTATGTTTTTTTAATATAATTATTTTTGTACTCATGTTACATCAATAAAATCCTTTGACCAAGGGTGAATTTGTGAGAATTCAGGGTGAAATTAATTCAAGTAATGTCACTAATTTGATTCTTAGTAGGTGAACTTACCTATAATAATGAACTTACAAAATAATGAACTTGTTTATCACAAGAGATCTGTTTTGTTCCTGATCCTGACTTTTAACTTAATTGTTATGTGAACCAGTAAAAGTTATGTCTTGATCAAGAGGTAGCAATTTATCGAATAACAAATTACACTCCTCCCTATGTTGGGGTGAATTTTCACTTTACATTTGGCAAGTCCTAATATGATTAGAATGACATGTAGTCTTGAATCGGCAGTGCCAATATTCACCATCCTGGATACCATGTCGATTCGAGCCGAATAGGTTAATGGCCGAGCCAACCTTATATCTCCTTTGTCAGTTCCTTAATTTACTGGTCGAGCTAACTTACTGCTACTTCGTTAGGGTTTGGTTCCTGACATATTCCACGACAGCACACTATCGCTTCTAGAAACCTTAAAGAGTCATTAAAGCTCTGTCGGAAACTTCGCCTATAAATAGAGACGACCTCCCTCTATACCAAGTACGCGAATACTATATTCACTCTTGAGTATAGCTCGACCATCAATTGACTTGGGCATTGGAGTGTCTTCTGTTTTGCAGGTCTCCTGTTCGATACATTTCGAGCTTGTCCTCTAGGGTCATCTTTCATCCGAACCAAGCTTCGATTGATCAGTTTTCCTTAGTCAGTTTTCTAATCAAACACGATATATATAAAGTTTTCTAATCAAACACGAGATGTATATATATATAATTGAAAGATGTTAAGTGTAAAAGGCTAAAACCTTTTAGACAATACTGAGTAAATTAAGAGAAATAAAAACACGCACAAAAGGAGTAGGTACTAAAACATATAATATTTAGCTTTTCGATTTATGTAACATTTTTTCGGTTAATTTAAATTATTATATAAAAGATAGGCATACTTTTGATTTTTTTTTTTTTGGAAGGCACAGACTTTTGAATTAAACACTTTAAATTTGTTCAAAAATAGCACAATAAATAAATTTATTTGAAGATTATAAGGTGGTATATATCAATTACGGCGGAGCTATGTTCGCTTTGGCATTGAAAACATGGTTTTAGTTTCAGTAAAGAAGTGATAGATTATATTTTCTAATACAAGAAATCATGGATTAACAAGTAAAAGAAGCGATAACTGTACTTAATTTAACCTGAAAGCTTAATTTAACTGGTTAAGTTACATATCTCCGATCAAAAGCATAAGAGTTCGAATCCCACCGCCACATTTGATAATTAAAAAGAAAAAAGAAAAGAAAAAACGAGTACAACGAAAGTTAGACTATACTCTAGTGCCATAACTTTTGAAAATGACTTAATAAAACCTTGATGTACAAGACAAAACTCAACCTTTAATGAGTGTCGGTAAAGCAACCATGCAATTTATTCTCATAAATTTAGTTAATATACAAGCAATAACATTAGAACAATGATTGTCGAGTAAAATATTGTTTACTTTAGACTTAAGTTTGGATGTATTTTTTCTTCATTTTCGATTTCATATTGATGAATATGTTGTCCTTACATTATATATTACAAATTTTCTAAGAAAAAATGAGAATTATGTTCATTTCCTGAACAAATTAATGGTCTAAAAATAAATGTAGAGAAATTAAATCTCATAACAGTTACAGGTACCTAAAATTTAGATGCAACAAATATAATAAATTATAACACTTAAACTCATGTGCCATATAAATTGAAGAGTAAAACATAAGAGAAATTTAATTATATGAAAAAAAAAGACATTTTTATGATTGTTTAAGTTTACCGAGTTGTCAAAGTGAACATAGTTCAACGGTAATTAGCATATATCTTCAAGAGAAAAAAAGAAGATCAATTAAGCTGTTTCGAATAAATCTAAATATAATCGGATAAGATATCTATTATCTTTCTTAAGATCCAAGGTTCAATTTTATATCCCCTCACTGTTAACACACTATTTATTAGCTTAAAAGATGGAGAGCTAGCAATACAACAACTAATTTTTCCAGGAAAAGAAAAAGGAAGAAAGGAAGAAAGAAAAAGAAGGAAGAAAGAAGAAAGAAGGGAGAAAGAAAAGGAAAAAAAAAAAGAAGAGATAAAAAAGCTCACTCTTAAACATTTAATATAAATTTTGTTTGAGAATAAGAATATATTATAAAAACCTTATAAACACTTAAAAAAGATGGATAAACAAGTAGAAATCTCAAAACAATTTACCAAATTTTGTCTAAATAATTAATCGATTATAGCTAGCCACTGGTTAGGCATCTATATATATTCCTCTATATCATGGGCATTAGTTTAACTTATTTGGAATTTTATAGTTTAAAAAATGATGGATCAAACTTATTTAAGAAGAAAGTGTGTATTGATAACTTCGAGTGAGGTTTTTTTTTTTCTTCTTCTTTATTTTATAAAAATCAAGCAATTTATTGGGCATTAAAATAATGAACGAAAAAAAAAAATAATCAATTTTTACCCTGTGCCTTTGAAAACGTGGACCAATTTTCACCGTTCATAAAAGTGAATCTTCAACTTAGATAAATGTGCTACAGTTTAATGCTAATTCACCTACTCATTTTAATGAAAAGTAATGTCAAAATCTCGAAGGAACTCACAAATTTAAATGAAAATGAAGCTTTGTACAGATTAAATTTGATCATTTCACAAAATCGACCATTGAATGGTTTCGGGAAACTCACAAATAAGCAAAAAAAAAAAAAAAAGCCAGTTCAAACTTTGTTTTTCTATCAAAATTTCATGTCAAAGTGGTTTTATAATCCATTAATGCATGTAAGAATGCCCTTTTTTTTAATTTAATGAATTTTCAAATGAAAATTTCCTGCTCGTTATCAATGGGATCAGGGATACTTCCAACAAGAAATATATCGAAGAGTTGGTGTCGAACTAGCCGAAAACAAAGTTTATAAGAAGTTTGGTCTAAAATTCTTGAAAAATTAGTTTTTTATCATTACATGGGTAATAACCCTGCAAAAGGTAGATTATTATTCCGAACGGGTTTTATGGACGACAGGATGAAATAGCTCTTGGGTGGTTAGAAGACCCTATTCTTAGAGATAAAGATGGGCGTAAACTTTTTGTACACTATATGCCAACTTTTTCTTGAAATATTTCTGATTGTTTTGGTAGATGGAGATGAAATTGTCAGAGTCGATGTTCCTTTTCAAAGAGTGGAATCGAAATATAGTGTTGAACGCATTAGTGTAACTGTTGAGTTTTATCGTGATAAACTTAATGGAGTTAGCTATAGTGATCCTACTACTGTGAAAAAATATGCTAGTCGTACTCAATTGAGTAAAATTTTTTAATTAGACCGTGCTATTTTAAAAATCTAATAAAAATAAAAATTAACACACTTGTTTAGTTTAGGATGAAGACTTACAAAATATATATATATATATATAAAGACTTGCACTGTTTTTCTAAATTCAGTATGCAATTTGATAAAATTGAGACTTGAGAGGGAAGTTAAAAACTAATGCAACTTGTCAATTTCAAAGTAAAAATATAAAAACCTTTTTTTCATTAATGAGCATTTTTTCACTGGTAAAATTTGGAAACGTGGCTCGAAGTCATTGGCATAATAATCTGACAGGTAAAAAGATTTATGGTTAGTTTTTCAACCCATAGATAGCCGACTCTTCACCCCGCTCACGGAAGCCCCCAATCGAGTCTCAGGTCCCAAAAAAAGAGAGACTATAAGAATGATTCATTTGGATCGACGGGTTTTTTCAACCCCAAAACTCAGAATCAATGGAATGAATGTATTTAAGGTTACCAGCGTTGTCACTATAATATTTAAAGAAAAAGAGAGGGGTAAGATTAAATGAGCACGACTCAATAGTAATTGACGTTTTTTTTAAAGTCAGAACTAGATCTAAACTCTTATATTTCTAATTTGTTGTACTAACAAATAAATAAAATTAAGCTGCAAACTTGGACACAATTGACCTATGTACTTCTAGATGACAACAATAATGAGTTGTAATTGAATATAAATACTGTGCGATTGTTAAATTAACTTTGCTATATATTATTAGGTAGAATAGGTTGATATATCATCAAAAATAGTGCATTTGTGTCATTCTATTTTTTACTATTCCAAACCCCTACTAAAATTAATGGATGAGTTTGTAACGGAACTGCAAACAAAATTCCATGTTGGCTAGGGGAGGGATTGATCATAGTATATAAGAGAGACAATTATCTCCATTGGTATGAAGTTTTTAAGGTGAAACCAAAAGCAAAGTCGTGAGGGCTATGCTCAAAGCAAACAATATCATACTATTGTGGAGATATTCGGATCGATACAAGAGATACCGTTGTCCTTAACATTAACCTAACATTTGTTAATAAGCCAATTTACCTTCGCACATACCTTATACTAAATGTTAACTCATATCATCTCAGGGGCCGTTTGTTTCTATTCGAGATTCTTGTTGGACGGACATCTGGATTTTCACGTTTGTTTTATAGGAAAATCTAAGATACCTAGAAATCTTGAGATGCTTGGGTCTCATAGGATGCCCATACAGGAGGCATCTTACAAGTTTTAGATGCCTTATTGAAACACAGGTTCCCAAGATTTCCGTGTTGAGGGCATCCACTTTTTACATTTTTGGTCTTTTATTTTTTTCTCCATATATTTTCTTTCATCAAATTTTTAAAAAAATTTATAATTAAAATAAATTAATGTACACATAATCTAATAAACAACTTTATGCTATTAAGTATATTTGCACATAAATTTGAAAATGAAATATATATTGAGTTAATATGAATTAATTTGTTCTACAAAATAACATATAAAAAATAAAAAATAAACTAATTCAAATAAATCTATTATATTAAATGAATTTATAAATTATATAAATATGCGTAAGCATTTTTGGAATATTCTATAAATTTAACACATTCCCAATAATAAATCCTGTAAAACCATCCAAATATTTCTGGATATCCTTATAAATTCTTCTACCAAAAAAACCGTGGCTGAAGATGTCGGATATCTAACATTCCGACCACTTAAAATTCTAAACATCTATAGATGTCGGACATCTACATTCCCGAAAAACAAACGACCCCTAAACGATTTAACCAAATCATAAGCAACACACAAATTTAAATAAAAAAATTAAAAGTATAACGTCCCAATTGAAACCAAACACAAACTATGAAGACAAAAATTATAAGTAAACCTGCAATATATAAGAAACATACCCTATTTTATTTCATAAAACTTCCCTAATTACGCAACTATTTAGGTTTTCAAACTTTCAAACATTCTATTTTAAAAATTTTCCTTAGAACAAGAGAGATGCTACCGCCACCTAGAAAAAGTAAAAGTATCTTGATTTTTTTTTATTTTAAGTGTTTAAAAAGTAAACTAATATTCACAAAAAACAAAAAAAAAAGAAGGAAAAAAAAAAAAGAAAACGGAAGTGATTATACCCTAAAATGCGGTGAGGTGATGCAAAATTCAAAATTGGTCTCTTTGATTGTCTATACTTTCCCGTGGAAAAAGGGAATAAGATAATAAACGACGAATAAAATAAAATGGAAAAAAGGGATCTAATTGGAAAATGGCCGACATCTCTTGCTTCTTTTTTTTAATAATATCTCAATATTATACCCTAAATTATGTTTATTTATTTCCTTAAACTTAGGGACATGTGTTTAGATTTTTCTTTTAATTAAAAAAAAAAGAAAACTTTTATCGTTTTAAAGTTAATTTTCTAATAGAAACTATAGGTCTGAATCAAATTTTGATTCTGTCCCTACCGTCTTTTATCTATTTTAGTCAATATACTTTAAAAAATTTGGTAATTCTTTGTATTTTTAAATTTTGTCTATTTTTATTCTTGTACTTTCAAAATGTCTTCTTTTTTTTTTGTCTTTTTACTCTTAGAGATGGGTTATTTCGATACATATTTTGCAAGAAGTTCGCAATTTTTAGAACATAGATATGACAATATTTTAAGAAACATATTGAGTATATTGTTGTGGGTTGAAATTGTGATAGAACAAAAGAGATATAAGGAAACAAAAAGAGACTAAACCGATTCCTTTTAAAAAATACAAGGGATCAAAATGAACGTAACGAAATTACATGGACCCAAACGAACGTTTCGAAAGTACATATCCATAATTGACAAAAGCATGCTAGAGTATGGCCCTTTCCACCAAAAATTTATAAAGAAGAGATTAAGAGCTTGGTGGAACAACATACTGCTTTATTTTATATAATTACAACCGTCTTCTATCATCTATTTGTTGTATTGTGTCAATTCAACCTAACACTTATCAAATACACGTCTAATATTATCATTTAGTTAACCATCTTATTAACCAAAAGTAAGTTTTTGACCTAAATCTAAATTAGAAAGAAATTAAGCTAGTTTGGGATCCCATATTTTATAAAAGTTTTTGGAAAATTTCCCTATCATGAACTTAAAAACTATAGCTAATATATACTCAAAAAGGGGAAAAGGGAAAAATAAAAATAAAAGAGAAAAGGTATAACTAAGGTAGGAGTAGTGTGCATAAATAATTAAACTCTTCTTTCACACCTTCCAAAACTTATAAAAGTAATTAATTAGCTCATCGAGTTCATACAATATAATTAAAGTAAATAGAAAAAGAATAGGGAAAAGACCAAGAAGCAACATTGCACGAGAGACATCTAATAATAATAATGGTATAAGAAAAATGATGGATTAGCATGTTACGTTTTGACCAATTTAATGATTCTTGGAGACACATGCACCAATATTGATTTTCAACATCTAACAACTTTATAATATAGGCAACATTGTCATAATGATTCAACTAATGTCTTCGTGTATTTGTCGAGGTGATTTTGAACCTGATGATTAAGTTAAGTGTAACTGCATGATGATTCAAGTTAGGAAGAGAATTGAATAGAATTTTCAATATTGACATATAATGTACATCAGAGATCATGATTACTACATATTGCGATTCTGAGTAGATCATTGAGATAGAGAAGGTTGTGATTTGATGGTCGATGTGATAGTGTAAATTTGTAAGTTAAGTTGTTGTGTAAGCTAGTGAAAGGAAGATGAGTGCCACCAACCAGAATGTGTAAGTCGAAAAAAAAATTGAGTAAATTTATGTAATGTCACTCATCTAAATTGAGTTGTATCAAATTGATGAAAACTATATCAATATTTGATATTATCTGATGTCTGAGATGTTTTGGATTCCATTTCTACCGTAAACTACTATATGTTAGACCAAACAAAGAGATTTGTTTGTATAATATGTGAAGCTGAATTTGTTGGTATAGTATTTTAAGTTGATAATATAAACTTTGAAAATTAATATGGAGTCTGGGAATAAAATAAGGACAAAATTTATGTCTTCCTCCTGAATTCTGAATTATATAAACAAATGAATTTTTTAATTTTATATAATTTCCATGTGATCCACTTGTCTATATACTATTGAACCACATAGGAATTTAAGAGGAACTGAATCTTTAGGAGGAAAGTTTTTCCATGAGATATGTAAAATTTTGTAAAAATGTAAGTGGAATATTTATCTATTTATTATCTGAATATAATCATTTTGAATTAATTATTATATAAAAAAGAAATAAAACATGTTCAGATAAATGACTTCATATTCAACTTAAAATTAACCATTTTAATTAAATAAAATTATAATTAAAAATTAAAGAAAATTTCCTATGTGCCAATAAGAGCATAATTACACATATTCTTTACTTGAGATCCGACGTTCAGTTCATTTACCCTAATTTGTTATAATAAAAAATAATAATAATTTTCGTAAGTATTTATTTTTATATATTAGTTTCTTAGGTTAAAAAGCAAAAATTAAAAAATAAAATTATTATTGGTAGGTTTAAGAAGCCAATTCTTAAATAATAGCTTCAGGTCCTTTTTTTTTCCTTCTTTTATTACGCCATGTGAAAATGGGTCCTTTTGATCGCATTTATGGATAATAATTTATCGTCTCCATCAATTATTGTTATTGGTCCATTTTTGTATCCCATGCATTGCTTCAATTAATTCAACAAGTCAATGGAAATAAAATATTTCAATTTCCTTTTTGGCAACGCTATTTCAATTTTCATTACTTTCTTGAAAAATTAAAAAGAAAAAGTGTTCACAATTATGTCCATAATTTTCTTGTTTCAATTTTTTTGGTTGCTTTTCATGTAAAATATTTTTTTTTTTAAGTTAATCTTAGTTTCAACTAGATAGTTATGTTTTAATTTTTTTTTCATTATAATTCTTATATTTTATTTTTTTTTAAAGCTTGTAAAACATTCATTCGGTTAGTAATGAAAATCCAACATGCAATTGAGCTTCATGATGTAATAATTTATTTTAAAAATATTGGAGTCATCTTAATAGTTAGTATTAATTAAAACACATAAATTTATATCCGATTTTTAAAACAAAAATTAATAAATGTAGTATTTTAGTTTATAGCTTCATAAATTTATAATCTTTTGTTTTGATGTAATAATATCCGTGGGATCTTTGTAACTTCTTTCAAGATCTGGTCCCAAGTAACTTACTACCTAAATTTCTATTATTTCTTGGAACTTCATAGGCATGTTCGGTAGGAATTTTTAGATTCACTCGATTAAAAAAATATCTGTTTGACAGATTTGTTTTTAAAAATTGTTTTTGTATTGTATGAGTAAGATAGTCGAATTTTGAAAACAAACACTTTTATGTTTTGAATGTTTCAGATTTTGAATTCAAATCCTTAAAATGTAGAATGAGATTAAAAAAGATAAAAATTTTGATAAATATACTCTTTCATGTTATAAATTTATTTATTTATTTTTAGATTAAAACATGTAAAATATAATATAGTATTATAAATTTTAATAATATTGTAAAATAATAATTCTACCAAATTTATAAAAAAATGTTAATAAATTAATTAATATTATTTTAAATGGTGCACTAAATATTTAGTTGGTAACTTCAACTAGTTTACAAATATGTTACTAAATACAGTAAGACAAGTTGTTTAATTCAAATTCTAATTTCTAAATTTGATACCAAACAAATATCTCAAAATATTGAAAACAAGGAATACAAATTCTGTTTTTCATTAAATCCTTTATTTTCATATCACCAACCAAATACGTCTAGGATTTTCAAATCAACAAAAAATTATAACTATATTAAAAGTCTGAACCAATTATATTAATCAAAAACGATTTTCACACATCCATAAGAAGTTATCCCTTTTTTTTTCATCGGGTCTTGGTAAAGACCAGAGGCTCTCGTTAAGAGATCTATTGGTGATTTAGACGCACAAGTGCCCTATTCTCAAAAGTCGAAGAGTAGTTAAACTAAGCAACTTGTTGCCCAGCGTGCATAGAATCCATTGAGACTTTCTCTTGTCTCAGCAGGGAACTGTACGATTAGTCCGCTAGTTTCTTTGATCTCACTCGATATTCGTGAGCCATTGCATCAAATCTTTGAGAATGTAGTATTTGATGGTCAACATGGATTCGAAGCATCTCTTTTCCCTTTATAGAGAAAGAGGACCATAGATTGAATACTAAAATCGTGTTTCACCGTTGAAAGACTAAAATTAGCTAGATCAAAAAGGAAAAGATCCAAATAAGTTATATTTATATTTATATGTATATCCCCACTCCCTAGTGGAAGAAATCTGTTGGGTTGACTCATTAAATATAATTTTCTTTTCTTTAATTATTTTATTATTTTTCATTATTTACATTTTTGGTTTCCAAATATTGTAAGTAAATAAAAAATTAATTTTAGGGGCTGTGGTGGGAGGGAAGACCACGTTGAGTACATAACAAAGAAATATAGACATCAGATTTGAAGCAGGATGTTGTCACCCTCCCCAGTTGTGGGCTTGTCGGTTCTGGAAGAGGCCATTTTCGTAAATATACGAAAGTTAGAGGGTACTTTAGTAAATAAACCAATCAAAAAAGTTGATCCTAAATTGAATAGGCAAGTAAATTTAAGAACTTGTCAATTTGTACCGACACTTGTTTGAGGGAGGGAGTGTGTGTGTTACTTTGGATGCAACGTTTCACTTTTATACCATTCACATTTTCATCGACATTTTTTATATGGGTGTAGATTCAATTATTTTTGTTATTGTTGATGACGAATTTCGAAGAGGTACACATATTCTGTAGAACGAGTACCATTGAACAAATGGATCTGTAACAACGGATCTTCGACACCTGTGCAGTGTCCCACCTAAAAGACTCTAACGTTCAAGTCAGTAATCAGAGTAAAGATAACTTAGAGCACCTTGACAGATTTTTCATTTACCTCGTAGTGGTGGTGGTTTTCCATTTTTATAAGCGTTCCTGGCCAACCAGAAAGGACATTTCGTACGCGGTACAACGGTGCCACTTGTGATACGGGGTGTAGACGGTCAGGAATATTTCTTGGTGCGCAGTAGGCATTCTGCCATGCACCTGTCAGTCTGTCCTTTATGTAGACTGCTATCTGCATCCCACGGTGCGTCGCTTGTACCACCTAGTAGGCATATGGCAGCCTCTGTCCTCCCCGCTCATATGCTTCTCTCCCTTGGTGGTCTCACTTTCAATTGTCACTCCTAGATCCTCACACGTCTTTTTCTAGAATTTCTCCCTCAACGGTTATATTACTAAAATAATCGTTAAAATGAAAGAAAATTTATCGATAAAATATCACTAATATAGACATAATCTTAATAATAAGAATTTTTAACTTTATTTTCAAATGGTGAAATAATGTTTATTTGTTACTTTAAATATATTTTATGAATTTCTTGATTTTTCAAGAAATGTCCATATCGACATTGAAATTTATATCATTTTATGACATTGAGACTTCGATACATTTCTATCAAGATCGATGTTTAAAACCTTAGCATACACACCACATTATAACATATCAATTGGGATGGACACATTTCTATTGCATTCATGACACTTGTTTTATTCACCTAAAATGACTTCATCCGTCAACTTTTCTTGATAGGATTTAAGAACGGCGAAACTATTAAAAATCCAAGGAATAAATGACATTAATTATTAAAATTTGGAGACTAAATTTATACTTTTACATAAAGAAAATTAACTTCTTCTACATGTACAAGTCGACGAGATGGACGGATCCAGGACAGTTCAAGGGAACTTTTTTATCGAATAGATCCTATTGTGTGTTCAGTAGTTCTATAGCCACTACGTGATTGAATTTAAGTTCTAGTAGAACAGATTAAGATTCCCACCACTACATGATTGATTATTCACAATGAATCATTATTAGTTTTATGTATAAAATTTCATCCTATGTTAACTAGTTTCGATCTAGTGTAGCTTGCTACGTATATGACAATTTTATAGTCGAACCAACCTTTAAAAGGGGGTAACAACTTTGTGCATAACTTGACTAATCTCACGGAACCAGTTGCTTGACCCTACAACATTTGATGTTAGAAAACATATAGGAATTAATTTCTATGACAGATGGCTATCATGAGATTTGAATGGATTCTCTCTCAATTTATTTTAGTCCTTCTAGACTAATAAGTCACTCATAATGATTTTTTTTTCTTATTTGGTATCCGACAAAAGAGGGAGAGGAAAATTTTTCGGAAAATTTTAGTGGAAAAATTTTCTTTTTAAGTTTGAAGGGAACTCAATGGATCTTAATTTGAGTTTGTTTCAAATACTTACACACAGAAAATCTGTATTATCTAACCAAGTATAGACTATGGATACTCAGACGTAACTTGGATTATCCACAAGTCATAGATCAATGCACTGTACTCGATCTAAATTTAAACATTTCAAATTAAAATAATGAAAAACTAAAACTAAAACTAAAAAGTCTATTCTAAAACATTGTCATGATGTCTTGAGTTATATATTATGATTTACTTCATTTTCAATTTTATACTCTTGTTATTAATCTCAATTTACTTAACTAAATTATAATTCAAAGTTAACATGATACCACGTAGACAATTTACTTCTCTAATTAAATTTGTAATTCAAAGCAACAATATAATATCATATTGAAAACTGGTATGGTATAACTAACCAACTAATATTTGAACTTTAATAGTGATCGCCCTTTACACTAGAGAAAAAATTGACTACTTTTTCCATACATGCAACCAATATATGTTTATACATGCTATAGCTTTCAAATGATACTACAAATTTTTAGTCAACAATTTAGTTAACAATAAGTATATTGATTTATGTACATGGATATAGATATTAAAAATAAAACAAATAAAAACTTATAAACCAAATACTTTATTTGGAGGGAAAAAATCATAGCATGCGCAAGAGCAGAGGTCAGCCACCAACTTTAGGATACCGACCTGCGAGCTCGCCACCTATAACTTTAAAACTTTGAACAAAGGAAGGAATGCTTGTCATGATTTTGTCTATGTGATCCATGCCGTAATTCCTACAACGAGTCGAAAGATTCTACCTAATCCCTATAAATACATCATCACTCTACTAGTCAGGTATACAATTCTATTTGAAGCCAACCTAGTGATTCATATGAGTGTCAAAATGCTCTTTCTTTACGGGTAGATTTCCCTATTTAGCTCGTTTTGCGCTGCTCGTTCAATCGACTCGCTCTAATCTCAACTTGCAGAATTTGGCAAAAACATACTTTTATTAATAAAGCTCAAAGATAAACATATATATTAATTTTATCCATTGATTGATGTGTGTCTTTTTTTTAATTTCAACAATCTTAAAGTGGAGGATGAAAGCATGAATCTTTGCGGTAATAAGTGCTTTATTTTTAAGATTATGCTAGTAACAGAGAAGTGTGAAAAGATTAATACAAATTTGGACATTTACAAAGTTAAACAAGTGAAATAATGTTCATTTGAGATTTACTAATTACATATATTTTATTACAATATATACTTTTGGGTAAAGGACAAGCTAGTGGTAAGCACGATGAGATTAAAAATAAAAAGATAAAAAACTTTTTCTAGGTTGAAGATCGAAGATGTTTGCCGACAGACAAGTTGATGTAAACATGTCATGTCTGAAGAAAAAAAAAAGGACTTCCAATTATTTTACTGACATACGAACTTTGAATGGGCAACATGCAGTTATATGCTTGACATTTTGGCTCAATCCTTTCTGGTTTCTGTTTTCTTTGTATTTCCTTGAGAAATATTAGGACCCACGTTTTTCGGTTCTTGATTCTTGTTTTTAAATTTTAATGAGAAATCTAAGTATTCTATAATTAGTTATGTTTGTTGTTTTTCGGTTTTTAAAAATATTTTTAAAATTGTATAGAAATTTTCGTTCATGTTTATTGTTTTTGTTTCTTCATTTTTAATAAAGAAAAATGAATTGTATGGTCCCAACATCCTTAAATTTCAGTATGGTAAAATAATCTTTTGATTTATATTTTGGAACAAATTGGAAATGAGAACAAGAAAGAAAGAAACTTGTTTTGGTTGTTTCCGAAATTTCTATACAATTTTGAGAATGTTCCCTAAAAAAGAGAAACAAGAAACATAATTAGTTGTAAAATGCTTAATTTTCTTACAGACAAGTTTCTTAAATTTCTTAAGAAAAATGAAAACGAGAAACAAGAAACAGAAACATTTCGAAACCATTCGTTGTACTAAAAAAACTACTCTTTTCAACAACAATTGGCACCTATATCTAACCAAAAGGTTATGTATTCGAATCTTCCACCTCACTAAAACAACTATTATTTTCTGAAGTAACCTACAAAGTCTTTGACTTATAGTGACGTGGCATTATATTTGTTGAAGCTACTCAGATTATTAAGTTAAAAAAAATAGCTAGGACTAGAGAGAGCTTGGCTTGCACTAATGAAGTGTTTGTTGAAGCTAGCTTGATGAATAAGAAGAAAGTTGTGAAGGTTAATTGGTAGAGAATTGTGTTGAGTCTATATATGAGAATTAGAATATATGTATATAGGACGTCTGAATGATATGTTTTTTTTTTTTTTTCAATGTAGACTAAATTTGAATGAATTTTAATTGGAGATGTACATGAATCTTCCTTGAAGGATGAGAACCCACTATATAGCATCTACATCAAGAATTTCAATATTGTATATTTTATTAGTAGGATCATTTGTAGGAACTATACGTGTTTATGCAAAAAATGGGACGAGGTCAGACCTGGTCAAAGCCGACATGTGGCAGGGCTGAATGGATGCGTCGAGGGAGGACCTGCACAAGAGGGGCAAACTTTCTCACACTCAAGTTAGTAAGCAGCTCGGATTCAAAATAAAGTTATAGGAGAAATTCTATACGTGGTGTGGAAATGGTACCCTCTATTTATAGGTTAGGGATCCTACAAACCTTTCGACTGACGGTTGACAGTGTCACATGTTAGGTCGGACATGTCGGACTCAGCATGTCGACCTTTGAAGCAGATTGTGCCGCCTGCATGATTATCAAGGTGGAAATTGACTAACAAGTGTTCCACCTCAGACAGGTTTGAGGTGGACATGGTTTGTACACGCTGACGTTGGCGATGTCTGTCCTCCACAGGGCGTGATTATTTTCACCCCCAAATAATACGTAATAATAAACTTGCAAAATGAATCTATTTATCATAAAGGAGATTCGTTTTTACTTCGTTTCACTCTCTGATGTGGCGTGACATTAAGCCCAATTGGGAAAGAAAATGAAGTAGGTTTGAGGTAGGCCTTCGTGTATCGTTGGTAGACAGAGGGGTAGGTAAGCCAACAATGACTACTGTTCGGAGATAAAATATCAAGCCGCCACATTGAAGACATGGACTAGTTATCAAAAAGGGTTATCCGAAAGAGCCGGCCTACGGAGCTCCTTCTCGGAACCTTCCGAGGCGAAAGGTTTGTCACTCCCAAACAATTTATAACTTAGAAAGTGTCCAAGTTCGATTTTCTCGAACCCGACACATCCGACCTCAAATCCAACCAAAGTAACCGCCTGTCGTGACTCTTGTCAGAACCTAAACCTATAAATAAGAGGCCTTCAGTTCACCATTAGGTATGAGATTTTCTCCTCGAACTTAATATTGAGTCCAAGCTGCTTATCGACTTGAGCGTCAGAGATTTTGCCCTTTTGTGCAGGTCTTCCCTTTGAGTTTTGGGTCGGAGCAATGACCAGATTCGAGCTAAGCAAACGTTGTGCAAATTCTTGCATGAACATTTCACGCCATCTGTGGGAAGACAATTTAAGCCGTCCCAGCAATTAAAAGTGATCCGAGATGGTGCAGCCAGCAAACTCTACCAATACGATAGAAATGAGAGGTCTAAACGATAACAATGACACTCAACGTGAACTCGATGCCAAAATAGTTGAGGACGAGGTCCGAGCAGGGCAAGAGGTAGATCTACCTCGGAGATCTACTTTCCACACAAATAAGGAACTACCTCCTTCTCATCCAAGACTCGCTAAGACCAACCGAGGTCGAGGTGAGACCTCAAGAAAGACCCTCTGAAGGGCTGCTCCAGTTGCGGATCCTGAAGTTCTGGCTACCCTTCAACGATAGTTGGATGACATGTGCACTCGAGTGCGCACCATGGAGGAAATGTATACCGAGATGACGCGAGCCAACCAGATAGGATCTCCCTCCAAAGTGTCAGGTGGAGACGACATGCCTGATGATGGGGAAGATCAAGATCCACCCCTCCACCACGATAATCATGAACCCATCGCTAATAACGAGGGGGTTGACTATAGCCTGAGAGATCACAATCTCAGGAAGCACCTCGTCGACAAGAAGAGGAAGGCCTCAAGGGGTCCGGGGGTCTCTCCATCCCTGCTCCCAAAAGTACCAAACTTCGACCTCAAGGCCTAGTCAAAGTACACGCCCTTAACACCGGAGGCCGTGATTACGAGGGAAGAGTTCGACCTGATGAAACATAGGTTCGATGAACAAGTCAAGGCATTGAAGGCCAAGTGCGAGAAAAAGGAAAGCCTGTTCGATGATGGCAACGTAGGAGAGTCGCCATTCACCTCGGATGTCCTGAATGCCCTTATTCCTCCAAAGTTTAAAACGCCTCCATGAAGCCTTATGACAGGTCTAAGGACCCCAAGGACTATGTGGAGGTCTTTGAAAGCCTCATGGACTTCCAAGTGGCATCAAACGCCATCAAGTGCCGAGCTTTTCAGATCGCTCTCATAGGGAGCGCTCGACTTTGGTACAGAAGGTTGCCGGCAAGGTCGATCTCGACCTACAACCAGCTGAGGAAAGAATTCATTAGCCAATTCTCTTCTCGGCATTATAACAGAAAGACTGCCACTCACCTAGCTACCGTCCGACAGAAAGAAGGCGAGACCTTGAGAGAGTATGTGACTCGCTTCCAAAAGGAGCAGCTTAAGGTTGCACATTGCTCCGACGATTCGTCCATGTGCTACTTCCTTACCGGCCTGGCCGACGAGACTTTGACAGTCAAGTTAGGCGAGGAAGTGACGTCGACCTTCGTTGAAGTTCTACAGAAGGCCAAGAAAGTTATAGACGGGCAGAAGCTGCTCAGAACCAAGCTAGGCCGGGCAGACAAGAGTACCAACTAGAAGAAGTCAGGTGGCCAGGGAAAGGGGAAATCTGAACTAAGCCTAAGGACAAAGGATCATCTTCCTAGGGTCGATCTGATTACAAGAGATCCGACTCGGACTCCAACTGTCGGGGGCCTTATGACAGGTACACCCCGACCACCATTCCAATCTCCGAAATTCTAACCAATATCGAGGAGAACGGTTTGGAAAAACTCCTCAAGCGACCTGATAAGCTTAGGGGAGACCCAGAGAAGCGCAACAAAGACAGGTACTGTCGTTTCCATCGTGATCATGGTCATGATACCTTGAGTTGCTGGGAGTTGAAGCACCAGATTGTGGACCTTATTCAAGATGGCTACTTCAAAAAGTATGTTGATAAGCCGGGCTCGGCAGGGAAAAAGAAGAGAGGAAACGTTCAAGGATGCCACCTCGAAGGGATGACCGACCTGCGGTCATCAATACCAATTTTGGTGGCCCTAGTGGGGGCTAGTCTGTGAACAAGAGGAAGGAGCTTGCTATGGAGGCTCGTCGAGAAGTTTGCACCATCCAAGAGTAAAAGCCGACCTGCCCTATCTCTTTTTCTGACTTCGATTTGGAAGGGGTACACTTACCCCACAACGATGCCCTAGTAATCTCACTACTCATAGACCATGTCCAGGTCAGAAGAGTACTGGTGGATGGGGGCGCTTCTGCCAACATTCTGTCCCTCAATACTTACTTAGCACTAGGATGAACTAGGGCACAGCTGAAGAAGAGTCCAATTCCCTTAGTAGGATTCGCAGGTGAGTCTGTCACCCTGGACGGTTGCATTGATCTTCCCATCACTGTTGGCCAAGGTGACACTCAAGTTACTCAAATGGCCGAATTCATGGTGATAGATGGTAGGTCGGCCTGCAATGCCATTTTCGGACGACCTATTGTCCACTCACTTCGCGCCATCCCATCGACTCTGCACCAAGTCATGAAGTACTCCACAGTTAATGGGGTTGGCGTGATCCGAGGTGAGCAGAAAACATCACGTGAGTGTTATACATCAACTCTCAAGGGGTCGGCAGTCTGCGCCTAGGAAGAAATGGAAAATCTTCCAAGTCTGGCAGCTCGAGCTTCCGAGGACGAGCAGCCCAAGACCAACCAACCGAGGTGGTTGCGCCCACTGAAGAGTTGGAGCTTGCCCTTTACTCAGCCCAGAAAAACAGGTGAGCATAGAAACCAAGCTGAGGGTCAGCGGACAGGGAAGAGCTCATCTTCTTCCTCAGGGCGAATTCAGACGTGTTCGCATGGTCGCACGAAGACATGTCGGGCATTGATCCGAAAATAATGGTTCACCACCTCAACATCGACTCATCATTCCGACCTGTCAAGCAAAAAAGAAGACTTGTAAATAAGGAGAGGAGTGATGTAATTGTTGAGGAAGTGAACAAACTTTTAAAAGCTGAATACATCAAAGAAATTTTGTATCTTGAGTGGCTCTCTAACGTGGTCTTAGTTAAAAAATCTAACGGGAAGTGGATAATATGCGTAGATTTCACCAATCTCAACAAAGCTTGTCCAAAAGATTGTTTCCCACTACCAAGGATCGACCAGCTAGTGGACGTTACTGCCGGGCACGAGCTGCTCACCATCATGGATGCCTACTATGGATACAACTAGATAAAAATGCATGAGCCAGATCAAGTCTACACCTCTTTCATAACCGATCAAGACATGTACTACTACAAGGCCATGCACTCCAGTCTAAATAATGTATGGGTGACCTATCAAAGGATGGTGAGCAAAATGTTCGCTAGCCAGATCGGACGCAATATGGAAGTCTACGTGGATGACATGCTTGTCAAAAGCAAGCAGTCCAGGTCGCACCTAGTCGACTTGACTGAGACATTCGAGGTACTCCGAAAGTACAAAATGAAGTTAAATCCTGCGAAGTGTGCCTTTACGGTCTCGTCTAGCAAGTTTCTAAGGTTCATGGTTAATAATCGTGGCATTGAGGCTAACCCGGAAAAGATAAAAGGCGTTCTTGAGATGCAAGCATCGAGGACCATTAAGCAGCTACAATGCCTTAATGGGAGAATTGTCGCTCTCAACCGGTTCGTCTCCAGGTCTACCGACAAGTGCATCCCCTTCTTCAAGGTGTTAAGAACGAAGGGGACATTCGAGTGGATAGATGAGTGTGAGGCAGCTCTTAAGGAACTCAAAAACTACCTCTGCTCGGAACTGTTGCTCGCGAAGCCCATGCCAGGAGACAAGCTACATTTGTACTTGGCTGTATCAGCTAACGCAGTTAGCTCGGCCCTAGTTAAGTAGGATGAGGTACGACAAAGTCCTGTCTACTACACAAGTAAAGTCATGACCGAGGCCGTGACCAGATATCCCCAAATGGAAAAACTGGCCCTCGCTTTAGTCACTTCGGCAAGAAGACTGGGACCGTATTTCCAAGCCCATACTGTGACCGTGCTCACAAACACGCCCTTGAAGCAGGTTTTCCATAAGTCGGAGATGTCTGGACGTTTGATGAAATGTGCTGTGGAGTTGAGTGAGTATGATATCCAGTTCGAGCCCCGAAGGGCTATAAAGGAGCAGGTCGTTGCCGATTTCTTGGCCGAGCTCACTCCTCCACCAACTCAACCTCCGCGTCCGACCAGCTGTGGATGGTGTATGTGGTCGGTTCTTCAAATGAAAAAGGGTGTGGTACAGGTGTGCTCCTCCTCGCCCCGGATGGCATGCGTTTTGAGTACGCTCTACACTTCAACTTTCGCACCTCGAATAATGAGGCCAAGTATGAAGCCCTGTTGGCCAGACTACGCATGGCAAAAGGTCTGGGGGCCACCCACCTTCAAATCTTTAGTGATTCACAACTCGTAGTGAGTCAGATTAAAGAAGAGTATCATGCAAATGATTCATGGATGGAGAAGTATTTATATGTTTCAACCCGAAGGGTTCATAGCTCAAGGTCAAGAGCAAAAGGTTTGCAAGCTTAAACGGTCCATATATGGACTGAAATAAGCATCTCGATCTTGGAACATAAGGTTCGATACTGCGATCAAATCTTATGGTTTTGACCAAAATGTTGATGAGCCTTGTGTATACAAAAAGGTCGTCAACAATACTGTAGCCTTCTAAGTGTTGTACGTGGATGATATCCTACTCATTGGGAATTATGTAGGATACCTCACTGACATAAAGAAGTGGCTAGCGACTGAGTTTCAAATGAAGGATTTGGGAGAAGCTTAGTATGTTCTTAGCATCCAAATTCTAAGGGATCGTAAGAACAGAATGTTAACCTTGTCTCAAGCAAATTATATCGACAAGATGCTTGTTCAATATTCGATGAAGAATTCCAAGAAAGGTTTATTACCCTTCAGGCATGGAATTCATCTGTCTAAGGAACAATGTCCTAAGACACCTCAAGAAGTTAAGGATATGGACATATACCCTATGCTTCAGCAGTGGGCAGTCTGATGTACGCTATGCTCTGCACGAGGCCTAACATTTGCTATGCAGTAGGGATGGTCAGTAGGTACCAATCCAACCTAGGATATGATCATTGGACTGCTGTTAAGGGAATCCTCAAGTATCTTAGGAGAACGAGGGACTACAAGCTCGTGTATGGCTCTAAGGGTTTGATCCTTACAAGATACACTGATTCTGACTTTCAAACAGACAAGGATTCAAGAAAATCCACGTCGGGGTCAGTATTCACTCTTAACGGAGGAGCGGTAGTTTGGCGAAGCATCAAACAAGGATGCATCGTTGACTCCACCATGGAGGCTGAGTACGTTGCAGCTTGTGAAGCAGCAAAAGAGGCGGTTTGGCTTAGAAAAGTCTTAACAGATTTGAAAGTCGTTCCAAACATGAACTTGCCCATCACACTTTATTGTGATAACAGTGGTGCTGTGGCAAATTCTAAAGAATCTCGAAGCCACAAGAGAGGCAAACACATCGAAAGGAAGTACCACCTTATACTGGAGATAGTGAAACGAGGAGATGTGATCGTCACAAAGATAGCTTCGGAGCACAACATTGCTGATCCTTTTACGAAGGCACTCACGGCTAAAGTGTTTGAGGGCCATCTAGAAAGTCTAGGTCTATGAGCATTGTACAGTTAGTTTAGGGCAAGTGGGAGAAATGTAATGGGTATAGTGTATGCCCTAGGTATAGTGTATGTCCTAGTTTATTGTATTTTCCTTTTGCTTTATGATAATGTACACCCCACTCAAGTTTAGTTCAAGTGGGAGTTTGTTGGGTGTGTTGCCCTAAACTCGTAGTTTGTATTTTGTGTAAAAACAAATGTATATTCAATAAAGTTTTATTTAATAAATTTGTTGTTGAATACATAGCATTGGATTGCCAAAATCCAATAAACTAAACATCCGAGGTTATTTTAGTGTAACTGGGACAATATATGTACTGGGTATCTATTTGATATATTGGGTATATAATTAATATACCCTTGATATACGAGGTATATGTTTGATATACCTCTGATATACAAGTGGATAATGTCCCGTGAATAACTTAAAGCGTCTATAGTATATGGATAAGGTTGGGTACCTTATCCTGACAACACTATGGATACGGCCCACTCTGTAAAGGTTACAGACAACTCGATCCAGGTCGTTTGTGTGGAGACATGCTAGTGGGGGTATCCTATACAATGAGTTTGTATAAAACCGGACCACGAAATAGCCAATCTTTAGATGTAACACCGTTAACTAATAGATTGCTGTTTCTTAGGATGACCAGACAACTCATTATCGATCCTGAGTGAGTTATGGACTTCTGCCCGTGAGGGCTCGTCCTTTGATCTATATGGGTGAGAGTGTCCCGAGTAGCCGACTCAACATTCCTACCATTTTAGAGACGAGACCGAGTGGGAAGCTGGGAACATAACTTCACAAGATGTAATTCATTCCTCCCCGACTTTAGGGGAGTATATGAGTGTTCTCTTAAATGCTAACTCCGAACTTGAACAAAGGGCCCCACCCTCTCATAGGCCCGAGAGGGACCTATTGGTCAGACCATAACCGGGTTGTTCATTAGAGGAGTAGTGGTATTTAAGGAGTAAGATGTAACTCAGGGGTAAAACGGTAATTTGACCCAAGTTGAGTTACGAGCACTTGTGAAGGATTGACTTGTCATTTATGGTCGTATATCCGTGGACACGAAAACATTCTGCAGTGAGAAGAGTGCAACAGCGGGTCTTTAGTGGAGTGACCTATAGTTAACGAATGTTGATTAACTCGGTAAATGAGTTTGACCGATTAATCTTGTATCCTTGGAGCTTCTGATCTGTAGGTCCATTAGGTCCCCTTGCTAGCTCATAATAGGTAAAACGAGGATCAAGTTTTTGGAAGAATTTGAACTGTTCAAATTACTTAAGGGATTATATGTATATTTATACATTATAATATATAGTTAATTCTAAATTAAAACTATATATTATGAGAGAAATTATTTGAATGAGATTCAAATAAAATTAATATGAATAAGATTCATATTAAAACTATAGGTTAAAAATAATGTGCATAAGATGTACATTAGAACTATAGGTTATAAGAGAAAAATGCTATAGAATATGATTCTATTTATGTGATAAATAATTAAGGGTTAATTATTTGATATATATATATATATATATATTAATTAATTAATTATTAATTAGATTAATAATTAATTAATATGATTAATTAATTAATTAATAACAAGGGAGTGGGCAGAACTCCCCACGGCTTTTGTTGGTTCTTCTTTTTGCAATTCTACAAAAAACAGAGAACACAGAACAAAAAAAAAAAAAAAACTCCCAATCTCTCTCAAGCGCTTTCTCAATACTCCCTCTCGTTCCAAACGGTGCTCCCACAAGCACGATCCCGAGACCCAAGAGGATAGCAAGGAAGATTATCTGGTGGTATTCGTAGGAAATCAAATTGAAGAAGTGTTCTTCAAAGGTAAGGAAAAACAAGTTTTTCCCCTGTGTTTTCATTTTTGTAAGTTTTGGTTTTGTTTCTCAAAAATCAAGAACGATGGTCCGCTTTCGCTCCGGGATTTACATCCCTGCACTAAGTACATTGATTAAATTAAAAAAAAAAAGTAGTAATGATGATGATGACGAGAGGAAAGCAACATGAGGGAAGGGCTACTTCTCAGGAGCATCGTCTCCATCAGGCTTGGCGGCCCCAGCGTCGGCATCCGCTATCTCGACTCCCTCGCCAGCATCGGCAGGACGGTCGGCCCAGATGGCCTCATACTCCTGCTCAGCAGCAGCGATAGCTTCCCTCGAGCAAGCAGTATCGAGCCTGTTGATGGCATAATAGAAGCCCTTGTCCGCCAGCTCGTGCGCCAGGCCGTCAAACTCGGGGAATTCTTTCACCCTCTTCTCCAAGTAGGCCCAGCTTGCCAGGCTCTGTTGGACTTCCTTCCAGCCTTTCTCCACAGTCTTGGCTCATCCCCCGGCGTTTTGCAGGTCGGCACGGGCTTGAGCGATTAGAGCCTTGGATCTGTCGACCTTCACCTCCTTTTTGGCTCGAGCTTAGTCGACCTCCGCTTCAAGCTCAGAGATTCGCCGCTCGTATGAGGCATGGGTCTCTTCCTCCATCAAGTCCCGACTCTCGAGCTCGGACCCATCATAGACGCCGACAGGCTGGTGTGATAGTGCAACTGCGAAAGTACGATGTTAAAGCATGAGAAAGGAAGAAATAGGGAAAGGAAGAATGTGCTCGAGGCTACCTCTGCAGCAAGAGCCAGGGTCCTTCTCACTACCTCTATAGGGTTCTCAGGTGCCTAGACAGATCAATCCACCCAATGAAAGCTTGAGGGTCGCACTTTCGTTATGAGGGCGTGAATGCTCGGGCGGGAGAAGGCGAGCCTAAAGGGAAATGGGACCTCGTTGCACGGTTGTCGACCTTACAAGGACCCCTCCTCCGAGTCGACCATGATGGGGGGAGGCGGAGACTTGGAGGTAACCTCCTCGCATTGGTGCGTGTCCCTTGCTCGCTTCTTCCGCTTCAAAGGGGTAGCTGACCCTTCGCCCCCTGCGATAGTCTGCAAGGGCTGAGCTTGGAGGGCCTGGAGCTTGGCCAAGTAAGCCAGTCCGAGAGCCGAGACGTCAGCATTACTCGTGCGACGACGAGCTTGAAGGGGCGCAGGTGAGGCAGCTGAGGTGGAGGCACGCTGCTGCTTTGTGCTGTTGAGTGCGAGGAACTTGGAAGCCATTTCTGAAAAGAAGACGAGGTTAGTCAAGAGGTTACAGATAACGAGCTAAAATGTCGATGAGAGGTTACCTTCCGGAGCTTTGCGCTTCTCTGATCTGCATTGTCGAGGTTTTGGTAGCTTCTTGAACTGTAGGAGAAGATGTGGGAGTTCGAAACGAAAGCCTCACCCCACAGTGTGTACTTCAGACTTCGCCTCTAAGCGCGCTTGACAATCTCCCACGATTTGTTGCTGATCCTCGGAATGGGAGATGGCAAAGCTGCACCACAAGACATTGTCACGAAAAAAATGAAAGAAAGAAGACCTAAAAGAACCTAGCTCTTGCCTAAGACACTCACCTACGTCTCCGAACTCTACTAGGACGTGACAGATCGGCTCACCCCCTTCGTTCCTCACGGACAATCACCGGAAACGAGGAACCAACACTCTTCCAATTTTTGTTAAAAGAAGGATTCCTAATGAGCTGGCCTACATTCCGCCGAGCAGAGAGGTAATACCGACCCTCTCCCTCGTTGGAGGCTTTGACGGTGTGGGTCGCTAAGAGCTGATTTACCGTGAGCCTATCCTCATCCTCGTCCCGGATGGTCCACCATAGAACATAAGCCCCAAGCACGGTGGACCAACCGTTGGGAGAGAGTTGGGCTGGGGTGAGATTGACCGCACTAAGGAACCTCTAAATGAAGGGATGAAGTAGAAGCCTAACCCCCCTACTAAACATCTTAGGGTAGAAACTAACGAAGCCCAGAAGGAGGTCCTCGAGGTATTCGCCGATGTTGGGTGCCCTGAGCTCTACGGAATCAAGGATGAGGTAAGTCTTACGAAGCTCGGCCAGTCTACCTACCGAGCAAGTCGAGGGAGGAAGCTCGATTGCTGGATTAGCAGTGGGGTGTCCTGAGGTGGAAGCTAGGTTAGGGTTCCCCGAGGTGGAAGCTACATTATGGCCAAAGTACAATCTATACGAGGGTTACCCGAAGTAGAGGCTAAATCTGGTCCCTTAAGACACTAACCGAGCTTGAAGAGCTGATCGACCCAGACGATGAGTCACTAGACCAACTACTCATGGTAAGAGCTAAGAGAGATGCCTAAAAAACTACCCAACGGAGAAAGAAGAAAATACCTGACTTGGGCAACGGCCTAGGTACTCAAAAGCTTCGAAATGAAAAAGTGAAAAGTGAAAAGTGAAAAAAGAAAAAACTTCGCTTTTTATAGAGCAGCCCAGAGGCACGAGGACCGTCTGATCGAAAGAGAATCAACGAAAAAGATTTGTCCACGATAACAACCCTCGTGGCGACGTTTGAGTTCTTGAGGCATAAACTAGCGCTGACGAAATTTGAGATGTCACGCATGGACAAGTGGGTTCAACTCATCTTTATTTAGCTCGGAGTACTTCGTCGAGCCAACCTCTGCCCCGCCAAAGTGGGGGCCAATGTTGGATGTGAATTTTGACCTGCCACGTGTTAAGATCGAAATGGTTGGAAGAATTGGCATCTATGCAAAACATGGAAATTAACCTAAAAACACTAAGGTCGACAACTGGGGTACGACCTAAGAAGCCGAGCCGACCTCCAATATTGTCTGTAACAATGTCTCTTCTGAACCCGACAACACGCCACATTTTTAGGGTGCGTTAGAGTTCCTGTCGGGCCCAGTTTCTATAAATAGAAACTCCTGTCTTAAGTGCAAGGTACGCAATCCTAGATAGAATCGGCAAATTAGATCGGATTGGAACTAACTTGGTCGTCGGAGTGCTAACTTTGTTTTGCAGGTCCCTCAACTGCCTGGGAGGGTGTTTGGCAGTTTAGAGAAGATCATCCAGTCCACCCCGACCTACGCCTAGTCCGAGCTTGGTGATTTCAAGCTCAAACACGGTTCAATTCCCTCGGGATTCGTAATTAGAACTTTCTCACTCCCCCTTTTGTTTGGGGACGAGTCCCGCAATGTCGATTACAATGTTCGGTGTCGTCGATACTTTCTGATTATAGGGATCCAACTGGCGAAGCCACACAGCATTGATTCTGGGTTATTAGAAAAAAAATGTACTATATATATATAATACTTAATTAAAATCCAAGGACACACGCGCCCTCGAATCCCTTACTAAATTGGTTCTTAGTTCAGACCGTTGCATTGTTATTTGAGTGGGAAATGAACCTGACTAAAATAAATCGAAAATAAAAATATAAATACCAAAATAGTATTTAAATTTTTTTATAATTAAGAAATTCAATTTACTGGTAAATTATAAGACAATGAAATTTCGAGAATGACTGGAAATGCTTTCCATTTGAACTAATTTCACGTGGATAATCAATTAATTCTTTGAGAAAATTTGTCTAACCCTATCAAAATCATTTGCGCATATTTCAAAAGTTGTCGAAATTTATCAAGTTGCCAAATAAGATTAACATTGAAACAATATTATTTATTGTTTCATATTACATTTTTATTGAATAAGTATGTTATTTTCCCGATTATCAATAGAGAAATTTTTAACCTTAGCCACAATATGTTGGTAGCTGGATGAATTTCTCTTGAGGTCGCAGGTTCAATCTTCCATACTCCTCAATTTATTGTACTAAAAAAGATTTATAAATATTTTTACAAAGTGTTTTTATTTTCAAAATCATTCTCGACCATATAATTAATATCATTAAACAAAAATAGTTTTAATTAATTAATAGTTAAATTAAAGTTGGTCTTGGAACTTTCAAAACTATTAGTGGGTATCGATTTAGTTCCTATATTTTAAAAAAGTTATTCAAATCGTAAACATTTGAATTTTTTTTTTTTTTGATGAACATTAAATTTGTGTCTACCAAGTCTGTGCACTTAACTAAGTTATTTGACAGTATGGTACCAAATGGCAAGTGTCTAAACTGGCCCCAAATCAACTGCTACGTACTCCTGAAAATTTTCTACATTTTTATTAGTTTAAATAGCTAAACACAACCATTTGACCATGAGAGACAATAGGGGTGAGCTGAAAGCGGCGAAAGCCATTCATATTCCGCATCATCTTACCCCTCTTCTGGCTGAATTAAAGGTATTTTGGAGGCTATGAAGCTAGCTCGATCGAGAAATTGCCTTCGTATTGTTGTTGAATCAGATTCCCAAAAGGCTATTCGCTTTATTCAGGGAGATTCTCAAACTCTAGGAGACGAATTGATCTGGATTTCGGAGATGAGAAGCATAGCTCTAGATTTTGAGTCCATTTCCATATCTCATGTCTCCCATATGTGCAACTCGTGTTCTCACAAAAAATGGGGAATCTCAGCTTCAACCACGTGTACGTGGGTCTCCCATTATCCTTCATGGCTGTTGGCAATTGTAAAAGGGGCCGACTCCCTTCAACTTGAAAGGAGCAAGTGAATAGGAAGAGCTAGAGTTTCAGGCAAGAATGTTATGTACCGTTGTATAAGGGGTTTAAAATTCACTCCATTCCAGCCACAAAGAGAAATGAAAAAGTTCATATAATAAATACAAAAAGAAAAAAAAAAGGTTAAATTAGGGACCATTTGAGGATATGGAACTATTCCCTCACGACTTAGTTCACTCTTACACACATCGAACAAATTGGTAAGTGAGTAGCAAAGTCAAAGAGCAATGTGCATTTCAAGTGGTTTAGATAGCACATAAGAACTCATACAAGAGCGTGATTTTAGGAGTAACCCGAATAACAACAAAGAAACAAGTGGATAAAAAAAAGAATAATGGACACAATTAGAATGGAAGCTAGAAAGAAATGAAAGCAAAGTTAAACATATAGATGGTTTGGAATTAAACAACAATGTAGTGGCAAAATTAAGAATGAGAATTCAATGCAAGACTAGTAAATGAATAGAAAGTGTAACCATAATATTAAATAGCTAATGGCTAGTTTTAAAAACCAAAGTAGGGATTAAACATGCTGAAGTAAAATCGAACATGAAGTTGTAAATAACAAAATAAGAACAAAAGAAATCATAATCTCAGTTTTTTTTAATTTTTTCTTGACAGATTTACGAAATTGAATGATTTCACCTTGAAAAAAACTGATTTAGAAGATGTCAAAGAAGACAGAGTTTTAGACAAGAACGAGATCTAGAAAAACGTAGAAGACTAAAAGATCAAAAGATGTACGCAAATATGATTTTTTTTCTTTTTCTTTTTTTGTGACCGATGGAATGGAAAGAACAAAACAAAACAAAAAAAATTCAAAGATAGATTGTACAGAAACGCAAAGGAAACATATATCCGATCCTGAGCCTAAAGCTCTGATACCAAAATGTTAAGAAACCCTTGAGAGTTGAATCTAAGAACCTTGCTAACGAACAAGACTCATAGAACTCAATCCCAAAAACCCCGAAAACAAGTATGGAATCAACCCAAGGAAAAGTTTTAGAACGGATTACCTTGATGATCAATATCAAGAGTAGAGAAAACTTGTTTCTAAACTCGTGATTCGAATCACTCCACAAGAGGTATGATCAACACCGCTTGAATGATCCTAACATGCAAATTCTAAAGACACAAGAAATTGCACAAGAAATGGGAGATAAAGCTCTCAACCAAGCTAATGAGAAAACTCACTTTTCATTCAACTTCAAATTGTGTTTACAACAAGACATCTCAAGGCTATATATAGCCATCCTAGCAAGCCATATGAAAAGTCTTAAGCAAATGAAAAGACTTGTAACTTACAAGAAATGAAAATACTTGTAAATGAAAAGACATAACTTACAAGAAATGAAAAGGTCAAGAACATGGAAAGCCAACCAAAATAAGTGCAATCTCGTCCATAATGATGGATGTGAGTGTTTGACTTGGTTTTTGAATTGAATGAGTTGACTTTGACTTATCTTGATGGAGTTGACTTTGACCTTGACCAAGTGGACTTTGACTTGGCTTAAAAACACTTAAAAATGCATAACTTGCACCAAATTGAAGTGCATAGTTCCAACTTCTTGCACATCTTCCTTTTTTTTCTCTTGTCGAGTTCAAGAACGCTTGGACACGAAGTAGCAAAGCTTGTTGAAGTTTCCTAACTCTCGATCTTGTAATCGGTCCATGAGGCATAACAAAGGTAGCTTCTTGGTTCATATCATCCTCCCCAACTTCAGAAGGATTCGTCCTCGAATCTATAGGATCTCCTTGCAATGCAGCCTTGTACTCAGCATCTTGAGCTCGTTCAAACAGGTTGATAAGATAATAAATTTGTATGATAAACTTGTAATTGCTTGTAGTAAAGAAAAACCTTGCAGTCTTTTTCCAAATTCCTGGTTTAAATCCCCAATACACTGGACCATGAGTCCATGGTATTTGATTTTCCAAGGGCAATGAAGCAATGAGTGAATGTTGCTTCTGAGTGTTGCCGAGGTCTGCATTTTGCAGTTGCGTGCTTTTCTTACTCTCCCCAAGTTGCACAGTATTTGTAATCTCGTGCGCTTTCTCAATAAGTACCTCCTCTGTGGTTGTGTACTCATCACGCGTCAAAACCTCAACATGCACATCTTCTTCAGCATCATAAATAACAACATCAATATTAAAATCTTCTTGTTGGGCATGCATAACAGTCTCAACATTCGTATCGTCAACGACATCTTGATTCTCTCCCTCATTTAGAATGTGTTGATGATTTTCCTCTTGAGGCATAGGACAATCATTCTCTTTTTTATCCGATTTTGTAGCATGCCTCCTCATGTCTTCGTATAGCATTTTGAACTCTTGGCACAATTAATTGAGGTCATTTATGTTTTTGCGAATCCCGGCCAGTTCCTTCGTATATTGATCGTCGCCATGGTGGTTATCATATTGTCTTCGACTATGGTGGAACTTCGATTTCTGTGAACGTCCAGTGTGAAACATGGCTGCAAAACAAAGTTAAAGTAACAAAGAAAAATGGACCTCACAAGCACTCCCTTACTATTCCACTCGTTAATGAAGTTTACTCGTGTTTAACACTCAACACTCAACACTCAAAATAATGTATCACTCCCTTTCAATCTCTCCCTCACGACTTAGTTCACTCTTACACACATCAAACAAATTGGTAAGTGAGTAGCAAAGTCAAAGAGCAATGTGCATTTCAAGTGGTTTAGATAGCACATAAGAACTCATACAAGAGCGTGATTTTAGGAGTAACCCGAATAACAACAAAGAAACAAGTGAATAAAAAAAAGAATAATGGACACAATTAGAATGGAAGCTAGAAAGAAATGAAAGCAAAGTTAAACATATAGATGGTTTGGAATTAAACAACAATGAAGTGGCAAAATTAAGAATGAGAATTCAATGCAAGACTAGTAAATGAATAGAAAGTGTAACCATAATATTAAATAGCTAATGGCTAGTTTTAAAAACCAAAGTAGGGATTAAACATGCTGAAGTAAAATCGAACATGAAGGTGTAAATAACAAAATAAGAACAAAAGAAATCATAATCTCAGTTTTTTTTAATTTTTTCTTGGCAGATTTACGAAATTGAATGATTTCACCTTGAAAAAAACTGATTTAGAAGATATCAAAGAAGACAGAGTTTTAGACAAGAACGAGATCTAGAAAAACGTAGAAGACTAAAAGATCAAAAGATGTACGCAAATATGATTTTTTTTCTTTTTTTTTTTTGTGACTGATGGAATGGAAAGAACAAAACAAAACAAAAAAAATTCAAAGATAGATTGTACAGAAACGCAAAGGAAACATATATCCGATCCTGAGCCTAAAGCTCTGATACCAAAATGTTAAGAAACCCTTGAGAGTTGGATCTAAGAACCTTGCTAACGAACAAGACTCATAGAACTCAATCCCAAAAACCCCGAAAACAAGTATGGAATCAACCCAAGGAAAAGTTTTAGAACGGATTACCTTGATGATCAATATCAAGAGTAGAGAAAACTTGTTTCTAAACTCGTGATTCGAATCACTCCACAAGAGGTATGATCAACACCGCTTGAATGATCCTAACATGCAAATTCTAAAGACACAAGAAATTGCACAAGAAATGGGAGATAAAGCTCTCAACCAAGCTAATGAGAAAACTCACTTTTCATTCAACTTCAAATTGTGTTTACAACAAGACATCTCAAGGCTATATATAGCCATCCTAGCAAGCCATATGAAAAGTCTTAAGCAAATGAAAAGACTTGTAACTTACAAGAAATGAAAATACTTGTAAATGAAAAGACATAACTTACAAGAAATGAAAAGGTCAAGAACATGGAAAGCCAACCAAAATAAGTGCAATCTCGTCCATAATGATGGATGTGAGTGTTTGACTTGGTTTTTGAATTGAATGAGTTGACTTTGACTTGTCTTGATGGAGTTGACTTTGACCTTGACCAAGTGGACTTTGACTTGCCTTAAAAACACTTAAAAACGCATAACTTGCACCAAATTGAAGTGCATAGTTCCAACTTCTTGCACATCTTCCTTTTGTTCTCTTGTCGAGTTCAAGAACGCTTGGACACGAAGTAGCAAAGCTTGTTGATGTTTCCTAGCTCTCGATCTTGTAATCGGTCCATGAGGCATAACAAAGGTAGCTTCTTGGTTCGTATCATCCTCCCCATCTTCAGAAGGATTCGTCCTCGAATCTATAGGATCTCCTTGCAATGCAACCTTGTACTCAGCATCTTGAGCTCGTTCAAACAGGTTGATAATATAATAAATTTGTATGATAAACTTGTAATTGCTTGTAGTAAAGAAAAACCTTGCAGTCTTTTTCCAAATTCCTGGTTTAAATCCCCAATACACTGGACCATGAGTCCATGGTATTTGATTTTCCAAGGGCAATGAAGCAATGAGTGAATGTTGCTTCTGAGTGTTGCCGAGGTCTGCATTTTGCAGTTGCGTGCTTTTCTTACTCTCCCCAAGTTGTACAGTATTTGTAATCTCGTGCGCTTTCTCAATAAGTACCTCCTCTGTGGTTGTGTACTCATCACGCGTCAAAACCTCAACATGCACATCTTCTTCAGCATCATAAATAACAACATCAATATTAAAATCTTCTTGTTGGGCATGCATAACAGTCTCAACATTCGTATCGTCAACGGCATCTTGATTCTCTCCCTCATTTAGAATGTGTTGATGATTTTCCTCTTGAGGCATAGGACAATCATTCTCTTTTTTATCCGATTTTGTAGCATGCCTCCTCATGTCTTCGTATAGCATTTTGAACTCTTGGCACAATTAATTGAGGTCATTTATGTTTTTGCGAATCCCGGCCAGTTCCTTCGTATATGGATCGTCGCCATGGTGGTTATCATATTGTCTTCGACTATGGTGGAACTTCGATTTCTGTGAACGTCCAGTGTGAAACATGGCTGCAAAACAAAGTTAAAGTAACAAAGAAAAATGGACCTCACAAGCACTCCCTTACTATTCCACTCGTTAATGAAGTTTACTCGTGTTTAACACTCAACACTCAACACTCAAAATAATGTATCACTCCCTTTCAATCTCTCCCTCACGACTTAGTTCACTCTTACACACATCAAACAAATTGGTAAGTGAGTAGCAAAGTCAAAGAGCAATGTGCATTTCAAGTGGTTTAGATAGCACATAAGAACTCATACAAGAGCGTGATTTTAGGAGTAACCCGAATAACAACAAAGAAACAAGTGAATAAAAAAAAGAATAATGGACACAATTAGAATGGAAGCTAGAAAGAAATGAAAGCAAAGTTAAACATATAGATGGTTTGGAATTAAACAACAATGAAGTGGCAAAATTAAGAATGAGAATTCAATGCAAGACTAGTAAATGAATAGAAAGTGTAACCATAATATTAAATAGCTAATGGCTAGTTTTAAAAACCAAAGTAGGGATTAAACATGCTGAAGTAAAATCGAACATGAAGGTGTAAATAACAAAATAAGAACAAAAGAAATCATAATCTCAGTTTTTTTTAATTTTTTCTTGGCAGATTTACGAAATTGAATGATTTCACCTTGAAAAAAACTGATTTAGAAGATATCAAAGAAGACAGAGTTTTAGACAAGAACGAGATCTAGAAAAACGTAGAAGACTAAAAGATCAAAAGATGTACGCAAATATGATTTTTTTCTTTTTTTTTTTTGTGACTGATGGAATGGAAAGAACAAACAAAACAAAAAAAATTCAAAGATAGATTGTACAGAAACGCAAAGGAAACATATATCCGATCCTGAGCCTAAAGCTCTGATACCAAAATGTTAAGAAACCCTTGAGAGTTGGATCTAAGAACCTTGCTAACGAACAAGACTCATAGAACTCAATCCCAAAAACCCCGAAAACAAGTATGGAATCAACCCAAGGAAAAGTTTTAGAACGGATTACCTTGATGATCAATATCAAGAGTAGAGAAAACTTGTTTCTAAACTCGTGATTCGAATCACTCCACAAGAGGTATGATCAACACCGCTTGAATGATCCTAACATGCAAATTCTAAAGACACAAGAAATTGCACAAGAAATGGGAGATAAAGCTCTCAACCAAGCTAATGAGAAAACTCACTTTTCATTCAACTTCAAATTGTGTTTACAACAAGACATCTCAAGGCTATATATAGCCATCCTAGCAAGCCATATGAAAAGTCTTAAGCAAATGAAAAGACTTGTAACTTACAAGAAATGAAAATACTTGTAAATGAAAAGACATAACTTACAAGAAATGAAAAGGTCAAGAACATGGAAAGCCAACCAAAATAAGTGCAATCTCGTCCATAATGATGGATGTGAGTGTTTGACTTGGTTTTTGAATTGAATGAGTTGACTTTGACTTGTCTTGATGGAGTTGACTTTGACCTTGACCAAGTGGACTTTGACTTGCCTTAAAAACACTTAAAAACGCATAACTTGCACCAAATTGAAGTGCATAGTTCCAACTTCTTGCACATCTTCCTTTTGTTCTCTTGTCGAGTTCAAGAACGCTTGGACACGAAGTAGCAAAGCTTGTTGAAGTTTCCTAGCTCTCGATCTTGTAATCGGTCCATGAGGCATAACAAAGGTAGCTTCTTGGTTCGTATCATCCTCCCCATCTTCAGAAGGATTCGTCCTCGAATCTATAGGATCTCCTTGCAATGCAACCTTGTACTCAGCATCTTGAGCTCGTTCAAACAGGTTGATAATATAATAAATTTGTATGATAAACTTGTAATTGCTTGTAGTAAAGAAAAACCTTGCAGTCTTTTTCCAAATTCCTGGTTTAAATCCCCAATACACTGGACCATGAGTCCATGGTATTTGATTTTCCAAGGGCAATGAAGCAATGAGTGAATGTTGCTTCTGAGTGTTGCCGAGGTCTGCATTTTGCAGTTGCGTGCTTTTCTTACTCTCCCCAAGTTGTACAGTATTTGTAATCTCGTGCGCTTTCTCAATAAGTACCTCCTCTGTGGTTGTGTACTCATCACGCGTCAAAACCTCAACATGCACATCTTCTTCAGCATCATAAATAACAACATCAATATTAAAATCTTCTTGTTGGGCATGCATAACAGTCTCAACATTCGTATCGTCAACGGCATCTTGATTCTCTCCCTCATTTAGAATGTGTTGATGATTTTCCTCTTGAGGCATAGGACAATCATTCTCTTTTTTATCCGATTTTGTAGCATGCCTCCTCATGTCTTCGTATAGCATTTTGAACTCTTGGCACAATTAATTGAGGTCATTTATGTTTTTGCGAATCCCGGCCAGTTCCTTCGTATATGGATCGTCGCCATGGTGGTTATCATATTGTCTTCGACTATGGTGGAACTTCGATTTCTGTGAACGTCCAGTGTGAAACATGGCTGCAAAACAAAGTTAAAGTAACAAAGAAAAATGGACCTCACAAGCACTCCCTTACTATTCCACTCGTTAATGAAGTTTACTCGTGTTTAACACTCAACACTCAACACTCAAAATAATGTATCACTCCCTTTCAATCTCTCCCTCACGACTTAGTTCACTCTTACACACATCAAACAAATTGGTAAGTGAGTAGCAAAGTCAAAGAGCAATGTGCATTTCAAGTGGTTTAGATAGCACATAAGAACTCATACAAGAGCGTGATTTTAGGAGTAACCCGAATAACAACAAAGAAACAAGTGAATAAAAAAAAGAATAATGGACACAATTAGAATGGAAGCTAGAAAGAAATGAAAGCAAAGTTAAACATATAGATGGTTTGGAATTAAACAACAATGAAGTGGCAAAATTAAGAATGAGAATTCAATGCAAGACTAGTAAATGAATAGAAAGTGTAACCATAATATTAAATAGCTAATGGCTAGTTTTAAAAACCAAAGTAGGGATTAAACATGCTGAAGTAAAATCGAACATGAAGGTGTAAATAACAAAATAAGAACAAAAGAAATCATAATCTCAGTTTTTTTTAATTTTTTCTTGACAGATTTACGAAATTGAATGATTTCACCTTGAAAAAAACTGATTTAGAAGATATCAAAGAAGACAGAGTTTTAGACAAGAGCGAGATCTAGAAAAACGTAGAAGACTAAAAGATCAAAAGATGTACGCAAATATGATTCTTTTTTCTTTTTTTTTTTTTGTGACTGATGGAATGGAAAGAACAAAACAAAACAAAAAAAATTCAAAGATAGATTGTACAGAAACGCAAAGGAAACATATATCCGATCCTGAGCCTAAAGCTCTGATACCAAAATGTTAAGAAACCCTTGAGAGTTGGATCTAAGAACCTTGCTAACGAACAAGTCCCATAGAACTCAATCCCAAAAACCCCGAAAACAAGTATGGAATCAACCCAAGGAAAAGTTTTAGAACGGATTACCTTGATGATCAATATCAAGAGTAGAGAAAACTTGTTTCTAAACTCGTGATTCGAATCACTCCACAAGAGGTATCATCAACACTGCTTGAGTGATCCTAACATGCAAATTCTAAAGACACAAAAAATTGCACAAGAAATGGGAGATAAAGCTCTCAACCAAGCTAATGAGAAAACTCACTTTTCATTCAACTTCAAATTGTGTTTACAACAAGACATCTCAAGGCTATATATAACCATCCTAGCAAGCCATATGAAAAGTCTTAAGCAAATGAAAAGACTTGTAACTTACAAGAAATGAAAATACTTGTAAATGAAAAGACATAACTTACAAGAAATGAAAAGGTCAAGAACATGGAAAGCCAACCAAAATAAGTGCAATCTCGTCCATAATGATGGATGTGAGTGTTTGACTTGGTTTTTGAATTGAATGAGTTGACTTTGACTTGTCTTGATGGAGTTGACTTTGACTTTAACCAAGTGGACTTTGACTTGCCTTAAAAACACTTAAAAATGCATAACTTGCACCAAATTGAAGTGCATAGTTCCAATTTCTTGTACATCTTCCTTTTTTTTCTCTTGTCGAGTTCAAGAACGCTTGGACACGAAGTAGCAAAGCTTGTTGAAGTTTCCTAGCTCTCGATCTTGTAATCGGTCCATGAGGCATAACAAAGGTAGCTTCTTGGTTCATATCAACTCTTCCTTTGTTCCCATCATGTGATCACAAAGAAAGAGACAATTTTTTTTACTTGAATATAAATTTTGCAATGTATAGTTTTGATTATTGGTAGTAGGTTGATCTACACCCTTGATTTAGCATCATTTCATTTTTTTTATTCATTTTTCTTCTCTATTTAATTATTAAGCTAAGTTGCCTGAATTCCATGTGACATGTTGTCGGTTTGAATAGTTGCAAATCTATGATAATTTAAATAATAGCTAAAAATTATTATTAATATAGCAAAAATGGAACATGTAAATCACAAATATGTAGATTTGTCAATGATTGATATGATTTCTGTTAATATATAAGTCTAGTGGTTATCGCAAAATGGGATTACTTACTCAAATTAATCTAAATTATAGTTGTAATCTTTTAAAATAGTTATTTTTAAAAAATTTTATATATATTTATAGATATTTTAGAAATGAAGCTATCCATCCAATTTTTTCTGTCTTCTCTCAAAGACCTAAACTTTATGTCAAGTTGGTCTGTTTTTGTTTTTTGTATCTCTATTTTTGTTATTTTGGTTTTTTGACTTTTTAGAAATGAAAGCCGTATAATTACTGCTTTTAATCTTTTTTGCTCTCAAGATCAAGAAATCATAATATTCTTGATTTCTATTTTAAAATTGAAGAAAGTGAAATTTTGTTTTGTAATATTTATTTTTATCTCTCAGACAATTATTATCAAATGATAATTTTATGTTTTCTAAGCCCATTCTTTGGTTTCTATAATGAAAGAGTCTAGCACCTAATTAAGCAATAATTGTAACCTAATTAAGCAATAATAAATTTCTTTATCAACAAATTCCACAACCTGAATATTTACAATTTCATCAACATTTCCATAAAATTAAACATTGATATTTTATCGACATTGAACTTTGCCCTTTATTTATCAAAATGGCATATTGAAATAAAACCTTATTAAAGCTTTAATTGCAACTTCCAAATCAAAGATGAGCATGATAAGAAGTATATGAAAATAGTAATACCTTCCCTTTGCATATAATTTGGTAAATACATGTATTCATAAACCAATGGCAATGGCAGTGGCAAATAAATAAGAATTCTATTTGTTTAAGAACTCTCAAGCTCTCATCTCATAGTTGCTATTTTCCTTTGTTTTTTTTTTTATCTCATGGTGGATGTAGTGTAGGTGGTACATCTTTAAGATTAAAAGATAACTTAAAACTTAAAATAAACAAATTTACTGTGCCTGAGAGAAGCCTCTGGGGTTTGACGAGAAACTCCGTTCACGAACCATATAATCCGAGTCGAGTCATATTCATGTTCTATGTACGCCCTGGAATCAGTTTCCCCAAGCTGGAATCTGTTCTCAAGTCATTGAGTATTATATTTGAAGGGCAACTCCTCACAATCCAGCTGCTGGGCAGTCACTGTTACTGGCAAAAAATGTGCAACACAAAACCTTAAATCCATTCTTATTGTGGAATCTAACAATAAAGGCAATACGTAGAGTAATTCAGAAGCCAGTTTCAACTTTTATGTTCTAGCTCTTACACAAAGAATAACATAAGATAAAACAAACAGCAGTTAAACAATTCGGTATCGTCTGCTGCTTCCTAGGTTCTATATGTTATGTTTGCAGAAATTGTAACAGGGTGCCCGTGGTTTAAAGGCGAAAACGTGCAGAGATGTCTCATCTCCTTGCCTGTTCTTCTGTCTTTCTCCTTTTGGAATGAATTTACTGTCTCTTATCCAGAAAGAAATATAGAAGTTAAAGTCATATAGATTGAACCTTTCATTTCCATCTAAACTACTTGAATTCTGCTCGGTGAAACTTCGGTTAGTGGGTGTTTTTCTTCAACGTTCCATATCCTGGGGCTGAAAATCCACGACTTTTTGCAGTTTTGGAATAGTTCTTTTCAAAATTGTGCTTGAATGTTTCTTTATGCGCATAATGTCATACATTTAGTTAAATCTTTTCTTTTTCACAAGGGGAGAAAAAAATGGAAGAAGAAGAAGAAAGATTCTAGTCAATAAGGATTCGAAATATGAAGATGACTTCGTTTTGAAAAGATGCTTGGGCGGGGAATCAACCATTGGCAGCTTCTCTGGAATCTTTGAGACTTCACAAAATAAAGAGATCTTGCAGTTTGAAGTTTGGGAGAATAAATCAATATCTTTGAAGGTTTTGGTATGGTCTAAAGAAATCAGTTTTTTTCCATTGTTCTTGTAGCAAAAAACTGCGGAATTCATTACTTCAATTTGGCAGCAAAAAACAACAATGTCATTATGTTGCTTTGTAGTGGTGGTTTGAAAAAAGGGCTAAAATATAATGAGTCAATATGGTCAAGAAGGGAATCCACAAACCTTCCATGGAAAAGCAAGTTTTATGAAGAGAAAGCCTTAAAAGATGATTAAACATTATGCCACTTCTTGATTCTCTCTCTAAAGAATTCATCAGTTATTCATCCTATAGTTTCAAATCTCACCAGGGGCAATAAAAGGTAATCCAAATGATTGCCTTAATGGCATTAACTTGTGTTAACTTAGCTTAATACTTTTGAGCTTTATACCACATGTAGCTGAAGGATATTATCCTTGGAGCATTTCTCCTAATATTTCCGGCCATATGAGCATTGAAAAGAAAAATGACCACGATCTTCCCCAACCCTTAAACATAGCACACAGAATGAGAGACTTAAAGCAGTCGTAGGGCATTTTCTTTAGAACTTATCTATTGAATTAAGGCCATCCAAATGAAGAATTCAAAAAAGAATGTTCGCCTTTTGAAATTTTAGTTCCCAGCGCCTTCAAGGAAAACGTTTGATTACTTTTACCAAATATTTAAGCAAGAAAGAAGTTGATTCGTTTTGGACACTCCCAATTTCAGATCTGCTTGCAGAAACCTGACAGTAACATTCAGTTCTTTGAGAAACAACTGTTTGAATAACACCGAATTGGGAAAGAAATACCCTCAAAAGCTTTTAAGTTCCAAGTTCTCACGACCACCACCTCTTGCATCTCACCTTACTGATGGCCAGTTTTCAATCCACTTCATGAGAAAAATTCCTTCCAAGTTTCTGCATCATTTAAATTTCTTCTAGAGTCAAAAGATCCACGTCTTCCTCTGATGGCAGTACATGTCTGCCTTCTGCGATCTTCCTAAAAACGGATGTTTTCCCATTACCCAGAGGCAAATTTATAGAAATTTTTTGCTGATTATAGATAAAATTCCAAAAGCATCTCCCATTTGTTGTTTTTTTTTTGTCCACAGTGAACCACTCTCCTTCCTTTACATACTTGCTGCTAATAACTTTATGCCAAAGACTGTTCCCTTCAAAGGGAACCTCTAGAAAATAGAGCTGTAATTTTTTCTCTTTTAAATCACCAAATCTCAAGCATCCTATATCCATGGGTTTGAGTAACAGCCTTCCAATTGACAAGATTGGCTCTTGTTATCACCAGCCCCTCCTTCCCGTTAGAAGTTTCTAAGAGCCTTTTGTAAGCCCATGGCTACTCTTCAAAGGAACTAGAACAGGGACAAAATAATAGGAAGTCAGACCATGAAGGACCAAATTGATAAGATATTAGCTCCATTGAAAATGAAACTTTTCTTCCATTTGTCTATTCTTGCATGAATCTTACCCAAAATGAACACCTCACTGGGTTAACAGGTTTCCTAAGTTATGGGCAAATTCCTGTCCCCAGCACAAAATTGTAAAAATCTGCTTCGGCTTTCACCACTTCTTGATCTATGCCAATGCTGTTGATAGTTGTCTTCTCACAGTTAAATTTATCCCTGAAGCACTTTTGAACAAGTTAACAAGTATAAAGACAATAACTAACCTTTCTTTCTCATCTTTGCTGAAAATCAAGTTATCATCCACAAACATGAGATAATTGATAGTGACTTTGAAACTTCACAACCAGAAACCCTTCAGCAAATCAAATGAGCTTGCTCTGAGCGGCCATATGTTGAGTACAATGTACATCATCCACTACGAGAAAGAGGAAAGGAGATAAGAGGCCTCCTTGCCTCAATCCCCCAGAGGCTTTGATTCTTCTTGATCTCCCATCGAGGAAAAAAAAAAAGAAAAGGAGGATTGGAGTGGAGATACAACCCTCGCTCCAACTTCTTCATTTCACCCCTAAACCTTTTGTTTCTAGGGCCTCATCCAGAAAAAAACTAATTAACTACGTCATAATCTTCTCAAAATCCCAACATTTCAATTGCAAAAAAGATGGCATCTAGGATTTGTCTCCTTTTCACTAACATTTGTCGATACTCTGAAATGGTTTGGTGAAGAACCTCACGAAGTCTCTCCATAAGCACTTTAGCACTGATTCTATAGACCCCATTAACAAGATTTATGGGTTGATAATCAGGCGTTGTTTTAGCACTGGATTATTTAGCATAAGTCAAATATATAATTTCTTGAGGATGCCATTCTGGAATAATTCATGGAATATCCCAAGAATATCACCTTTCGTGGTGTTCTGGGTGTTTTTTGAAAGAATTATCAGAAAAAAAACCATCTAGTTTTGGCGACCTAACGTTTCCCCGAGAATCAACGCACATCATCATAGTTTCAAGGAAGGCTAAATTTCAAACCCAAAGCTAATTCAAAGACTTTTAACTACATTTATCAAATCTTCTTCACAAAAGACAAAAACTAGGTAGTCAGGATTATTACTAGGATAGCAAGGGCATATTAGTAATTAGCCCAAGAAGTTGGTTATAAATAGAGCGTCTGGGTGTGGAAGGAGATGAATTCAGGTAATAGTTTAGTGGGTTTGAGGTTACGCAAGAATACTCAATAGAGAGAGGTTCTACGTACCTTGAATACTTGGGAGCTATTGTAGTTCTTTATCCTTTGGTTTGGATTGTTCCCTTTTTGTACTTTTTTCTCATTTTATTGCATTAATGAAATCGTGTCTTTTTCAAAAATATTTCAAGTATCATTTCAGTTCTCTGGTTTCTAGTAGAATCAAAGAGACTGACTTTCCCATACTTCTCTTCACCTCCCCAACAAAACTACCCAACAACACACTAAAAAACTCAAAGATTTTACGCTCGGTCTTCACCAACACTTTTTTCCGAAGGCAAGTCTCCACCAACACTTGATCTCTCTCACACTACCTTTCCAACACTCTGCAGGCATACCTGCCTCCACGCTGAAATTCTCTACCCTGCTCTCTCACAAACTCTCATGCAAACTCACTCTGAAAAAGAGCATAAGACCAAGCTATATAACCATTATGTTAATTAATAATTGGTTATACATTATTATAATTAATTTTTATCAGTTTCTTTTTTATTTTTTGAATGGTGTCTAACCTAACCTTTAACTTCTTTGGCATTAAATTTCTGGGAAATATTTGAAAGGATTTTAGTACCCAGGGATTTTTCTTCCCACCATTCAATAGTATATGAAACAACCCTAAATATTCATCTCCCACCTTAAGCCACTGGTGTCTAATCTTTGGGACCAAAAGATATCCTTTTTGGGCGTGATATTCAAAAGTTCCAACTAATGGACCTTGCATACTTCATAATGGTCGTTTGTGATTCCCAATATCAATGTCATTGATTTTTGGAGTCAACAAGGCTTTTTGATTGATGACATGTTTAAACACTTCCTTATTCCAAACCTTAAAAAGATCCTCGAAAGCTTTATGCCTGAGCACTGAAGCATATCAAAGCCATCCTTATGAATGAAGAGACTTCCACTGCCCATTCAGATCAGAGCTAGAAGAAGGGTGCTTCAATCACATGTCAACAAATACACATATTTTATTTTTAAAAAGCATGTCCTAATGTGTGTGTCCTGACTCCTATTTTAGAAATTTACATCATCGTATCTATCTTCTTGTACGTGTGTTGTGTCAATATTTTTCTCCCTGCCAATATTTTTCTCCCTGCTTTCTTACCTACAGAGCTCACTTTGTTCCTTCATTAATCACCATGGGACAACATTGCTAAGTTTACAACTATATATACTACAAGGAAATGCATTAAGAAGATGTATTAGGAATATGTTAACATTAAACTTGCATCTCAAGCTTGACAAAAGATTCTTTTTGATACCCATAAATTCTCTATCCCCTTGATGCTCAGAAGCTTGACTAGAACCTCCAACATGAGATACATATACCATATACTTGTTTCCAACATTATGAAGACAACCTCCAGGAACATGTTATCTTGTGACATAAAAAAGATGAAACATGTAAAAACTAAAAATATAATGTCTAGAAACTACCAATCCAGTTCATATGAAACCAAACCATGACAGTCCTCCATCAGACTAATGTCAGATTCTTGTAATTTACTTAGCCTTCATTTGCCTTTGCAGATAAGGGGTAAGTCTGCCATTCAAACTTTCAAAGCTAAGCACTGTCTCATAACTATTCTCGGCAGCCTAATATAACGGTTATCTACATGGGATGGGATGGATCATTCTCTTTTCTTGATAAGAAACCATGCTTTTTTTTTAATAAGAATAAGAAACCATGCTTTGATTGAGAAGAAAGGAAAACAATATACAAAGGGCATACAAGAAACAAGCCTTAGAAATCAACACCAAAAGAGATGTATTAAACTTAACCAGCTCCCAAATATCCTCCAAAGACCTATCTACCCTAAAAATTCTGCTATTCCTCTCAATCTAGATACCCCACAAAATGGCCACAAAACAAGCCTACCATAATAGAATCTCTCTGTCTCGAAAAGGCGGAAATAATAACACCGCCCTACAACTCCTATACCAGCCCACAAAACCCCAACCTCCAAAGAACTGATTCACCAAATATGTTGGGCAAACTAACAACTCGACAAGATATGATTATTTAAAAAGAAATTGTCCCATAAATTTTTGTGGCAGTTGTCGTTTGCATGAACTAAGCCCCAAAAATGCAGCAATTTACTACCCTGCTCATCAAATTCAATATAAATATTGCAGGATAGGTAAATTGGATTGTAAACTTACCAACACTGAATTTACTTAGCAGACAAAACTGCACATAGGCAACTTAAGGCAGCAGGGATGTGAACCTTGCCTCAAAGACGAACCCTCGGTAAAGCCCATCGCTATATCCAGGCACTCCACATACCCACCGCCACTCCATCTTCCCGGAACAACGATGCCACAGCGCCATCATCCCCATCCTCTTCGCCGAAAAGCAAATCTGTTCTCCGCCACCAAAGACCTTAAACTTACTAGACCCTTGAAAGCACTGAAACATCTGGACAGGCATACGACCCGCCTCATCCCACTCCAATGTATCCAAATCCAACCTCAAAATCAGAATCGTGGAGCACAAAGCAGTCAACGAAAACGAGGATTTGAGGCCACCCACCATCAAGATTTGGTTACCCGTCCCTCGGACCAAACGGGGCCGTTTCAAAATGTCAAAAACATCCCCCCATTCGTGCCTCTCGAGCCGACCCCAATTCTGGGAGCTCTTGAGGTCGGCAATGGTGCACGCGAACAACTTCCATTGACTCCTCCACGGAGAACCCACATCGCATAGGGCGTAAACCGAGTTAGAAACCATCACAGGGCTTCGAGGTTTGGAAGGCAAATTGGAAGAAAATTTGCTCCACTGATTCGACCCAGAGAAGTAAAGAGCAGCCAATTCGGTCAACACCATGACTCTGTTAGCAGAGTCAACCAAAACGGACCCATGCCGGGACCAAGCGGAGCCGAGCTGCGGCAGGACGCGGAACTGGCGAGTCAAAGGGTTGCAGACGACGAGCGACTTGTTTGACTCGGGCGAGTCGGGCAAGTCGCCCCAAAGGTAAACGAGGCCGAGAGAGGAGGCGACGGGGTGGGGGAATCGGAAGGGAAGAAAATCAAGGGAGAATCGAAGCCACTGATTCTGATCAGGGTCATAGACGTGGAGACACGGATTAGCGGCGGCGGCAGCGAGGCGCTGGTGGGTGTGGTGGTGGTGCGGCGGCCGGAGAGCGATGAGATTGAGAGGGGGGCGGGCGGAGACGAGGTCGGTGAAGGAGGGGGAAGAGATGATTTGGTGGAAAAGCTTGCAGACGCAGCGGCAGATCATGATATCGCGGAGAGGGAGGGAGAGGAAGATCTGATGGAACGAGTCGTCGGGAAGCCGGTAGATCGGAGAGGGTTCTTCGTCTTCCATTGCCGAGACGGCGGCGGTGGAAGATGACGGCGGCGATTGAAAGAGAGAGCTTAGAGAGTGAAGAGGAGCAGCGACGTGGGTGCACTCAGAAATTTCTCTGTCAAATCATATCATATATATCAGGTTTCTGGAAAATAAAAATTAAAAAAAAAATCAATCAATCAAATAGATTCTGTAATATCTTTTAACTTTGTGATCAGAAATTTAGAAAACGTGAAGGTCGATTGTTTTGGGAATGCAGATCTGTATATATTTATTTATGAAAATATTCTAAATTTATATAATTTTTCAAAAACGTCTCACCAACATTCATATAATTTATACATTAATCTAATATAATTTATATTTATATAATAAATTTTTTTAAATTAATTTAATATTTTGGATTTGTTTATATTAATGGTATTAATTTTTGTATGTTATTGGGTAGAATTGATATTAATATAATATTTTTTTAAATAATTAATATTGAATATAAATTTCATTTTCAACTTTAATATATTTTAAAAAATACAATTATATAATTAATGTTACTTGAGATAAAATTCATTTATTATATTATCAAATTATATTATATTAAGATGAAAAATATCAAAGGTAAGCCGATCGTTAAAAAATGTATTTAAAATTATATATTTAAGATAATATATATTATTCATAATAATTCATTCCAAATATTAAAAGTAAATGGAAATATTATATAATTTAATTGAAGTTTATTTTATATGTGCATGTAATACATAAATATACTTAGTCAATGACTATATTAATTTATTTAAACTATAAAATTACAAATAAAACCAAAGAAATTTGATAAATTCATGGAAACGCATATTTTGAAGACATCCAAATGTCTTTCAAATGGACATCCTAGGATACTCGGACATCTCAAAACTGGTAAAATGTAATATATGATAAATTATATAGTATTGTAAAATAATAATTTATAATTATACAAAATTTATAATATATGTGCAAATAAATTAATTAATAATATTTTACATCACCACTAACTTATAAATATATTACTCGAACAATTTTCAGAATATAATTTTACTTTTCATTGAATCATTTATTTTCCGCTTCCAACCAAAAGCACTCTTATGTTTAGAGTGTTTCAAATTCTAAATTTGAAATTTTAAAATAGAGAATTACCTCGAAAAATAGATAAGAAATTTAATAAATATACTCTTTCATGTTATAAATTCTTTTTTTTTAAATAATAAAACATGCAAAATATAATATATGATTTTTCATGGTTTGAGTTTCGGTAAGATCATCAACTAAATACTCCATTTAATTTTCAATTTTTTACCCACATGTATCAAATTTCATCCTAAAATTTTATTTTCCTTAAATTGTATTCTAAACTTAGGTAAGTATTGCAATTGATTTCTACCCATTAATAACAAAAGGCATTATAAAATCTCCACAAATTCACTAATTTCAATACAAATTAAACTTTTATACACAAAATTGACTATTAAATATCTTTTTTTTTTTTTTTGTAAAGCTCACAAATTTCAATCAATCACCAGCTCTAATGTAATTTTTTATGAATGTATTAAATTTTGTACTAACTACATGTTTTATAATTTATCAAATGCATATGAGAATATTTTAACCATTCTTAAAATAAAAATCTAATTTAAATGTATTTGACAATACCATCTAAATTTATAGTGCAATATAGCTTTCAAAAGTTCGGAGGTAAAGTTTGATTTTTTTCCCCTACATTTTTATTTGCCTAAAGTTATAAATGATTTTTTTTCGGTCTTTAAATTTTTTTAATACTGTCATAGATCCACGAAAAACATATCTCAACGATTAAACAATTATCTCTGATTTAGAAGTCTTGTTGTACTAAAAAATACTTTTATAGTTCCTAAATTTTATTATAAAAACAAATTCAAATTTTATCATAAATTTTTCATCAGCCTCCAACCTAATCCTACGATATTCAATTTAGTTTTAAAATTTTCCTTAGTGAACTTGTATTTTACAACAGATTTGGTGCCTTGAATAAACAAAACCAATAAACTTTGTTGATATGTATTGTCTTTCTTCAAACTTTGTTTACCGTGTTCATATTTTACGAGGCTATTTAATGGGATAGTGTTCGTTCTAGCTCCTTACCATTGATAGGTCTGCTTGGCGTTTATTTTCATAGATGAGTTGTTATGTTGTGTCTCGTTTATGAGGTACGTAGTGTTCTATATGCTTTAGTTGCGTTGTTAACTTTCTTATCGTTGGTGTTCATATTACCTTCTTGGCAGGTCTCTTTGCTCCACTTGACTAAATTTTGTTCAATTGGAACACTAAACGTGATCCTGATAAGAATCTTGGTATGCCAACATCTTATTTACTCTCACGCATTTGGTGCAAAGATCGTCACGTTGACCAAGATAAGCATGTAAATTTCATCCAACCTCTCCAAAGGGTAGAATGGCAAGGTTATGCAAGAAGCCTCGTGCAACAACAACCTAGAGAAAAGAAAAGAACGAGCGCTAGTGACACATCCACTCAAAATCTAGGACACACATTACAAGAATACATTTATTAGAATATACATTTTTTTTTTAATGACGAAAACTATTTTTATACATCTCAACTATTGACATGCAAAATTATTCTAATGAACTGTAAAAGAAGTAATAAGAATATGTAATACTTCAAGATGTTGGAGAAACTAGTTACTTATTTCTAATATTAGAAAATGTTATATGTTTATGAGTATTTGACACATGCCTAGTGTTCAACATATGTCCAAAAGTTAATGAAAAAGGTAGGTATGAACTGCTCAAGATTTTTTTTTTTTTACGGAGTACTGCTTAAGGATTTATTTCTTTTATTTTAGTATGATAAATATGGGGTGGAGATTTAAACCTCCAACTTCAATGAAAACAACAGATACTTTAACTCAGGTTTGTTATCTAAACATTATTGTAAAATATATGTTCATTTTTACATCAATAAAATGAGTTTAATTTATTAATTCTCCCACTACTCTCTAGACTAGGATCTTCAAACCCTTACCAAGACATTAGAAGGCTAAAGAAAATATCTCAGACCTTTCTCTACGTCCTAAGTCATTGTAAAAAATCCTAATTGTACTTTTACTAATAATTGTTCACCAAGTTGGACACAATCAAAGTATCATCAAATTCGACAAAAGTAACGAATGAGGAAGTTATAGAAACCACCAAATCGACCCGAACACACTAACCGCAAGGCGGACTAATTGTGAATTTGTTGGAAAGGTAAACATAGAGCCCTTTTTAGTTCCAAAACCACATACAAAGTGTTTCGTGTGGAGTCCCAATTCTAAAATCAAACGACTGGAAATGGTGTCACCTAGATAGGCAAACGCCAAGGATAAGATGATGGTGTTTCTTTCAATCTGTTGGATATCTGTTTAGCCAAATTGGGGCCAAAATTCTGTTGGGATTCATGCATTTATGGTGGGATTTGACAAAGCCCTAAATATATCAATTTCTACCAATCAAATCCCACCAAGTCTGTAACCTTACCAAAGATTTAAAAAAAAAAAAAGAAAAAAAAAATTCCAATGAGATTCTAGATCAACGTTGGATACACATTGATATTGACATGCCCTTGAATGATTAAAAGCATGTTTAAATGCTATTTTTGGTCCTGTCCTTCGATTAATTTTAATCCATGTATTAATCATTTGTCTTTGTACTTTCGAGACGTATGTCTTTGTACTTTCGAAACTTATTGTTTCCATCCTATACTTTTAAAAAGTGACCAATCTGATCTCGTTTTACAAAATTTTAACACATTTTGTACAAAACAAACATTATGATTACATTTCAAAAAATCTAGTATGTGAAGTATTATACTAAATTATGATCTAAAACATGAGACAAAAATGAAAATGATAGGACCGAAATGGTTACTTCTTAAAAGTAGAAAGACCAAAATAGATGTTTGAAAAGTACCAGGACTGAAATGAAGCACAAAAAGTACCAAAATAAACATTTTGAAAGCAATAAGACTAACCAAAGTCGAAAGCATAACAACCAAAATAGTATTTAGACCTAAAATTTAATACTATTTGATGAAAATTTCAAAATAATTAAAAGGGTCTGAGAATTTCTACGGAACCGATAAAAAAAGAAAAAGAAAACATTTAAAAGTGCTTTTGGTTCCAAATGTAACAAGTGATTCACTCAACATCTTCTTCAAGAGGTATCCAGTCCCATCCTTCCAAAGAAGATTGAGAATAAGTCTGAAATTCATAATTACTCAGTTCAGAATCAAAACCCAAATGTTCAAATCCATCATATGGCTAAACATACATTAAATAAGAGGAATACACAATAGCATTTAGATAATAATATGTCAAAGAGCAGAGGTCTACATTCCACAGGATCAGAAGATGTGGTAACAATTCTCTTTATTTTCATTTTTCACTGGATGACCTGGCAGGTAGTTCTTTTCTTCTTACCTCTGGACCAAATACTACAAGTAAAAGCCAACATCATGAATTTGCTTACCTGATTCAAGTTGTTTGCTTCATTTACCTCAGAAAAAGGTTCCCCATTGGACAAGTTGCAAACAAGAAGGCCTTGCAATTCTCATCAGATCCTTCTCCTGATAATATCAAAATTCATCAGTGAAGGACTAGAGTTTTTTAACTTTTCATTGAGAACAAATTAAAGAATACAAGAGGAAAGCCCAGGCCAAAAAACACCCAAAACAAAAGGAAGAGCAAATTACAAAACTGGACTCTAATGGATAATCACTTAAGGAAGCCCAAAGGGAGGTATTGAATTTTAGGCAAGTCACAAACCTCCACAGCTCCACTCAAGACCTTTTACTTATCGCTAAACACTCTTATTTCTCTCAAGTTAAATGTTCTACAAAATTGTGAGAAAAAAAAACTGTCACAGAAATGCCCCTTTTATCACTAAAGATTAGAGTAATTGAGAACGAGATTCTTGAACAATCAGTGTAAAGACTAGTCCTGTAGAAATTGAACCCCTAAAATTTATAAATTCAATGGCAATAAGCACATCACCAAACCCAAGGCACTACATGTATGGACATACTGATAGAACCTTAACCAATATCCATTTCCTTCTTGTTCTAGAGAATGTCTCAACCTTTTCGATCATTTTTGAAAATTATGCTGGTTGGTTCATAATTTATTTGGTATATTTTCACCTTTCTTAAAACCACATCTTAAAACCACATTTGTTCTCTCAGCCAAACTTTTTTTAAAACACAAGTTTTTGAAAACTACTTTTGGCTTAGATTTTGAATACCATTACAGAAAGCAAATGCAAAACAAAGAAATACAATAGTGAAAGTAGTGTTTACAAGTTTAAGTTATAAAAACAAAAATAAAAAAATAGAACCATTATGAAACGGAGCCTTAGTCTTAGTTTTTATGGGTACAAAACCTAAAATGCATGATATAGTGGGAAAAACTAAAAACAATTATAAACCAAGGCATCATTTCAGCTGATTAAAGTTCAGGTGTTTCCAGGATACTTATTTCATTAAAGGAGAATGGTGAAAATCAGCAAAAGAATTGACCAAAGCATAATCTCCAAACGTTAGCTCAATAGTAAAAAAGACAAGTTGTAAACTCAATCATGGTAGCCATCTATATTTTAGCCTACAAATTTTCATGTGATTATTTCACGAGATTAGCCAAGTTACATGCAAATTGATTGACCTAGACACTAGGAAAACAAAAGAAAAAGATTAAGCGAGAAAAAAAATAAAGCCTCTGGTTGATAACGTGAGGATATTTAAAGTTGAACTGTAACAGAAGAAAGATGAGATAACACCTTCCTATCATCTCTTTCGCTTCAGTGACTTGATACTCTTAACAATATAGCTGATGACCTCCTTCAAAGTAGCTTTCCTTTTTTCCTTATAGTTCCATAATTCAGGTACGGAATAACGGCCACTCGGATTATATTCATTCAATTCTTTAAGAGCAGTAATTACTGCATTGTATATCTCATCACCCCATTCCTGCTTGAGACCTTTCAGTTTCTCATCGTCTTCATCAATGTTTTCCTGCATCATGCAACATATAGTTCATAATATAACTTTCGACCAGTCAATCCCGCATATTAGATGAAAATACTACTTTAACTAAACAGCCATATGCATAAGCACAACCATTATTGAAAGTTTGAAACAGTTACCAGCATATAGTTTCTACCAAGACCAACCAAACAGCAGAAGACATTTCATACAATGAAGAAGCAATACAGAAATAACTTATTTTCATAATCAAATAAGACAAGATTAATAAGAGATTCCTTGCTTTGCTTCAAAGAACCTTTTGTTCTAGGAAAGAAGTAGAAGACTTTGAGAGGCCTTGGACGCTTCTAGGAACTTCCTTTTTGAAATTCTAATTAGAGTTGCCCAAGGACTTCTGTAATTATTTAGTCTTCCACAGGTTCCGTTTGATAACCATTTTGTTTCTGGCTTTCTGGGTTTGAAAATTAAGCTCATTTGTTTTTCAAGAAGCAAACTTTTCATTGATAGATGAAAATAAAGAAAAATGTTCAAGGATACAAACCCCAAAAGAGAGCGAAAAAAAAAAAAAGAAGACTAAACAGCCAAATAAAGAACAAATTTCCAAAAAATTACAAGAAAATACAACATTAAAGAACAAAACGCCTCATATCTTAACAAAACGACGAGCTGAAACAACCAAAAACCACTTCCTTCAATTTGCAAAAGCTACACCAATATATTGAATAGGAGAAAAGCAGATCCAGAAGCCTTTGATGAGAGCAGTGCCCATAATCCAGTATCCAATGTTACTAGTAGACCCCTATGAATTGCCACCATAGGAAGAACCCAATGTGCATATTCGAGGAACCAAAAACTCAACGTGCCGAGGGGATAACCTTTAGTTTTTGGATAAAAGGTCCATACGGCATCCAAGTGTCCCAAACTTTAAACATTAGACGACTCAAAAAGAGAGTTTGATCAGAAGGAGCGAAAATTAAGCTTGTAAACACTGCTTTCACCTATGTATGTGACCTATGTATTTCTTTGTTATGCATCTCATTTTTTAAAACATTTTCAAAATCTCTAAACTTTGAAAACTAAAAAAATAGTTTCCAAAAACTTGTTTTTGTTTTTGAAATTTGGCTAAGAGTTCAAATGTGTTTCTTATAAGAAAGGTTAAAACATACAAAAGAAATTTGGAGCGAAAACACAATTTTAGAACATAAAATTAAAAACAAAATGGTTACCAAAAGAAGCCTTAGTTTAACCGATGGGAGAACATTAATTCGGTCTCTTTTGGTCTTCACTTAGATGGATTCTCATCTAAACTCTTTAGCATTATTTTCTTACATTTTTTTATATAAAAAACTGAGCTTGAGAGAAATGGAAAAAATATACACGGTCATACAAAAGGGCAAATAAAAAGACCGCTCGAAGAGAGGAGGCTCCTAGAGAAAGGGGCTCAAATCCAAAAAAATAACACCTAATTAATAATTACAAAAAGCCTTAGAAACTGACTCCCACAAGGCAGTATTAAATCTAATAAAATCCGAAACACACTCCCTAAATCTCCCCATCCCTAAATATTCTGTTATTTCTATCAAGTCAAATGCCCCACAAAGTAGCTACAAAATTATGTTATTTTCTTACCTTCTTAATTTTATTTTAGTATTCTTCAACAGTTAATGGAAGGGTTAGTGTATTATTTTTCTATTATTATTATAATTATTTTAAAAAAATTAAAAGACATGCTTAGTTACCTGGGAATCCCCATCAATGGTAACAACTTTAAATGGATGCCAATTAGGATCCGTCAAATTATCCTGCCATAAGGAGCATAAAGTGGAGGCTTGTATCATTGCTTCATCAGGAGAAAATCTCTGTTTGCAGGTAATCTGGAACGGTTTTGTATCAATATCTCCCATTCTCTTTATTCCGATATTAGGCTGATTAACACTTTTTGACGATTGATCTAATAATCCCTGCACGGAAAAATCATTGGTTGATGAGCAGAGAGTGCACGCCATCAATAATTGCATGCCCAGTATCCTTCTACTAGGAATAAGTTGATGCACCAAGAGAGACTCATCATTTGCAGTCAACACCATCCATGTGGTATTTCTTTAATTTTATACCAACAAAGGTTAAAAGCGTAAAGAAATTTCCTAGCAAAGTGAACCAAATACAAAGCATTGAACATGTTCAGTACTCAAGAAACATCAAAAAGTTTTCCAAAGTTTTCCAACATCAATTACCATCTCTCTCTCATTCTAAATGAAGGAATACAGGAAAGGGAAAAAAAAAAGAAAAAGAAAAAAGCTGGATATAATCATAGAAAATACCCAAGGACCAAAGGAAGTTAAAAACAACACTCTAATTTACCAAAATGAGGGAAGTACAATAATTACAGAAATCCTTGAAAAAATAGAACCAAGCACAAAATTTGAAAACAATGGTATCCTAAGACTCTTCCTACTATTTCATTATATCTGGAAAAACTTCTATGCCTATCGAGCCACTCTCTCACAAATATCAAAAAGGGAGCTGTCAACAGCCATCTTAAAATATACATTATAACCAAAAGGTCTTAGAAAGTTGAGTTAACAATCGTAAGTATTAAGCATATCTGCTGCTTCTGATCACACTAGAGAAGAGAGATACATATACATCCCAAATAGAGAAAAATATTTGAGACATTGAATAGCTAATAGCATAAAAAATGCATTGAATGCACAATATCAAAAACAAAAATCTCTTCTATTTTGAACGGCAATAAAGTTAAAAAAAAAATATTAAATCTTTGGAATTAGTGATGAAATATTTGCAGTGTCTTTCTCCCAAAGCTAGCTCATTCATCTTTAAATAACTTGTTCATGAAGACTTTATATGGTTTAGGATGCACAAATTAAAGAAGAGAAAAGAACATTACATTTATTAATTCTTTACGGGCCTCTTGCAACTCATCATTGCTCTCGCGCTCCTTGGCAACAAGAGTTCGATACAACTCGTGCAAACCACTCAAATCGTCCTCCTTTTCATTTAAATCATCCTGCATTTCTTTCATCTTGTTTTGCACTCCAACATCATCTTGATCCTCGAGATGCTTCATAACCTGTAGTTTCCCTTTCAATTCTTGAATTTCCATTTCCAGTTTCTGCTTGGCATCCAGTTGCTTTTCCAGCTGCAGAATCTTGCTCAAAGCGTCTTCTTTCTCTATCTAGATGAAGAAAAGGTATTGAATTATTGCTTCTTAATGCGAAATAAAGCACAAATTAATAATAACATATATTGTTAGTATACAACAAACTACAAAAGCATTCAAATCACTAACAAACAAATTGTGAGGAGCAAACCTTCTGTTCTTCAACAAGGCGTAAAACATTTTCATCAGCCCTTCTCTGTTCCAAAGAAGCTAAATGGAGCGAATTGTTCCTCACATCATTCTAGGACAAGAAATAATGAAAAATAATTGTAAGGCACAATATCTTTAATCGTAAAACATACATAAGTTTAAGCTCTCAGCCTTATGATAACTAGATCCCACATCTTAAATGTGACAGAACATGTATGAAATATATAATAAAGAGATAGAGTAAAGGCAGCAACCAGGACAACAAAGACATAGAAACAGCAGGCAAATAAATTATTTCTTAATTTTTTTTAACTTACAAACCAAGGATGCCTCATATCACACCTTTTTCTTCTCTTCATCAAGTTTCTGTCTCTCAAGTTCAGTCAATGCTTCACGTTTGTTCAATTGCATACTCCAGGAATCAAGTTTTTTTTTCTTAGTCTCCAATTCTTGGTGCAATTTTTCTTGTTCTTCCAATATTCTTCGAACATTATCTCGTGAAAGTCTCTGGGCCTTTCTGGTTTCTGAGAAGAATAAGACAATTCATAAACCTTTTTTTTTTAGGGATAAGAAACCTTTTATAGAATTCATAAACATTGAATAGCACATTATCTATAATTATGCAACAAAAGTATACACTCAGCGACCTCTTTATATATTTCCAAGCCATTAGGAGACCCTTTTCCAGTTTCAATTAACTACTAGTGGGGAGTTTATCTTTTCTAATCCCGCTCCTTTTTGGGAAACATATTTGTCAAATATAGCATTATTTCCAACAAAAAAGGAGAGCAGAAATGTTATTAGAAAAATCAATAATGACTTGTATTGTCGAATGTGGTATAACAGGTTCATGTTCCTGTTTTCAACGACAGTGATGGTGTTTGGTTCAATAGGCAAGGATTATACAGAAATGATTTATCAAATTTCTTTTGTTACATGAAGATCACAGCCACACTAGGTACACAAGAACAGACTACTGATGGGAAGCAATGGGACAATCAAATATATAAACTTCCTATAAGAGAGTCACAGACCAATCAAGCAATTTGGATAGACCGACAAAGTGTGATTAAGGAACTATCTGAAAGCAATACTAAACACCATTTTTTAATTAAAAAAAGAAAGAAAAAAATCAATCTGAAGAAACAAAATCTTACTGTTTTCAAGTGTTTGCATTTTTGTTTTCTAAAATAAAGAACATGCATTATGATTGATACTTTTTCAACATAAATTTACTTGCATTTGTTATATGTCTAAAATAATTAAAAAAAAATAGAACAAAAAAGAAAAGAACACAAAAAAAGGACAAAAACCTATGTTTAAAGACAGTTCTCAAAAAGTATTCTGAAACATGCTCAAACAAATTTGAAGTATCCATAGTTTTAGATGTAAAATTCAACACTGCAAGTATACAATATATCACACAACTGTAAAGCAAAATATGAACTAGAAGTTATGAAAACAGAATATTTCTTCATATTTTCACTTACGTATTTTGACTATTAATATTTGATACATAGTAGTACATCCAAAAGCAAAATATAGCCTAGAAAATAAGCAAACCAAACATCCGGGCATATATTCTATCACACAAAAACAAAAAAGAACAACCTTCAAGAAAAGCATGGTGAAGCTGGTCTTTCTCTTCAAGCATCCTACTTAAAGACATTGTCTTTTCATTGTACTTGTATCGTAGTTCATCCAGATTTTCATTTGTCAAATCAATTTCATGTGTCAGATTCTCCACGACAGTATTCCTACTTTGAGTTGATTCATTCACAATGTCTGAAACTGTTCTCAATTTCCCTCTTTGTCGAAGAAACTCTCCTATTGGCTCATTTGAAGAATAATCATTAGCCCGTGCACACCAACCATAAATATCCGGGTCAGGATGTGTTTTAGTTTCCCAATCCTTTTTACTATGATGGTTGGTCTCAAACAATTTCTCAAAGTCTGTTGCTGTCACAAAGCCATTCCAATCGCTATTGAACTCAACAATAGCCTGAGCTGTAGGATCCTTATCATTCCAAAAAATGTAAACATCTAAGGGTCTATACTTAGAAAACTTTTTCAGCCAATATGCCGAGTCACAGACCAACTTTCTGTCCTCGTCCACCAATATGTTTACAATGACTCCCATCCAAGGCCACACATAAAGCTCTTTCTCTGGATCTTTACTGACAGGAGATGGTGATGGAGTAGCTGGACGTTGCACTGGATCTGCTGCACTAACTAAATCATTCTCTAAATATCTGGCTAAAGCAAGGTGATTCGCCTTCTGTTTAGCATTCCTGTTGGCCGAACCTTTACTCACTCCAGATGCATGTTGGAGCAAGTCTTTATACTTATAGTCCTGTTTCTTTTTCCCCATACAGAATGGGCATCTAAGGATGCCATTTGAAGTCCTTACAACAAGCTTTCCAGTCCTTAACTGTTCATATGGTTTCTCCGCATGGTCATTGATCTCTGAGTCACTAAAATCCGACTCTTCTTCACTGCTCTGGTCCATCTAAACAAGTAAAATTATTTCAAAAACAGTTAAACAAGAACCGCAAATCGATACATCGTCAACTCTGAGCATATGAAGAAGCAAGATGTCATGAAACACCCATATAAATGTCACTCACATATACAACAAAAACTTATTAAAGCATGGCAAAACAAGGAAAACGGCCAGAATTCAAACTTACAACTTGTAGCAAGCAAGAGAGACCAAATAATCACAGACCCATCACTTGTTTAACCAGCAAAATTTTGAAGTCAAAACCCTCGCAGCTTGTTTAGAGACTGAAATAGCAGGACTCTTCGGCAGGTTGATTTATGGTTTTACAGTACAATGTCAATTAAGGGAGGGGAAAAGACTCAATAAACATCTGGACTAAGCTGAAACAGCTAAATACCTCAGATCGCCTCGAAAATAAGTTCAAAAATTAAGCAAATTCTCATAATGCATGAACAATCCCTAAACTGGGTGTGAAGTAAACAATGTTAAATAAGGAAAAAATACTGAATGGATTCCGAAGGAGTACTTACTTTGGTGTTGATTACAATTTCACGAGAGACTTTGCTAGTGTTGTTTCTTCTTGGGAGTGGTACCAGAGAGAGAATGGGGGGGAAGACGAGCGAAATGTCACGAGCTTAGCTCACTCTAGTTTGACGAGCGGAATAATAATGATTTTAGAAAATAAACTAAATATATAATTTAATTTCGTCTTTCTTTTATTCCTATGTATATTTATTTATTTATTGTTGGATAAATATATTAGACTATATCGAGATTCAAATTACATAAATGGACTCATGTTTAAAATTTTACACTTTTATCTTAAAATTAGCCTATGAAACCTTTAGAACTTTACAAACTTGTCCTCAACACAAAAAGTCAAAAAATTAAATTTGACCCATGGACATCTTGACAGGTTTAAATCAAATATCTAGAATATTTTAAATCTCTTAATTATAGGAAACCATTTTTCCTATTACATTATCTCTTTTTGAAACCCTAGGAACCACATTCTCTTAATCTCTTTCTCTCCTCATAGCTATTATCATCAACATTTTCACTACCTTCTTCTTCTCACTCTAAATCTCTCCCTCTCAAACTCACCAACGAGATCCAAATCGATGACTTGAGGGCAGTGAGCAGCAGCAGCACGATACCCACCCAAGTGATCAGTCCATCACGAACTCTAGTGTCCACGAGATCCAGCAGCGGCCACGAACTCCATGATTAGATTTGCGACGATCTGTAGCTGTAAGGACACAAAGGTGACAACCTGTTGAACGATATTGTGCCCCTATTGTGTAAGTGTACACATTTGTTGTAACAAGTAATAAAAAGTTCGAATCCACAAGGAATGCTCACTAAACACTTTGTGGCTCAAGAAAGCTAAAACATAAATGCAAGATGTAGGGTAGCAAAGACACACGGGTAACAAAGAAAATATAAGTCGCAATGCACAGTGAATACTATAAACCAGCACCTAAATTGGATTTAAGTAGATTTTTAACAGAAATAGTGAACAATGAAGGGAAAAGTAGGATGCGACTTTTTCTGGACTGCTCTAACAATGCTATAGCATTGACAATGTGAATACTGGTCAAACACACATGGAGCCTTCCTATTACACAGCATTTAGAAACAATTTATAGTTATGCTAGGTGAGCCCTATTCCTAAGTATTCACCCTCTAACGCAAGCAGATTCTAGCATAAATTGAAGTTTATCACTCCCTATTACACTTTTCCAAGAGTTAACAAGGAGATATTCCAACAATGGTGATCAAGCATGCTGAAAATAACTTTAAACACAACTTCAACTAAATACTCATTCATCATTAATGCTAAAAGCACAGTATACAGCCCAAGAGAAAAGTTTACAACTTTCCCCTTACAAGCAGACCTAGCTACGCATAGTCATAGTGAGAAACAAAAAAACAACGAGGAGAACTACAATGGGAAATAGATACAAGAGTGAAAAGAATGAGCTAAAGGTTCAGCTCCTTGCGGGCCTCTCTCTCTCTTTTCTGCTTCAGCAACTGCTTCAGGATTCCACCTTTCTTCTTGCCTTTTTCGAACTGAATTTGGTATGTTTTCTTGAAGTGAGGGTTGATTGATTTGAAAAAGTGTGTGGAGGCTTCCTTTAATGTTGACTTTTATACCCATTTCTTTTTAGGGCAACAAACAACATTCGTGGGTCCCTATCTCTCACTTCCAGGTCATTTCTTCATTTACTGTGGTAACTCCCAAATTAAAGCTCTGTTACTACTGTCACTGTCAGCCTGCTGCTTTTTGTTTTTTTTTTTTTTTGATTCCAATGTTGTAGCATAGTTGATGCTGCAACAAAGTGTCCAAAATTAGAACTTTTAACAAAATTCGCAAGGCTAAGAAGAAATGAGGCATTCTAGCATTTTAGACAACACTTAGTGTAGATTGGGTGCAAATGAGGCTATTTTAGGCTAATCTGTGTGAATTTCTCGCCCAAATAACTCTCTTTTGGGGACTTATCACAACCCACGAACAACGACCTACTGCCCAACGACGATCGACTAACACCTACGACGCCTGGATTCGAGAGTGAATGACAAGCTCCTCTTCTGGGCGGTGGGACACCACGAGCGGTTGCACAAGTGCTTCTTCGACGAGGCCAGACTCGAGACACCATACCTCCTGCGAGCTAGACCCATGACCCTAGTCAAGGAGCACTTGTGCTTGCAACCCTAGTTTTTTTTTCTAAGAGAACCGAGAAACTATATGTTAGGTATGTTTTTAGGTATATATAGTATATGTTGGTATATGTTTCTTTTAATTAAATCATGTATATATAGCATAGGTTGGGTATCTTATGGAGTATATGTTAGTATATGTAACATGTTGGGGTATATTATTATCATACTATAAGTTTGATAAAAAAAAAAAACTATATATTATTATAACCTACTGATTAATATATAACAATGAAAAATATATATTATATAACCTTTTGAAAGAGTATACATTTATATAACCTTTTAGACTTGATGTCCCCCTCAATCTCAACCAACCATCATAATCATAATCGAAATCGCAAAAAATACTGTGAAAATTTTACTACTAAATATGTTGATGATTAAACTTACATCCCACATTTTGTTTTGCCGCAATGCATATTTCTTTATTTCAATTAAAAAAAAATGTCATGGTCATGGTAGTCCCCCTCCCTACTCTTTGCCCTTGAAAAAAATCACGCCACAAATTTCGTCTGTCTCCCTCTTTGTGCCCTATGAGATCTAATTTCAAAAAACTCAGGCTAAAATTCTAGCATGATTCTGGTTGGGATTCAATCAAAAATTAAAAAAAAAAAAAAAAAAGGTTTGGGATCGAAGCCTATATTCTGGCCGAGATTCCAATCAAGATTAAGAAACTGTCGATTTTTTATGCATGCAATTGCATAAAAGACCGAGATTTATGCAATTTGCCATCTTGTTTGAAATTGTATAATCTTGGGCATAATCCTGTCTTCAGATTATGTAATCAGTCTCGGGCAAGATTATGCCATCTCGATTGAAATTGAGATTATGCACTCTCAATTGGATTTGAAATTGCGTAGAAATCCTGTGAATTCATAAATCTCGTAAAAAGTCCAAACTCAACGGATTGTAGGCAGGACCTTTTGGATTGACACATTAAAAAAGTATTGTAACAAAATTTTTTGATAATGTATTTTGAACAAATTTTTGTTAAATCCTCCTTTCTCACCGCAAAATTTGCATTCATTTTCTTTGCTGAGGTACTTTCGCTCTCCTTTTATTCTCGCTGACTCCATGGATTAGGCCTTCAAAAGTGTTTCTTGATTTTTTCCTCCCCTCGCCTGAACAATAAATCTCGGCTGAAATTTGTGGAGAAAAAAGTGGCAGGGTGGTTATGATTTTCATTTGCGATTTCTTCTTTTTGAGTTCATTCTAAGAGCTTTGGAATTTTTTTTCTTTTTGACTTCATTTTGAGAGTTTGTTGATCGATTCATCTTCTGCAAAGTTTTTTTAATTGTTGGGCAATTTAGGATCAAGATTTTACACACAACTTTGAACTTTGGAAAATTTGAAAAAAGAAGCGTTTCCCACGTGTTGATGATGTCAACTTTTGGTAAAACTATGTATTTACCTTTCTCCACTTTTCCTCTTTCCTTTTTCACTTTTCTTTCTTTTCCATTATTAGTCAACTTTTCTTTCTATCTTTCTTCCACGTGCCTCCGAGAGACGGGAGAGGGAGAAGGGAGAGAATTGAATTTCTAATTTAATTTAATTACTTAAAAATCTATTTATAGAATGAATAATTATTAAATAAATTTCATAAAATATTGAATTAGTTATTAATCTAAATAATTATTAATAAAATTTGGTTAATTTACCTAATGATTAACAAATAATTTAAGAGATTAAAGATTTTTTAATTAAAAATTTGAAAATTAGAATTAAGGAAAATAGAATCTCAACCTCCTTAATTTTTAGTGTATTCGTATTCAAATTTGAAATTTTTTATTCCTTAAAATCTCTTCTTTAGTCTCCTACATTAATAAAACTCTAGAAAACATCTTCGCACAATCTTCAAAAGGAAAAAGGAAAACATCAGCAGTTACATAAAACCCAACTGAAAAAAAAAGATGGAAGATTCGAAAAAGTTGTTCTTTTTTTGTAAAATTGAGAAGAAGATGGAAGTTAAATGCCTAGAAACTTATGTTTTGAAAATGGTGATTAAAAAACTAAAAATGCACGTGGAAAAGGCTTCTTTTTCCAAATTTTCCCATAACTTTCGCCCAAATTATTTCTTAAATTCTAAGGATATTTTCGTAAATACACTTTCACCAAAAGTTAAAAAGGATTAGAAAAAACTTAAAATTTTAAAATGGGTCAAAATCCAATCCGGAAAACTTGGAGGGTCAAAAATGACAATTCCCCTCAATCTACGTGTGGCTCAAGATCAATGTTTGACGGCGGAAAATTTTCCTTTCCTATAAAAAATTTCCATTGAAAGTGAAAAATCTCTCTTTCCCCTCGATCCAAGTAGGATTACGAACTATCAAAATTTTTATTACTATTCATTAATTACATTCTCTCTCCTATTTTGTTAAAAAATTTAGACTTTTAAGGTGAGACGTTTTATCTATCATTTTTTTTTCACTTTTTCACATTCTATCATTTTTACTTGAAACTTTTTACAAAATCTTCACTTTCCTCTCTATTTGATGAGCCTTGATTAAAGGCTAAAAAGTATTATGTTGTGATGTCATGCTTATTTGAGGTCTATTGAAGTCAAGAATCATAGGTTCATGCATATAAATTAGTGAAAATGACACATATTTTGTGTTAAAGACTTGAGCATTTAGACTTAGGAAAATACATGTTAAATGATGCCATTATAGTTACTTTGAATGGAAAATCAAGTCGGTTGATCAAAATGCGTCCGCTGCACTATCCTCCCAAAGTTCCAGGTTATTAGTAAAAATGCGTCGGCCACATTTTGTCGGACAAAACGTGTGTTTCAACTCATTTTGGCCGAGCATTTGGTCCAAGATTTTGTCTAAGATCCCAAAGATCTCTTCAACAAATTGAAACCTTCAAGCTTATAAATATAAGCTTCCAAGAGACATCTCAACACACTTCCAGCTTTTGTTATTTCTTTCTAAGTTTTTGTCAATTTTAGTTTTCGTTTCCAGCATTGAAACTTTGTTTAGTTCATTTTTTTTGTAATTGTTCATTGTTTCTTTTAATGCAATTTGATTGGTTCTAATTTTGTACTCATTTTCCAAGTTTAATGAAAATGAATTCTTTTATAATTTGCTCTTATGATTTTGTTTTTTTCCATGTGTTCACACGAGATTTCTAGATAAATTATATTTGGGGTTCGTACAATCTCTAATATTTATCGTCTGATTCTTGCAGAATGACAGATCTTGATCCTATGCAGGATGAAGGATTTTGATCATTTGCACGATGAATTAGATGGTGAATGAACCCTCTATTTGTATGATCTTTCATGGGCCTTAGGTAGACTTGGACCCATTTGATTCCAAGTCCATTGCCACGTGGCACAATCCAATTGGGTAAGCTTATGTCATCAAACAGGCGTGGCAAATTTTGATTGGACCAATTTACGGCATACGTGGCGCAATATTATTAGACCAACTTATGTCATCATATGGTCATAACATAATTTGATTGGTCGAATTCAAATGCCCAAAAATAACATGTGGCATGATTTAATTGACCACTTTTTTTAATATATTTATATTTAAAGACACTTTCAAATTTTAATTGGCCTCAATTTAATGACATATAATTTTTGTCATTATTACGTGGCAATTTGTGATTTGCCGAAATTTATCAATCAACACCATGAGTAGGTAAATTATCCTTTCAACCCATCTAGTTTCATATCTTTTTAAATTACATTTATCAGTAAGCACGATGATTTCGCTCCTATTGCTTATCTTCATTGATATAATTAATTCATCCAAAAGTTGGAGTCGTCAAGGTAAAATGGAAAGTTACTTAGAAATAATAACTAAAACAAAACCCTAGACATGACTCTCTTACCCATTAAACGAAAGTTAAAAGTTTGCATTATTTATGATTCTAGTGTTTCATATTCATTATACTAAAAAATTATCTAATGGTGAAAAACATGATAGAAATTGGCTAGTTTACTCAAAGGATTTTGATAAAGTTTATTGTTTTTGTTGTAAGTTATTTGGTACTAAATCGAATACAGTTCAATTAGGGAATGAAGGAGTTAAAGATTGGAAAAATCTTAGTTCTCGGCTTAAAAGTCATGAATCTAGTAATGAACACATATTTAATATGAATGCTTCGGTTGATCTAAAAATTAGAATGTTAAAAAATAAAACAATTGACAAAGATATTCAGATATTAATTAATAAAGAAAAAAATCATTGGAACAAAGTATTAACACGAATTATTGCTGTTGTTAAAAATCTTGCTAAAAATAATTTAGCGTTTCGAGGAAGTAATGAAAAACTTTATCAAGAAAATAATGAAAAGTTTTTAAGCTTAATTGAAATGATGGCAGAATTTGATCCAATAATACAAGAACATGTTTGTCGTATTCAAAATAACAAAATTCATTATCATTATTTTGGACATAACATACCAGAACTAATACAACTATTAGTACGTGAAATAAAAAATACAATTATTGAAAAAAATTAAAGAATCAAAATATTTTTCGGTTATATTAGATTGCACACATGATATAAGTCATCAAGAACAAATGTCTCTTGTATTGAGGTGTGTTGATATTGCTACAAGTCCAATAACTATACAAGAATAAGTTTTAAATTTTTAAAAGTTGAAGATACTTCTGGAAAAGGTTTATTTGATGTGCTTGTAAATGCAATTAAGGATCTTAAACTTGATACATCTAATATAAGAGGACAATGATATGATAATGGATCTAATATGAAAGGAAAACAACAAGCTGTACAAAAAAGATTATTAGAAATAAATCCTAGGGCATTTTATACACCTTGTGATTGTCATAATCTCAGTACTTCGTGATGTGGCTAGCTCATGTCATAGAGCTATGACATTTTCTTGAAGTACTGCAACATATTTATTCTTTATTTTCTTCATCTACAAAACGATGGAAACTCTTGCTAGATCACATAACCAATTTGACTATCAAACCATTGTCACAAACACGATGAGAAAGTCGAATTGAAAGTGTTAAAGCAATAAGATTTCAAACCCCTCAAATAAGGGATGCTTTATTGAAATTAGGAGAAACTGGTGAAGATCGTAGAGTAAAAAAGTGAAGCTAATTGTTTAGCTACTTATGAATTTGAAAATTTCGAATTCTTGTTGGCATGACTATATGGTATGATATCTTATTTGCTATAAAATCTGTGAGCAAAGCCTTACAACATAAAGATATGCATATTAACGTTGCTTTAGATCACTTGAAAGGTTTAATGTCATTTTTAGAAAAATATAGAAAAAATGGATTCACAGCTGCTATGATTTCAGCTAAGAAAATTACAAATGATATGGAAATACAACCTATATTTCGTGAAAAAAGAATGATTCGAAGAAAAAAACAATTCAATGAGAATACTGATATTGAAAAAACACGATCACCTGAAGATTTTTTTAGAATTGATTACTTTTACTATATTATAGATCAAGCAATTTTTTCCCTTAAAAATACATTTGAACAATTTCAAGTATATGAAAATATCTTTAATTTCTTATTTGATATGAATATTTTAAAGTCATTAGATAATGATAATCTGAAAAGATATTGTATTAATCTTGAAAATACACAAAGGGAGGCAAGCTGTTAACAACGTATTTGGTTCGGCTCTCTTTTATTAAAAAAATTATTTTATTAAGTTTTATTTAATTGTTTGGTTAAAAATAAGATAAGGGTTTTGAACGGATCGAATCCCAGTGGAATCGATTTATAGCTTGTGATTCGACCCGAATTAGAAATTAAACGTTACCGGTTTTTTGAAAAATAGAACCGTTCTATTTAAGTGTAGAGGTTAAGCCTTTTGGGGAAGAAAAAGACTTACATTTAAAGACTGTTGGCAAAAGTTCTTCCCCGAACACAGATCTTGTGATAGCACGAACTAACGTTCCCGTATGCGTGATTGAACACCACCACTTAGTAACTTTGCTATCCTTCAAGGATTAAAAACCAGATTGTGGGATCTAGGTTCTTGGAGAGAAAAATTTAGGGTATTAAATTTGAGATCGTAAAAGAGAGAGGTCTTGTTCTTGGTGGGATGATTAACTATTCCCTGTGTTTTATAAAGGACGAGGGAAGAGGGGGAGAGGAAGAAACTTCTCACTCTCCACCTCACAACTTTCCCAGCAAAATCGGTGGGAAGTGGTGAGTTTTTTAATTATGGTAATTACCATAATTAACAAATATATATATATATATATATTTAATTATATTTAAATTAATAAATAAATTAAATAATTAATTAAATTAAAACCTATTTTAATTTAATTAATAATTAATTAAATCTTAATTAATTAATTAATTAAACATAATTTAATTAAATCACATTTAATTAATTAATATTTGAATTATATTCAAATATACCTATCCCTCATAACCTATAGTATTTAATATGAATCAAATTCACATTAAACTTTAACCTATAGTTCTAATATGAATCTAATTCATATTAAACTTTAACCTATACTTTTAATATGAATCCAATTTATATTATTCTCTCATAGTATATAGTTTTATAATGCATCATCATACATTATATTAAATTGTGTCATACACAATTAACTCAAATTCCATTTTATTAAATTTGAACAATTCAAATTTTTTCCAAGACTTAATGTTCTTAATTTTCCTTTACGAGCTAGCAAGGGGACCTAATGGACCTATAGATCAGAAGCTCCAACGTTACGAGATTAATCGATTAAACTCATTAACTACCTTAATCAACATACGTTAAGTACAGGTTACTCCACTATAAACTCACAGCTGAACTCTTCTCACTATAGAGTATTTTTGTGTCCATGGATATCAACCATTGACAGTAAGTCAATCCTTCACGAGTATTCGTAACCACAGGTGGGTCAAATTACCATTTTACCACTGTGTTACATCTTGTACCTTAAGTACCGTTAATCCTCTAATGAACAACCCAATTAAGGTCCGACCAATAGCCGGAAGTCCCTCTCGGGCCAGTGAGACGGTGGGGCCCCTTGTTCAAGTCTGGAGTCAGCACTAAAAGAAACACTCATCTACTCCCCTAAAATTCTAGAGGAGTGAATTCCATCTTGTAAAGTTATGTTCTCAGCTCCACACTCGGTCTCGTCCCCAAAATGGTAGGAATGTTGAGTAGGTGACTCGGTCCACTATCACCCATACAGATCAAAGGACGAGCCATTTCGAGCAGGAGTCCATAACTCACTCAGGATTGAGAATGAGTTACCTAGTCATCCTATGAAATAACAAGCTGTTAGTTAATGGTGTTACATCTAAAGACTGGTTGTTTCGTGGTCCGATCTTATACAAACTCATTGTATCAGATACCCCACTCGCTTATCTCCGCACGAACGACCTAGATTAAGTCGTCTGTAACATTTACAAAGTGGGCCGTATCCATAATGTTGCCAGGATAATGACCCAGCCTTATCCATATACTATAAATCCTTTAGGTTATTCTCGGGACATTATCCACTTGTATATCGAGGATATATCAAATATATACCAGGTATATATATTGTCCCGGTTACATTATAATAAACTTGGATGTTTAGTTTATTGGATTTAGACAATGCAGTGCTATGAATTCAACAATAAATTGATTGAATAAAAATTTATTGAATATAAATTTGTTTTTACATAAATACAAACTACGAGTTTAGGACAACACACCCAACAAACTCCCACTTGAACTAAACTCGAGTGGGGTGTTCATTACAATAAAGCAAAGGGAAAATACAATAAACTAGGGCATACACTATACCCACTACATTTCTCCCATTTGCCCTAGACTAATCGTACAATGCTCGTAGACCTAGACTTTCTAGATAGCCCTCAAACACTTTAGCCGTGAGTGCTTTCGTAAAAGGATCAGCAATGTTGTGCTCCGAAGCTATCTTTGTGAGAGTCACATCCCCTCGATGCACTATCTCCCGTATTAGGTGGTACTTCCTTTCTATATGTTTGCCTCTTTTGTAGCTTTGAGGTTCTTTAGAATTTATCACAGCACCACTATTATCACAGTAAAGTGTGATGGACAAGTTTATATTTGGAACGACTTCCAAATCGGTCAAGAACTTCCTAAGCCAAACCACTTCTTTTGCTGCTTCACAAGCTGCAACGTACTTAGCCTCCATCGTGGAGTCTGCGATGCATCCTAGTTTGATATTTCGACAAACTACCGCTCCTCCGTTAAGAGTGACTACTGATCCCGACGTGGATTTCCTTGAATCCTTGTCTATTTGGATGTCAGAGTCAGTGTATCCTGTAAGGATCAAATCCTTAGAGCCATACACGAGCTTGTAGTCCCTCGTTCTCCGAAGATACTTGAGGATTCTCTTAACAGCAGTCCAGTGATCATATCCTGAGTTGGATTGATACCTACTGACCATCCCCATTGCTTAGCAAATGTCAGGCCTAGTGCACAGCATAGCATACATCAGGCTGTCCACTACTGAAGCATAGAGTATGCGTCTCATATCCCCAACTTCTTGAGCTGTCTTAGGATATTGTTCCTTAGACAGATGAATTCCATGCTGAAAGGCAATAAGCCCTTCTTGGAATTCTGCATCGAATATCAAACACGCATCTTGTCGATATAAGTTGCTTGAGATAGGTCTAGCTTTTTGTTCTTGCGATCCCTTAGAATTTGGATGCGAAGAACATACTGAGCTTCTCCCAAATCCTTCATTTGGAACTCAGTAGCTAGCCACTTCTTTATGTCAGTGAGGTATCCTACATCATTCCCAATTAGTAAGATATCATCCACACACAACACTAAGAAAGCTACGGTGTTGTCGACGATCTTCTTATATACACAAGGCTCATCAACATTTTAGTCAAAACCATAAGATTTAATCGCAGTATCAAACCTTATGTTCCAAGATCGAGATGTTTGTTTCAATCCATATATAGACCATTTAAGCTTGCAAACCTTTTGCTCTTGACCTTGAGCTATGAACCCCTCAGGTTGAGACATATAAATACTTTCTTCAAGATTGCCATTCAGAAAGGCAGTCTTGACATCCAATTGTCAAATCTCATAGTCATAATATGTAGCAATAGACAAAAGTATTCTTATGGACTTGAGCATAGCTACAGGGGAGAAGGTTTCTTCATAGTCCACCCATTCCCTTTGTGTGTAGCCTTTCGCCACAAGCCTCGTCTTGTAGGTCTGTACCTTTCCTTCGGCATCTCGTTTTCTCTTGTAGATCCATTTGCACTCTATAGGTCTTACCCCGTCAAGTTGGTCTACAAGTTCACAAACGGAATTGAAGTACATAGACTCCATTTCCAGGTCCATGGCTTTGACCTATTTGTCATTGTCCACATCTTCCATTGCCTGTTTGTAAGTCAATGGATCATCGACGTCGTTATCAGGTATGACAACTTGGGTTTCAGTTAAACCCATATAGCGGTCAGGTTGTGACACAATCCTCCCACTACGTCGAGGCATCCTCAATTCTTGAGGTGGATGTGACTGACGTGGCATCCTGGCTTCATCAACAACTCTTGTCAAAGTGCTAGCTTGATCAACAACTTTTGTTGACATATTTGTGGCCTCTTTAGAAATCTCGTTTATCACTACCTTACTTCGTGGTTTATGTGATCTCGAATGTGGTTTTCTTCCAAGAAAGTGACGTTTGTCGATATAAAGACTCTGTTATCTTGAGGATCGAAGAAGAGACCACCTCTCGTCTCTTTAGGATAACCTACGAATAGACATACTTTTGAACGAGGTTTCAATTTCTTTGGGTTAGTCATGAGAATGTGTGCCAGACATACCCAAATATGAAAGTGACGTAAACTAGCTTTACGACCTTTCCATAGTTCAAAGGGTGTTTCAGAAACACTATTCGATGAAACTACGTTCAAAATATAAACTGCAGTCTCCATTGCGTAACCCCAAAACGAGTTAGGCAACTGAGTATAGCTCATCATTGAGCGAACCATGTCTAACAGGGTTCGGTTTCTCCTTTCTGATACACCGTTCTGTTGTGGTGTACAAGAGGCTGAGAGTTGGGACGTGATTCCATGTTCTATCATATAGTCTTGGAATCTCAAGTCCATATACTCTAACCCCGATCGGATCGAAATGTTTTAATGGTTTTACCTAATTGATTTTCAACTTCGGTCTTGTACTTCTTGAACTTTTCAAGGGCTTCAGACTTGTGTTGCAGGTATAGATAACCATACCTTGAATAATCATCCATAAAAGAGATGAAGTATTTGTACTCTCATCGAGCTTTAACATTCATTGGACCACAAAGGTCTGAATGTATAAGTTCTAAGTGCTTTTTGGCTCTATAACATTTTATAGTAAAAGGTCTTTTAGTCATTTTGCCTTCAAGACAAGACTCGCAAGGTGGTAAAGATAGGTATTTTCTTTAGGTGAAACTTTTTGTCTTTTATTTTGAGTTTTAGCATTTTTAAACAACTCGGTATATTAAAACTGGTTTAGTTATGGTTGGTCTTAGCACATACAAGTTTTTTTCAAGCTTAGAAGAACAAATATTTACACCATTTCTAGAAATGAACGCTTCATTTAATTTAAAGGAAATGGAATACAAATGTTCTAACAACAAGAAATTGAAATTAAGTTCCTTTTGATTTTTGGAACTTCGTACACATTTATCTAATAATATATACAAATTCTTGTTCGAAAAAAACTTGAGCTCCCCCACTGCCACAGCTGAGACAACCTCTCATGTTCCGACTTTGAGAGTCATCTCTCTGGCTTCAAGCTGCCTCTAGGAATTAATTTCCTGAAACGAAGAACAAACGTGATTAGTAGCTCCTGAATCTAATATCAAAGCGGAGTCATCATTCTCCACTAAACATGTTTTCAAAACAAGTAAATCATATTTACCTTCGTAGGCTTTCTTCTTCTCGGCCAAGTATTTCGGGCAGTTGCGCTTCCAATGCCCATCCACGTTGCAGTGGGAACACTTTCCTTTGTCTGCAACCTTGGCCTTGTCTTTCTTGGTAGTGACAGCGGTAGCAGCGGAGTCAGGTTTAGACCCCTTACCAGCAGCCTTCTTCTTCTTGAAAGTCTTACTTCTAGAAGAAGAGGACGCAGACTTGGTTCCAGAGGACAAACCTCGGTGAAACCTCTTTGAGTTAGCAACATTTGCCTCCCCATCTTGTCCCTTACTTTTCATAAGAGACTGGTAGGTCCGCAGCTCGTTTAAGAGTGTGGTAAGAGTGTACTCCAGTTTATTCATAACCGCATTACTGCGGAATGCCAGAAAACTCTTCGGAAGAGATTCTATAATGAAGCTGACCTTACTCTACTCGTCTATGACAACCCCGTTCGACTCTGCCACATTGAAGTGAACCATTAGGTTGAGAACGTGTTCTCACACTGAGGATTCCTCCTTCATGCGGGAGTTGTAAATGAACTTAAGGGCTTCATGTCGAGCATGTGAGGACGGTTGTCCAAACAGGCTCTACAGCGAGTCCACGATCTCCTTAGGGGTGACCGTATACTCGTGCTTCTTGGCAAGTACATCAGATATGCTCGCTAAGATGTAGACCTAGGCCTTGTCATTGGTCTTGATCTAGCGGTCATAGACGTTGCGCTCCGCCACAGTGGCACCAGGTGCAGGAGCTTGAGGACAATCCTCTTGCAAGACGAACCTAAGATCATCTATCACTAGTATAGTGTTTAAGTTCGATTTCCATGTTTGTAGTTTTCGCCATTGAGTTTTTCTGCGACTAACAAGGAAATAAAAGAAGTAGCATGCTGAAAATAAAAATAAACTTATATTAGTTTCATGCATTATCCTTGAAACCCAATCAAATTTTAGCAAAAGTAATTAATCACCTAACAAAATTGTTTTGCAACGATGCTTCAGTGATTTAGAGCAACAGCTACCATAAAGCAGACAACTACCACTTCACTGAATTGAGACGTTCTCAACTAAATTTTACACTAGAATAACTCTTATTCCTATAACCTTTAGTCATCATTTATTCGGTCAGGGGATTGCTAACTAGCTTAACAACTTCCCGTAAGTGTGACCCACCATTTTCAGATCTCAGAGGTCCGCTCCAATAATTCGCGTCGTAGGGAAAGAAAATATTGGAGTAAAACCTAAGAAACCCTTATCTATTTCTGGAGTTTGCCTTGGTTTCAATTCCATAAAATGGACCCTCCATAGGGATGGTCACACCAGGACGACACGCAGGTCATGTATGAATTCTCACGGTGCAAACCAATGGTGGAGACTGTAGGATGTGTTGTCACAAGTCCTTCTCCCACTTATTATGAATACTATCTCCGTTCACCTCGATATTGAACCATACAAACACCTTCCGTAGGGAGGCCGCGCGACACGAGGCTGAGCATGGAACTCATAGTGTGAATATTAAGGAGAAACATAACAGAAAAAAACATGTCATATATACCTTGTATATCAAAAATATACGTGACATATAACACATTCTTTTTTGCTCCCACTCAGTATTCTAATACTAGGATATATTACTTAGTTAAATACTGGCTAAGTGAAACTAACTAAGTGAAATTTTTAGTCGACCCAATATAACTATTTATATTGGAAGTTTTACACTAATGTTTTAGTTTATCAAACGTTTTAATAAACTAATTACATTATGTATGTATATAAAATATTGCCTAATTCAACCCCAGGTCGGTTCTCAGGTAGAGGTATTCCCTTACGTCAGTTTAAATACCTCAATCTGGACAGAACCTTCCTTAGACAGGGTTCCCTTATAGGCAATATTTAATATTTAATCTTTATTATTTCATTTTAAACCTAGTTAAAACAAAATAAAAGACTACATTCTAATCATATTAGAAGATATAACCTAAAGTCTAATTAATTTTAAACCCCTTTAAAATTAATTAACTTGGACCCTATGCTTTCATGCAATTCTTTATTATAGATTTTAATCTCTATCTACCAAATTTTATAACTCTTATGAAATTTAAGAAATTAAAACTATAAACAAGCATTGCAAGCATACATTAATATAATAATTATATTAACTAAAGTAATGTCATGCTCAATGCAACTTTATTTTCATCTAATTAATATAACATTTATATTAATCAATTATGAAAATAAACATGCTATCATACATTATAAGTATTATATACATATGATGCATACTCATATGCTTAACCTATGGTGGGATTTTCAACTATATGGCATACTTTATGCAACATATAATTAATCAAATAATTATATTCATGGTGCAATAAAATAAATAGCTAAGTAGACCAGTTTTTGGCATCCTATGTTATAATTAAATTAATATAAACTAATTTTACATTAATTAAAAAAAACGGCTGCGGAGCCTCGAACACACGAGCAACTACATAAGGCAGCGTCACGGCTCTGCAGCACAGCGCCGCAATGCTACAGTGCAGCGCCGCGACGCTTGCTGGAAAAAATGCAGCAGTGCCATGGCGCTGCTGTCATGGACATGCTTCTCCACTCTCTGTTCCAACAGCCAAAATGCTCCAAAAAACTCGAAACCCGTTCTTTCTTTGCAGCAACTCTTTTCCATGAACGATCCGGACTATACAGACTCGATTTACACCAAAATGCCCAAAACAACAAGCTCTTACATTGATCGAATAAACATAAATTGTAAATTTAAATGCAAAGAAGCGAAACCGCCTACTAGGAAACCAACATACATCAAATGCATGAAACAAAACCCACAAAAAACCAGTACCATTTTGTATCAAACGAAATAAAATCACAATTTGGCTTTGATACCAATTGAAGGGATAGAATCCCCAGCGGAAGCGATTTATCACTTGTGATTCAACTCCAATTAGAAATTAAACGTTACTGGTTTTTTGAAAAAACAGAACCATTCTATTTAAGTGTAGAGGTTAAGCCTCTTGGGGAAGAAAATGACTTACATTTGAAGACCGTTGACAAAAGTTCTTCCCCGAGCACAAATCCTATGATAGTGCGAACTAACGTTCCCGTATGCGTGATTGAACATCACCACTTAGTAACCTTGCTATCCTCAAAGATTAAGAATCAGATTGTGGGATCTAGGTTATTGGAGAGAAAAATTTAGGAATTAAATTTGAGATCCTAAGAAAGAGAGGTTTTGTTCTCGGTGGTATGATTAACAAAACACAGGGATATTTTGTCACTTAGTAACCGTACTATTCCATGTGTTTTATAAAGGATGAGGGAAGAGGGAGAAAGGAATAAACTTCCCACTCTCCACCTCACCACTTTCCGAGCAAAATTGCTGGGGAGTGGTGAGTTTGTTAATTATGGTATATATATATATATATATATATATATATATATATTTAATTTAATTAATAATTAATTAAATCTTAATTAATTAATTAATTAATTAAACATAATTTAATTAAATTAATTAATATTTGAATCATATTCAAATATACCTATCTCCATAACCTATAATATTTAATATTAATCCAATTCACATTTGAATCTAATTCACATTAAACTTTAAACTATAGTTTCTCTCATAGTATAGTTTTATAATGCATCATCATACATTATATTAAATTGTGTCATACACAATTAACTCAAATTCCCTTTAATTAAAGTTGAACAATTCAAATTTTTTTCAAGATTTAATGTTCTTAATTACCCTTTACGAGCTACCAAGGGGACCTAATGGACCTATAGATCAGAAGCTCCAACGTTACGAGATTAATCGGTTAAACTCATTAACTACCTTAATCAACATACGTTAAGTACGGGTTACTCCACTCTAAACCCGCAACTGAACTCTTCTCACTATACTGTCCCGGTTACATTATAATAACTTTGGATGTTTAGTTTATTGGATTTAGACAATGTAGTGCTATGAATTCAACAATAAATTGATTGAATAAAACTTTATTGAATATAAATTTGTTTTTACATAAATACAAACTACGAGTTTAGGGCAACACACCAACAGTTTTAATGTAATTTGTTTTGGTTAAAAAAAAAAGGTAACATAAGTCTTAATGTAAGGTTTTAAATAAATTAAATTTTAGTTTTTGTTTTTAATGGTTTGGATTTTGTTATCTTATTTCTAAGATTTAAATAAAAGATTTTTCTTTTTTAAATAAAAAAAAGATTTTGTTCTCAAAGCAAAATTGTTTTTTCGTCAACATTCCTATTCTTCCTCCCTCATCCCCTCCTTAGTTTTATTTGACTTTTCTTTTTTACCGTTACCTACTTGCTTATTTAACAGACGCAGTGCCAGGGGAGTAGGGAACAGAGAGAAAAAAAAAAACGAAAAGAAGTGGTAGATTTAAAACTCCTTCTCTCTCTACCCTCACCTTCATCTTTCTCCTCTTCCTCCATCTTCCACCTCTTCCCCTCTTCTCATTTTAAGTCTCACCATCTCCGGCGGCATACAACCCGCGACAACCGCAAATCCCGGCGTTCCCTCGCAGTGGTGCACGACGAGCAAAGTAGACCACGGTAGATCCAGCAGCAGACTTTTTTTGACTGAGCGCACGACATACTCACGTCTCCTGACGTTATTAAGATTCTAGTGGGTTTTTTGTTTTTAAATTAAAAAGGGAAAAGAAAATTTATTTTCCATAATCAAAACTTAGATTTCCCTTACTTTTTAAAATTGGAAAGTCATAAATGTGGTTAATTAGATTTTGTTACATGAGATGAAGTTAAATTTTTTTTTGGAAGGAAGAGAAACAAATCTTTTTCTTGGTTTTTTTAAAAGAAGAGAAATCATTTAATGAGAGTTTAATTATGTTTGAAAATTTGGTTTAAGAGTCATTTTTTAATAAATAAAAATAAACCAAGGAAAATTTTATTATAATTTTTTTAAGTTTAAAACTTTTTTAAATAAATAAAAATGTTAAAGTTTTAGAAAAATAAATAAAAGATTCAAAGAAAAGTTTGTTTTTTGAAGGAAAATATTATTATTTTTTTTTTCAAGTTTAATTTTTTTAAATAAATAAAAATAAACTACCTTTGTAAAAGGAATTTTTTTTTTAAATCAAGTGTTAAAGTTTTAGAGAAATAAATAAAAGATTCAAAGAAATATTTGTTTTAAATTAATAAAATCTCAAACTAAGTAAAAATTATTTTTGAAAGATTTGTCATTTAAGTTTTAAAATTTTGAATAAGATCTTTTAAATAAGTTTGATTACATACCTAAGATTATTTTTTTTTTAAAAAATAAGGTAGTTTTAAATGAATTTCAGATCCAAAATAAAATAAAATATTTTTTTCTTTTCCCTTTTCGTTTATATTTTTTTCATTTTTTTTCAAACAAAGTTTAAAAATAAAAGATTTGTATTTTAAAAAGGAAATTATATTGCAGTCTTGTGATGTTGACATAGTGGTAGGATTCTTGGGTGTAAATTTGCATGTCCTAAATTCGGGTCATTTTTATATTTTAAAAAAGAAATTAAGTTGTATTCTAAGGTCTTGACATAGTGGTAAGAACATATTAATAACCACAATAAAAGTTTGAACCTTTATGTGTGACATGATTTCTTTTTATATCTTTTATTTTTTTATTTATCATTATTTTTTACTAAATAATTATTTCAAAACTCCAATGATGGATATTGGAACCTTTCAATATTATCGAGGTGTTAAATTTTTTTATAATGGGCTTCGTGCGACTCATACCTATCAATTCATATTTTATTACAAAGTATGAATTAATATAATGTGAGACATTTTAAATAAAGTACTAATTTTGTTTTTATCAAATAAAATAATATGATAATTTTTGACAAAATGTGGTACCGTTTTCAAACGGGTGTCGTAGGGTGCTAACACCTTCCCTACGCTTAGTTGACTCCTGAACAAAAAATCTATTTTCGCAGACCAAGTTTTTAAAATAGGTGACGATTCCAATCCTCGTAGAGGTGACGATTTCAAACCCTTATCTCGAAAGAGACCCTTTAGGAGATGGGGATGACGTTGGCCGCTCCGCGTCGCGATGACGTTGCGACAGCTAACCTTTATGTGTGACATGATTTCTTTTTATTTCTTTTATTTTTTATTTATCATTGTTTTTTTAATAATTAATTATTTCAAAACTCCAATGACGGATATTTGAACCTTTCAATATTCTCGAGGTGTTAAATTTTTTTCTAATGACCTTCGTGCCACTCACATCTTTAATTCATATTTTATTACAAAGTATGAATTAATAGAATGTGGGATATTTTAAATAAAAGTACTAATTTTTTTTAACAAAATAAAATAATAGGATAATTTTTGACAAAATGTGGTATCGTTTTCGAACGAATGTCGTATGGTACTAACACCCTCCCTACGCTCAGTCGACTCCCGAATCAAAAATCTGTTTTCGTAGACCAAGTTTTTAAAATAGGTGACCAATCACACGTCGTAGATGATTGGTGACAACTCCAAACCTTTATCTCGAAAGATACCCTTCAGGGGATGACATCGGCCGCTCTACGTCGCGATGACTTTGCGACACGGGCAATTATAATTTATCCCTAAATTTAAATTAAAGAAAAAAATGGCAATTTTCAAATAATGTCAAGTGTCCTTGATTAGGCCATTTGGATTGAATTTAATTGGTCAATTGAGTTATCCAAAATTGGGTTTGGAATCAATTTAGTTTACAAATCCATTGAATGGTATTTAGGCCCGAAACTCAAATTATCATAAGACCATTATGGTTGATTAATATTTAAATTTAAACAAGTCTAAATCCATTCACAAATTAGGCTGGGTCCAAAATCACCCAATCCCAAGCTTTTTGAAGTTAAATTGAGCCCATACTCAAATTCCTGGGTTTGGTCTAAAATAACCCAAGCCCAAAACCCACTAAACACATGGAAACCTCTATAAATAGAGAAGTTTCCCTCATTTTCAAGTATTCAGAATTTCAAAATTGAGAAAATTCATACATCAAACTGAAAACCCTATGAAGACTTCGGCACGGTATAAGGGCGGTGGGTTTTAGTGGGCATAGGTTGTAGTTCCTTTTCCAGAAGAGAATTCATCATCCGATTCAAGATCCAGACCTATGCGCTTGAGCAGCACTCCCAGTGTAAGGGGATAACTCTAACTACACAATTATGGTGGCATAGCAAAAACCTCATCTTTTTTTTTTTTAATTCAGGGGGGTGTGCGAATAATTTTTTTTTGCACTTCTGATACGGATGTGGAATCCTATGCCTAAGCTATGCTTGCTTCTGGCGGGGAAGAAGAAGTCCCCTTTCTTTTTGCTTTTCCAGGGAATCAATTTGCCTATGGTTGATTTTCTATCAGAGAGAAAGCCAGCATTAAAAGATTTGAAAACCAACTTGAAGACTTTCAAAAAACATGAAACTTCGATTTAAGTCCAAGAATAAACATCTCAAAATCTTCACATCAACTTCTTCCTCGGAAGAGAATAAGAAGATAAAGACTAGAGATTGAATCCACTATACAACACATCCAACGAAATCAAAACTCAATTCCACAAAATATAATTTATTAGTAAATCTCGTGTGAACGTAGGGTTATAATGTCTTGTTGCTCTCCACCATTTTTCTTTTAAAATACTTGCAACCTTTCCACATTGCCTAACGCGTAAGAAGCACATGTGCGTGATGAAATTGACCAATCAGAAGGAATCCTAAAAGAAAAGAAAAAATACTAAAAAAAATAAAAAATACCGCTAAAATTTGACTTTTGTTTTAAGAAAATTCCTATTTTTTTTTTAAGTTTCAATACAATGCTTGACCTTTGATAAATACTTCAAAAATATCATTTGACCAAATATTCGTTAATATTTTGATCAATAAAAACATGGTGTGATAGAATCTGGACCAACATGACAATTAACGTGGCAATTGACGTTCTAATTTTGTTCTAAAAGTCTTCTTCCTCCATTATCAATAAAGTCTACTCCTCTCCATTGTCTTCCAAATTTTGCCATAATCTCCATTTTAAAAACAATAAGCTTATTTCACATTTCATCTCTTTTCAGACTTAATCTGGACAAACTTCAACGTTAATTGTTTCGTTCTAAATTCTACCACTTCAACTTTCTATTCAAAATATTAATGAATATTTGCTTAAAGAGTATTTATGAAAGCAATTGAAACGTTTAGAAGGATAGTGATATTTTTATAGCAAAGAGTAAAGTTGACGGTATTTTTTATAATAGCCAGTACTAAATTTAGGAGGCTATTGGGAGGAAAGAAAACCAAGAGAATTACAAAATATGATTTCATATTAATTCCTTAATTTGCATACAGACTTATCATCTTAGGATAATCTAATCATAATAGGAATTAGACATCTAAACAAATAATATCTAAATCAAATAAACTTCAATCCCGGATAGGAAACCTAATCATATCAAAATCCTAAATTATATCAAATCATATCGCCAAGAAAAAAAATGTGGAGTAGCTATCAAATTTATGAGTGAGTGAAAGTTTACACTACTAGAAAAATGACATTCCATGATAGTTGTGAACAGTAAAAAGTTTGGAGTAAAAAAAACTCTCATAAATTATGGAGGCGCGTTTTTGTCATAAATGAAGTGGTAGTTTATCCCAAAATATAATTTTATATTGTAAATGAAGTGAGTGCTTCTCGTAACTCAAATGATAGTTTGAAGTGGGGAAGAAACCATAGCTCTAAGTAGTTTAAGGTCCCCAACCACCACCTCTGCCGTTGAAAACTCTCAACCACTAATTAAAGTTGTTCAAAATTCTCTAAATACATCTAAATATTCTTTATTGCTCTGTACTTACCATTTTCTCAACCAAGATGGCTCATGGTTTGACTTGCCTCCTTAGACGAAGTTAAGTGCTAGATAGGTCTCATATTAACTTGATGCAGCTCAAATTGTTAAAATAAAATACAATACTAACTATTTCTAGAAGTTTCTTAAGGTATCTACACAGAATAGTTCTCTCTCTAGATTTATTTTGAAAATTATAAATAAGTATCAAAAGAAAATGAGAAAATGATGTAGAAATATTTTAGTTTTTCCGTAGGCTCAAAGGAGAATTCTAGAGAATTTCTTTGAATAAGGATAGATTAATTAGAAGTATCTAGAATATGTGACATTCAAGAAGGATTTAGAAAAATCTATCTGCTTGGGTTCGAAGGGATCCTTCTCTTATAAATATGATAGATGTCCTCAGCTATGAAGGCGATTGAGTAATGTGAGAAGGTGAAGTAAGTGAGAAAAGTGAGTTATGGAGCGTGAGATAGAGTCTTCTCTCAAATAGTGTCTATCCTCATTCTTTCCAATAAAAGTTTATTTTGTGGAGATTGTCTATTTCCTTTTGTGCTAATTTATTCTACACAAATTACTATCTACTTGAACATAATTAAACCAATTTTGACGTAATCTCTTTACCAGTTGTAGGTTAAAAAATTCTTACTCCCTACTTATTTTTTTGAACTATAATTATTTTATATCTCATATTAGTTTAGTTGGTTTAAACTTTAAAATATGATAATAACACAAAAAGAAAACAAAAACTCTTTTTTACAAGCTAAAAGCATTCAACTCCATATGAAATTTACAAAATAAAGATGGGGTAATAGTGAATTCTTATTTTATATAGACATTCCATTTTCTTCAAGCCTCTTCTCTCATGCTTATTCTTCAAATTGTAGAAGAAGCTATCACAGTGGCTCCACTCTAATTGGATACTTGTTTCTAGGCATCCTCACTAGAGTTGGCTGCACTGAATCATCACCATCCTCCAAAGATGTCCACCTGTTCATCATCATTAAATATCATACGTTAAATTATGAATTTTATCTTAAATTTTGGTTGTGTGAATTTAGTCCCTAAACTAAGTTTCAATAACCTAAATTAAACTGCCAAAGCTAGCATAATTCAGCGGTAATTGATATATACCTCCAACCATGAGGTTGTTAGAACTCTCAACCTCATGATTACCCGCTGAGCTACGCTCTAGTTGACATTTTGTCTTTATCGTTGATATTGTTAACCAAATGATTGACATGACCATTTTCTTAACAAAAATGACACATGTCCTGTTTTATTAGATAAATGTTAGCTAATTTATCGTGATTTGATGTAACCAATCGGATCAGATAAAAGTAGACTGATACGTACAACATATCCTTTTCTAGAAGAAAAATGTCAAATTGCGTTATTAAGAATAATAATTATGATTAAATTACAAGTTTGGTCATTGAACTTTCTTTAGTTATATATAACAAGTTGTTAAACTTTAAAAGTGTTTAATAGGTCAAAAAAATTTTATGGTTAGGTCCTTAGATTTTAAAATATTCAATAAATATGTAAACTTTTAATTTTATAATCTATTCGACATTCCATAAAATTCACGAATAACCGATAAGACACAATTGAATTTTGTGTTCAATTAGACCCCGACATTTCAATTTTGAGTAAAAAAAGACCGTATATTTTAAGAAATGCCAAATAGGTCCCAAAAATGGGAAATAGATCAGAGATTTATTCGATAGGCGTGTTCAAAAAACCCGGTAACCCAAAGAACCCAACCCGAACCGTGAGGGTTGGGTTGGGTTAAGTATATGCTCGGTTCGGATTGTGTTCTAATTTTAAAGAACCAACCGGTTCGGTTCAGTTCTCGGGTTAAGAGGGAAAAAATTGATTTAACCTGAACCGATATATATATATATATATATATATATATATATATATATATATATCTTATGCTTTTAGGATTAGGGGTTGTAGCCGCCTCTCATTTCTCTAACCCTCTCAATCACATCACACCTCTCTCAATCTCCCTCTCGATCTCATCTCATCTCTCTCAATCTCATCCTATATTTCTCAATCTCACCATCTTAAGCCATCGTTCGCCATCGTTCCCCACCGTTCTCACCGTTCGCATTTTTTCGCCGCCATTGGCATATGTTCGCCTCTATTTGTCTTTGTTTGTCGTAGTTCGCTTATGTTCATCGCCGTTCGCTTTCGTTCACCTTTATTCGCCGCCGTTCGTCTCTCGTCACCGTTCGCCTCTTGCTGCCGATGCCGTCATTCCCTTATGTCTACAACCGTCCGTTACTCATCCCATCCCAACCCTTGTTTGAAAAGGAAAATAGAAAGTAAAGTAACTCGAAGACCCAACCCGAAAAATATAGGGTTGGGTTGGGTTAGGTTGGCTAGTATAATCGGTTTCATCGGTTCTCCTACCTGTCCAACCCGAATTTTCGGGTTGGTCCAAAAAACCCCTTGAACCCGACCCAACCCAACTCGTGAACACCCCTACTATTCGACACAAAATCGAAAGTTCACAGACCTATTAGACACTTTAAAATAAACTTATTAGACACAAAATTGAATGTTCAGACACCTATATTATACTTGAAGAACGTTAGATCCTACTCTGAAAGTTGAGGGATTAAACTTGTAATTTACTGAACTATACATGCAAACCTCACCTGTATTTGCAAACGAGGTGATGGATGAACACCGAAATCTCGAGCTTTGCCAAGTTGATTCCAGGACACATTCTTGGACCACTGCCAAACCCAAGAAAGCTGAAGGGCTTCAAGGGTGCCTGAAGAGTTCAATAACAATAATGAAACTAATTCAAGTTTATGAATTCAGCATATAACTCTCAACAGTTCTTCCATTTTGATAACATGCCTCAAATCTTGATGGATCAAATTTGTTGGGTTCAGGAAAAACTGCAGCATCATGGTGAATTGAAACAACATCCAAGTTCACTGACCACCCTTTCTTGATCTTGTACCCTTCAACACATCATAAACCCTAATTATTAGAATATTGCATAGAGGAAACAAGAAATTTAGTATCTGGACTTTGAAAAGTTTCAATTAGGTCTATAGGTTTGAATTTTGACGGTGCTAAACACACGCTTGTTTTAAATAGATTGTCTCTACTTTTTTCCTCTGTGTCATTTTGTCTATCATATCATGCGAAATCAACTAATGTTTATCTAATTGACGTAATACATCATAATTTAGTTAGGGTATTTATATGGATCTTGTAAAACCACAATTCAATGATCAATATCGTAATTGAAATTTTTTTAAAATACAAGAATTTAAATAGATGAAAGTCTAAAAACTATGTTGGTTTTGAATGGGGAGAGACATATGTACCTCCAATTTCAAAATCTTGAGCAGCTCTTCTTGAATTCCATGGTAGAATTGTTGCTCTCCTCAGAGTTTCACTGATCACCTAAACTTAATTCATTTACAAACCCCCAAACATCTCATTTAATTTATATTAATTATCAGCTATTTTTATTGTTGAAAGATATATGTTATTTTTTTTTTTCCAGGATGACATAGTGTTGCTTAGTCTAGTCAACGAATCCCAATCCCAGAAAATAATAAGAAAAAGAAATTCATATATATTCACCATCCAATTAATTTGATACATACTTTGGCAGTGTAAGGCAAATTGTTTACATCACCCCATGTGAGATTTTCTCCCCTTCTCCTTGCTTGAATTTCTTGGTGTTCAATCTACAAGTTCACAAAATCAATCACTTTTTCCCCTAAGCTGAGAATAAGAATGGAAAAGGACCCATTTGATTATTTGATTATTTGTTCAATTTTTTTTTTCTATTTTTAAAATTTTGTTAAATTATTAAGTTTAGTCTTTCAACATTTAAATCTATAAAGCATAATGCTCTGTTTGGTACCTCGAATTTTGAAGGAATTTAAAATCATGACGGATTTAAAATGAATTCCACTGTTTTGTAGTACATGATTTTGAATCCGATTTCAAATCCTATTTTTTCTTAAAAAAATTTCGAGATCAAAATGGTCGGATTTTCCAGGATTTGATAGACTTTCTAAGTATTAGTAAAAAAAATTATTTTCTTTTCATTCCCGGTTAACCTCCAAACAAAGAAATCTAATTTAATTTGTTTCAAATTATTCTTGTTCCGCAAACAAGATAAAAAAATTTAAAATCATTTCTCGGATTTCAAATCACGGAATTTAAAATCATTTCATCAATTTCTTGACGCCAAACAGAGGGTAAAAGTTTGTACTAGGTTTCGAACTTTCAATTTTGTGTTTGATAGATTTCTATTATATTTGGTATTTTGTAAAATACATGGACTTATTAAACACAATTTGTGTCCTATGAGATCGTGATTGTTCAATTTTATGTCTAAAAAAGTTCATGAATTTTTTAAAACTTCAAATATGAGCATATTAATGAGACACAAAATTAAAAGTTTAATGATCTTATTAAATACTTTTTGAACTTCAAGGACCTATTAAATACAAAATCTCTTTAAAATTTTCCTTATTTTCAAATCTACTTCTAAATTTATTTGAAAATTATGACAAATTCTAAGAAGTAAAAGAGGTAATTTTCAAATGTGTTTTTTGTTTTTAAAAATAGGTTAAAATTTAAAAAAGTATTCTGAAGAACAAAATATGAACAAAGAAAACGGAAGTAGACACCCTTTCAATAGCTTAACTTAAAAAAAAAAGAAAAAAAAGCAAATTCCATTTGATAATCATTTTGATTTTGGTTTCTGTTTTTGAAAATTAAGGTGTATTATTCCAAGTTTTTGGAAACTAATTCTTCGTTTCCAAAAAACCTTGCTTTTGTTTTTAAAGTCTGACCAAACATTCAAATGTGTTTCTGAACAAAGTGAAACATAACGTTTAGAAATATAAGAAATCGTTATCAAATGAGGCCAAGTAGCAATGGCTTGATCCAAAGCGTGCGACAAAAGCGAAGAGGAGAAGGTTTTTACCCTGAGTTGTTCCAAAACATGAGGATTTTCCCCAAGAAATTTGAGGAGCCAAGTGAGAGCTGCAGTTGTAGTATCATGGCCAGCAATCAGCAGAGTTAGAATATTGTCCTTCAATTGTGCATCTGTCAGTTTTTCTTCATCACTGATACTGTCTGCTCCTGCTTTCTTGTGTTTTATTATTAGTGAATCCAAGAAGTCCTGTCTGCAAATTTCTCCGCTTCGTCGCTTCGCAATGATCGAATCTAACATCTCGAACATCCGTTCCCGTGCCTGAACATAGTTCAAGTGTATACGCTAGATTTATTGACGAATTTAATATGATATATCAGAGTTGAAGGTTCTAAATTCAAAACTCAGATAATATATATTTTAATATTAGTAGTTAGTATTCACTAGAAAAAATGCTTATGTCAAAGAATATTCAAACCGAGTGCACCTATAAAAATTTAAATATATATACCATAGCCTATCAACTTTAAGCTTCTGAATGAGAAGGTAAATTTTCGAGTTTGTAATGTCATTTTCTCTTCTATTAATATTGATAGTCACTTATTAAGTTACTTGTTTCAAACCTAGGTTAGTGAGATGAAATGTTATTTCCTTTTGATACCTCTAGACGGATGAAATGGGATATGGAAAAACACAGAATTGACTATTTCGAATAATACACAAGAAAAGACAAAAGAAAATCACAAAAAAAGAGGCAAACGCGAGAGAAAAGCACAACAGAGAGGAAAAAATACGTATAGAAATAGCGGAAGCTTGGGATAGGCATTCTATATTTGCTTGAGCAGTAAGAGACTAACTATACTTGATCGTAATCCTATCGACTTTAAGCTTTTGAGTTTAGTATTAATTTTTTACTGAAAACTCGATGTTATTATTACCTTCATACCGCGGTAGAAAGCGGTCCCGGGGATATTAAGAGGCAAAGATGCAAAACAAGAAGAGATTATCTTGAAATTGTCTCTAAACTTCTCTTGCTCTTCTCCTTTAGGCTCCAAGCTCATAATCATGTTGCCAATTACTTTGAGAGTGAACTACAAAAACCAAAACAACTAATTATTGTCAAATATCATGTCACATATCATATCCAAATTCTGATGTGATCATTTTGAAGGTGAGGGAACTCAACTGTGGAAGCTTCTTCAAGAACAAAAACACTTCTCCCTGACCATTCATCTAGAGTTTCAATGGCCAAATTGTTGATGAACTGAAAGTATTTCCTCAACCCGTCGATCGAGAGCGGTTCTCCGATCAGCCTACGCAGCCGCTTGTGGGCTTCGCCGTTGGTCTGAAGCAAGCTGCTCTGGCCGAGGACCTGCTTCCCGGTGTAGAACAGGTTCAAGCTCACCATGCCGTCCTTCCCCGTCAGTAAAACCTTCGCGGCATCGCTCCCCGTCATGAACACAGTTAGTCTCCCCAACACGCTAGTCTTGAAAACCTTTCCAAATCTACCCGAGTCGGGAAGTGCTTCCAGAATAAGTACTTAATATATAAAAGTACTTCAATTACAAGCACTTCAGTAAATTGTAGAGAAACTATGATAACAAATCAGTCTGATGTTTGGCTAAGAACTACAAACACTTTTTCGACATTCCAAACCTTATTGGATACGCATCTAGTTCAATAGATGTGTGGCAGCATACACTAGTTGCCATTATAAGAATTTATTGTTTTTCCGAAGTTTAAAAGTCGTCGGAATTTTCTTCGACAAAAAAAAAACCATTGGGAAAATTATAAGCAATGCCAACGTTTTTACAAATACGTCGCCAAAAAGTCTATCTTTGACGACGTTTCGTAGAAAATATTGGTAAATATTCAATTTCTTCCGACGTTTTTATATCGATAAATTTAACCATGCCAAAATTACCCGCTAAATATTCCTGACTTTTTTACAAAAACATCGACAATTGACTTCAAAGTCTATAGGTATAAGCTTTCGATGAAAGTGCTAGGCAAAGCTGTAACAAAACAACACGTTGAGTAGCAGATCCCAAAAAAGTAATATAAGTATCAAAAGGAGAACTTTTTTTCTAAAGCTCTAAAGATAAGCCAAAAATGTCGGGAAAAGTATTCTTTTCCCAACGTTTATATTAAAAAGTTGGAAAATGATCACTTTTCTCCACGTTCTTGTAAAAACATTGGGAGCAGTCATGATTGTCGACGTTTTGTAGAAAACATCGGTATATATATATTGCATTCCTTCCGACGTTTAATCAAAAACATCTGAATTATTGCTCGATAAATTGAAACATGTCAAAATTGTCCGCTAAATATTCTCGACGCTTTTATAAAGGAAAATTAAGTTTGAGTAGTACCTCTTCTGCCTGTTGATCATGAAGCTACAAATACCAGCAGTGCTACTAAAATCAGATAAAAAAGAGAAACTTTCCCCCACAAGAGGCCACCCCAAATTCCCAGGAATCTCCTCCATGCCCTTTGGCGAACCCCATGAACGCAAAACCAACAAAGCTGATAGCAAAAACAGCAACACAATAACCAATAATATCACTACAAAACTTAGATCCATTAATTAATAATGCAGCTGAATCTCTCTCTACTAATTTTTGAGTTTGTGGGTTCATAACATAATGGATATAGTTTTGTTTTGTTACCATTTTAAAGCTGAAGAGATGGTGGCTTTGTAAAATACACCTCATTGGTACTATAAACTTTGCAACTGACGCCAATTAACTTGTACTTATCTCACAGCTCCTCTCACAAACAATATATTAAAATTTGTTTTTTCTATATCGGTGCTTATGAGTACTTCTACTAATCTGACAAATACATAGAAATTAGTTCGTAGTGTAGGTGGCCATGAAATTTTGATCTCATTCCCTCTCACTCTACCTTAGTTCCTTTGGACCAATTAAACCGCTAGTGAAGGTTAACATATTAAAATTTGTTAATAATGAGTGGTTAGATAAGACTTTATATTATTATTTTATTAACATATTTAAGTAACTGAACATATTAGTTGTCAAAACGAGCAGTTCAACGGTAATTGGTATATACTTCTAACCGAGAGGTTATGAATCCGATTCCCTACCCTACATGTTGTATTAAAGAAATATATTAGTGGAATGTTTTTTTTGATAAGTCTAATTATGTTAATAAAATAATAATTTATTAACAAATTGTTTTTTAGAGGCGAAGCACTTTGTTGAGAATTGTTAATACATTAGAGATAAATTTGAGAATTTTAAAAGATGGAAGAATAAGTTTGAAAAAAACTTTGTTGGTTTATTTTATTTTTTTGAGGAATTTTTTGTATTCAATTGTTTTGATTTTATTGGGGGGCTGCCGGTTGAAGAATCTTAACCCATTATTGAAGTAGATGCCAAAGTGGTTGGGGTTTGGATTTAGTCGAGAATTTGGATGTATTTTGTAACTACACTTATTTTTATTTTTATGTTGACTACAACTCATTATTTTTATTAATTTTTTTTCCCTCTCTCTTTTTATTTCTCTTAAATTTGAATCGTGATCCGCGTAAGATAGATCCTCACCAACTCCTATATATATATATATATATATATTGTTTATTTTCGATTTTGTTTAGGTAATACTGCATATCCCTAGGGAACAAGATCAGAAAAAGAAATATATAAGGTCAATTTAGTGTTGGGGAAAACATTATGTGTTCATGTGACTCATTGACTTGCTAATTATAAGATGATTTAGTTAGTTATGGTCTCTTTGGTAACATTTTTCTTTCTTGTTTTTTGTTTTTTGTTTTTATTTTTTAATTTAGAAGTGTAGAACTGTATTTTGTAACATTTTGTTCATTACAATCACACAAATTTATCTCCTCGGCCGTAATTACACAAAACACTCTCTCAATGTAAATAGAACTCCTTTTATAGCACTTGGAACACACTCACTCCTTGTACTTTTTCCGATGTGGGACAATTTCTAGCACTTGGAGCACAGTCTCTCCTTTATATCTTTCGATGTGGGACAAACTTCAATTCTAATATTTTGCCAAAACTCAACAAATTTCATAATGGCAAGATATTGAAGAATTCACAGCTTCTATTGCACTCGTTGTCTTCACCAGCAATCATAATTCTCAATTCAGAGAACTATAACCTATTCAACCATAAAGGCAGACCACTTGGAATGTCGCATTCCAAGATTTTTCTTCCTCGTTACATGTAGTTGGAAAATAAAACAAAAGTCCCCTGTGTAAAAGTCTCTTTTAATGTGTATTGTCTCATTCCTCTTCAATAGGCTTCTGAGCCATTTTCCCTCTTTGGGCCTATGGTTTTTGGGCCTCTATCATTGGCTGCACCCTAGGGTTTTTCTCTTATTTATTTCTCTTCACTCAATGTACTGTATATTTATCTTGTTCCCTAATGAGAAGCAGTAGCATCGTTTGTGTGCCTTTGCCTTTACCCTATTTTTTTCTTGTTATCAGAGCAGAGACTTATCCCAACTTGCGTACCAACTCATCCTTATTTAGGTGGGTATGAATGTTAACACCATTGTAACAGGGGGAGAAAATGCAATCGTGACGAGTGCAGTCAACCCCACATCAATCCATCCTTTTGGGAATCCTCTCTCCACGGTTCTCACGGTGAAACTGGATGAGAAAAATTACTTGCTATGAAAAAAGATGGTCCTAGCAATATTGAGAGGAAAAAAGCTTGACGGATATGTCCTTGGAACCAAGGCACAACCAGCTGAACACCTAGCACTTCAAACACAAGAAGCAGGATCATCTGAACTTGCTGTGAATCCTGCCTACGAAGTATGGACAATAATGGACCAAGCACTCCTAGGTTGGCTGTATGGATCTATGACTCCAACCATAGCCTCTGAAATCATTGATCTCTCTATATCTAGAAAAGTTTGGAAAGCTTTGGAAGATCGTTATGGCTCTACAAACCGAGCTAGAAAACAGCAGTTGAAGGCATCTCTACAAAACACTAGAAAAAGATCCTTAAAGATGAGTGAATATCTCACATTGATGAAACAAACTGCAGATAACCTTGCTATCGCTGGAGCTCCTGTTGGGATCGTTGGGATCGATGATCTCGTCTCATATGTCTTATCTGGTCTAGATGTTGAGTATTTACCTATAATCTGCCAAATCAACAAGGAAGAAATGAATTGGCAGGAGCTTCATGCCACTCTTATTACTTTCGAAAGCACCTTGATTCATTTGAATACTATCAACCAAATCACTGAAGGTACCTCTAACCTTGTTGCCAACCTCACCTTCAATTGACAAGGGTATTCCTCCTCTCAAGGTAATAACAAAACCAACAACCAAGGAAGAGGTCAAGGTGGAAACAGAGGGAATGGAAGAGCAAGAGGAAATGAAGGAAGAACTAACTACTACAAAAACAATGGTTCTAAGCCCACTTATCAAGTGTGCGGTAAATATGGTCATTCAGCTACGGTTTGCTATCACAGGTTCGAAAAGGAGTTGTCTCCCCAAACCAAGTAAGCAGTGGACATAACACTGCATATATTGCCACCTCAGAAGTTGTTGCAGATCCTAGTTGGCTAGCTGATAGTGGAGCATCAAACCATGTAACACCTGACCTGAGCAACTTGAAGGTGCAATCTGACTATCAGGGTGATGAGTCAATTACTCTTGGTAATGGTTCCAAACTCTTAATTACTAATGTGGGTCACAACACTTATGATACTAAGGGCACCTCTGTGAACCTAAAAAATATTCTGCATGTCTCTAGTATTAAAAGAAATTTGTTGAGCATATGAAGGTTGACTATTGATAATAGTTTTGTGGTAGTTTTTGACTCAAACTATTGTTTTGTGAAGGACAAGGCAACAGGGATGGTGGTGCTTCAAGGGAAACTTAGAGATGGTCTTTACCAACTTCAACTAGATCTACCTAAGGCAAGCCAAGAGTCAAGAGCTCGTGTCTTCGAAGCCTCTTTTTCAAATTCTGTCCCCCAAGTCTACCTAGAGTCTAGTCATTTGTCTACTTCATCTGTCTTTAACATTAAAAAAGAGTCTAGAGTCCAAAGAATTTGGCATTAACGTTTAGGTCACTCGTCGGATAGGGTGTTGAGCCAAGTTCTCAAAGTTTGTAATGAAAAACCCACAGTCAATGAAAATCCTATGTTTTGTGATGCTTGCCAATTTGGAAAGTCTCATTCTCAGCCCTTTAAACCTTCCAATTCTCGAACTAATGCACCATTTGAGCTTGTTCACTATGACCTTTGGGGTCCTTCACCAATTTCCTCTACCTTAGGTTACAACTACTACATTAGCTTTGTTGATAACTTCACAAGACTCACCCACATTTTTCCTCTCAAAAGAGAATCTGAGGCTTTTACCACCTTCATTCAATATCAAAGTCTTGTGGAAAACCGATTTGACAAAAGAATTAAAATCATTCAAAGTGATTGGGGAGGAGAGTTTAGACCGTTTGTCCCTCTTCTAAAAGCAAAAGGTATAGAGTTCTGTCATCCTTGCCTGCACACGAGTGAACAAAACGGAATAGTGGAGAGAAAACATCGACACATAGTAGAAATGGGCTTATCCCTCCTAGCTCAAGCCTTAATGCCCTTGAAATATTGGTGGGATGCTTTTGTCACAACCACTTATATTATTAACCGCCTTCCAACTTCTGTCCTAAACTATGCCTCACCCTGGGAAGTAGCTTTTTGCAAAAATCCTAACTACAAATTCCTAAAAGTCTTTGGTTGTTCATGCTTCCTGTGTCTCAGACCATAACAAAAGCACAAGTTCCAATTTCATTCCACCAAATGTGTGTTCCTAGGCTATAGTGAAGCTCACAAATGGTACAAATGTCTAAACTCAAGTGGTCGCATTTACATTTCGAGGAGTGTCTTTTTTAATGCAGATGAGTTTCCTTTTAAACTTGGATTCCTAACCACTTCACCCTCTATCCAACAATCCTATGAGACCATTGTGACTTGGTTGAATACACCTAATGATCTTTCTGCCACAAATAATAACTCCTCACACCAACACACTTCTACAATCACAAATGATCCTCCAATTCTCTCTCCATTAACCTCACCTTCAACTACTCTAGTTTCCCCTGAGGCAGAACTATTCCCTGAAGCTACTAATGATCAAAATGAGTCTGAAACATGGACCTTGGCAGAAAATGTCCCAACATCTGATATGACCAGAGACAATCCAGCTGAAATTGAAGAAAACACGGGAATAGTGGAAGGCCCTTCACACCCTATGCAGACTAGATCGAAAAGTGGGATTTTTAAACTCAAGTTGCGTACTTTTGTAGCTGCCAAACAGAGAGATATGGTTGAAATGGTAGGGTTGGAACCAAGGTCAATAGTAGAGGCACTTCAATCTCAAAGTTGGAAAAATGCCATGAGCAAAGAAATAGGAGCTCTAATGAGAAATAATACATGGACTCTTGTTCCCTTCTCCAAAAGCTACAACTTAGTTGGAAACAAGTGGATCTTCAAGACTAAGTACAAGCAGGATGGAACCATTCAAAGATTTAAAGCAAGGTTAGTGGCAAAGGGGTTTCATCAACATCCTAGACTTGACTTCAATGAAACTTTCAGTCCGGTTGTTAAAACACCTACAATTAGAATAGTCTTGACCATAGCATTGGCAAGAGGTTGGGGAGTAAGGCAACTGGGTATTTAACGCGTTCCAAAATGGAAAGTTAGAAGAAGATGTTTACATGCTACAACTTGAGGGTTTTATATATCAAAGGTGGCCAAACCACATATGTAAACTCAATAAAGCCTTGTATGACTTGAAGCAAGCCCCACGTGCGTGGTATGAAAGTTTGAAGCAAACGTTGGCTAGATGGGGATTCAAAAATTCTAAATCAGACAGCTCTCTTTTTTACTATCATCAAGGTAACCAAGTTCTATTTACCTTAATTTATGTTGATGATATTTTGATTATTGGGAATTGCAAACACTTGATTCAGAGATTTATTCGTGAGCTAAACGCCATATATGCCTTGAAAGATCTTGGAGAACTTGACTACTTCCTTGGTATTGAGACTTATAGAAATGGAGATGGTATGTACCTAACCCAAGCCAAATACATAACTGATCTACTTGATCAATTGAACCTAAACCACATTAAACCTTGTGGAACACCAGGAGTAACTGGTAGACCTCTATCTATGTATGAAGGACAACCATTGGAAAATCCCACCATTTATAGAAGTTCCGTTGGAGGACTTCTATACCTAGCTTATACCAGACTAGAAATTGCCTTCATAACAAACAAATTAAGTCAATTCATGCAGAATCCAACATATACACACTGGAAGGCAGTAAAGAGAGTTATAAGATACTTACAAGTAACAAAAAACTATGGATTACACCTAAAGGCATCAAACAACTTACAAATTACAGCCTTTTCTGATGTCGATTGAGCGTGTAATCTGGATGATAGACGCCTCATTTCTGCTTATCTTGTGTTCCTTGGAAGCTCTTTAGTGTCGTGGGCCTCTAGAAAACAGAGAGTTATTGCCCGTTCTAGCACAGAAGCCAAATATAGGGCCTTGGCACATGCAGCAACAGAATTGAGTTGGATTCAGTCCTTATTGAAGGAAATCAATGTCCCTATTGAAAAAACTCCAATAATTTGGTGCGATAACACAAGTGCCCTTTCCTTGGCAGCAAACCCTGATCTTCATTCAAGAAGTAAACATGTAGAAATTGATCTACATTTTATCAGAGACAAGGTAATTGACAAGTAACTTGAAATTAGATATGTTCCTACCGACGAACAGGTAGCTGATGGCCTGACGAAGAACCTTTCTGAAGCAAGTTTCAACACCATGCGCAGCAAACTTGGGGTACTGCCAGTCTCCTGTAGTTTGAGGGGAGGAGTTGGAAAATAAAAGAAAAGTCCCGTGTAAAAGTCTCTTTTTATGTGTATTGTCTTATTCCTCTTCAATAGGCTTCTGAGCCCTTTTCCCTCTTTGGGCATATGGTTTTTGGGCCTCTATCGTTGGCTGTACCCTAGGGTTTTTCTCTTCTTTATTTCTCTTTACTTAATGTACTATATATTTATCTTGTTCCCTAATGAGAAGCAGTAGCATCGTTTGTGTGCCTTTGCCTTTACTTTATTTTTTTCTCATGTCGATAATCTTCTTGCAACTTATCGTGCAACTTCCACCTACTTGGCTCACTTAGAAGTTCTTCAGCCATTGACATGACTTCCATCACACACACCTTGCATAACCGCCCAAGCCAATGACCATGTGTAAACCTGTGGCAACGCTAACATCACATCTTCTATCATAGTAAAGCGAACATACCATGAGGATGATTTCTATCTCTTTTCAAAGGAAGAGATCATCATCTTCTCTAACAAGAGAAACACTGTCAGCATCCAGCCTAGAGCCATTTGACGAATCTACTCTGTTAGGACAATTTTTCTTCATATACCAGGTTGTCTGTATCTTCAGCAACAAGCTTTCTTTTGCATGAATCTTTCTTATTCTTCCAATTGCTAGCTACCAATGTTGAATCTTCATGTTAAGTACGTCCTTCACTCTTTAGCTTTCTTTCCTCTGAAAACAGTTTACTAGAAGCCTCAGCAAAATTCAAAGAGATTACTCAGATAATTTGAAGTTTTGGTACCTTCCTCCATTTGCAGCATGTGAAACTGCTCCTTTAGGTACAGTCGATTTCGGATTCCCTCGCTTCAAGCTTCTCCGAAAACTCTTTGGCTATCGAAATTCCACGCACATTTGCAAGAATATTCTTAGCAAAACTTTTTCGTATCGTGCTTGCAGCCCTCAAATCCATTTCTCCCAATCTTCATTACTAATGCTAGATTTCTTAGAACCTCAGCCGGATCCATTGTTGGACTCCACTTGACCACCATCATGGTTTAACTTTTCAAAACCACATTTGCTTGGTATTCCTTTCAATGCCTTGTGTAACTCAAATTTATCAGCATATCTTTGACTTGCACTTGCCACAAGCCAAAATTGATCATTCCTTCAAAATTCTCCACGTCAATTTTCACTGGACTCATAAAGAATGACATATTCATACTCATAGTGAATCTGTAAATAGTGAAGAACCAACACTATTCACAGAACCGTAGCTCGTTTTAAGAAATCTGAACTGTAGCTTGTTTTAAGAAATATTTTCTGATGTGAAAGTTCAGACAATGCTGAAACCACAGAGCATACTTAGAAATTCTAGAAACTAAACCTAAAGCTCTGATAGCACTTTATGGGAAAAAAACCTTTATTTCTACGAAATACGTATAAAATAACTAAGAAATAAAAAGAAATAACAAAAATAAAGAAAACACAAGAGTAAACGTGGAAAACTCCAAACTAGAGAAAAAATCATGGTCCACAAAAGGAAATCTACTATGTGAAAAATTATTACAATTACACAAATTTCTCTCCCCAACCCCAATTACACAAACACTCTCTCAAAGCAAATACCGACTTAAAGTATTTCAATTCGGATGATTAAAACTCAAGCCTATGGGCTCATTTGATAACACTTGAAGCATACTCCCTCCTTGTACTTTTCCGATGTGGGACAACTTCTAGCATTTGGAGCACACGCCCTTCTTGTATCTTTTAGGTGTGGAATAAACTTCAATTGTAATATTTTGCAAAAACCCAACAGATTTCTGGACAAGCCCCACGTAGGTGTTAAGCCAGTGCCAAGAACGCCTTCATCTTTGAGCTCTTGGTTACCCGTTCACAGAAATCTAGCACTAATGTGGTGCTCTACTGAATGCACTGTAATAAACTCAAGTTGGGTGCAGATGAGTATGAAGTAAATAGAATAGAATGACACTAATATTAACTGTGTAGAATTCTCTTAAAGAGTCTGTGTAGGAAAAATGACTTACCTTGAGTAAGGCTGCTCTCTTCCTTCTATAGAGAGAAAAAGCAGGTGAGCTTCAAAGTGAGGGACGAAGAAAAGAGGGTGACATGCCACATCTAGGTCTTTTCCCTCCTCTTACTGCGAGTGGAGACGTAGTGGTGTCCTGGGTGATCCTCTAAGGCATATCGTAGTTTGAGTACAATATATCAATACCCTACCGTTGGCTGTCCTTTGTACAGGATGCTCAAGTCCGTTCGACTCCTAAGTTGGTGCGCTCAATCTTTTGTAATTCCTCTTTGACCCAGTCTGCCTAGGTAGACGGGACTTGTGATATGTGGCATCTCGACTTTACCCTATAATGATAACTACTTCTAATTTTTGTTCTCTAAACTCCTCCGAATAAAAGATCATAGGTTCGAATTCCTAAACGTACATCAAGGGCAAAACACTTCTATTCCCTAATATTACCGTAATATAAAACATTCCTTTTCAAAAACATCTTTATAGAAGGTAGAAGGGTTGTAAGCAAGGCTGATGTCATTGAAAAAATATGAATGTGCATGGATATTTAAGGAAAAATCAGAAAAATAAACAAATAAACAAATTTTAGATTTTGTTTAAACAAATTTTGTTGACTTGCAAAAATAAATAGCTTTATCCTTGATAATATGATCTTGTTAAAAAGAAAGGAGAAAAAAAGCTAAACCAAAACTCACCCAGAGAAAAAGACTAAAATGACCTTGAAACATTTATCAATCTAGATTACGGATGAAGCGTAAATGAGTGATATAGAAAGGCAAAAAGACAATTACATAGAAGTGTCTAAATAACACAATTTTTTTTAAAAATTAATATATTTACAAAATCAAAACCTTGTTACTGTATTCCAACGAAATACTTGCTAATCAAGACCCCTATTTTCAAGTAGTAAAGCTATAAACAAAATAAAAAGAATTCCATTCTTCACACAGAAAACAAGCAACAGCAGGAACATCAATATTACATTCAAATACACTGCCAAGAAGAAAGGGGCACAGATCTAGCTGTGTACAATCATATGAAGATGCTACGATCATCTATTCAAGGACAATTACAGTGATCATCCAATTATACCTCCAAGCGATTCTAATGATACAACAGCAACATTCGTAACGGCGACAGATGACGAACAAGGCTTCTCATGCATATATAAGATATATATGAATAATGTACAAGAAAATGATTGTGAAATCATTATCCTCTTTTGATAGATAATATTATGTGTACATACATCTTCTAAGGTTTTGGTTGGCCATCGGGATTACGACCGAGAAGCTGGGACGAGGACGTCCATTTGGGATCTGATTGCTGCTGGTTTGTGGCCAAGATGGGCTGTGGCTGCTGTTGTCCCTGCTGTGCATGGGCACTACTAAAATGGTGTAAAGGAGGTCGGGATGATGAATACTGAGGAGGTCGATTGAACGGATTTCCATTTATCGATGGGACCTGTCCTGCTGCTATTCTAAGCCGTTGAACTTCTTCCTTCAGAGCTTCGCTCAGAGCTGTGGATCACAGAAAATACTCATATGAATCCTTGTGTATGTGAATGAACCTTCCCTTTAACTAAAGGAAAAGAGAGAACAAAGAAAGATCTAACAAACAACACATCCCAGAGAGAAGGGTAAACTCTAAAACATAAACATTTTCCTTCTTTCTTTTGCTTGTTTTGTGTGTTTTCGTTAATTTATATACTTGTTTTATGCCATGAAGTGGATTTAGAGAAGTGAAAGTTGAATCGAAAGGAACTTGCAACATGCATACCGTCCCGAAGCTGTGCTTGCTGCTCCATAGCCTGTAAACGAAGTTTTAGTTCCTTATTTTCGACGGTTAATCCAGTTGTATCTCTCTGCATGACATGAAATTCTCATATAAGAATTGGTACATACACTTGGATCAAAATTTAACGTCAAACCTCTTACATAAATGAAAATCCAGGGTTTAAAGAGTTTAAAATGGCCAGGATACCACAGTACAAGGCAAAAACAGAGTCATCTTGGTTGACGGTATCAATGAATCATCGGAAAGTGGGCGGTTTAAAAGATTGAACAATTGGAGTTTATAGTGGAACCATCACATTCTAAACTCAGATAAATTGAACAGCAAAGGGAAACAGAACATGTAAGAATGGACAGGTTTTTCAGACAACAATATAGCATATAAGGTAAAACCCAAATCTCCAATTAAGAAGAGAAGATATCATGATTTCAAGTTCTAAAAATGTAGAATGCAGCCATATTAAGACGAGAATTCCACATGATGGACGCCATTGATCCAACACGTAGAACTGAGATTGATAATTAAGTGAAGAAACCAGAATTATTTTCTGTTTCTGTGAGCTTTATGTGGATTCTTATAACATCAAATCAAGAGATTGTGTTTCAATCCTACGAATGTCATTTCTTTTCCAAAAGTGTTACGAATATACATAAGAAATTAAATATACTTTAACCTAACTTGTCAGATTTGGAAGAAGTTCAACATGTATAAGGTAGGAGTTCCATCCCCTAATAAGTTGTCGATTTGAACCTACTTCTCAAAAAAAAAAAACCTATCTAATTTTGAAAACCTACAAGCGAAGGGAGTGCTATAGATATATAGAAGACTAGAATACAATACTCTATCAAGCATCAACTTAGGCCTTCAAGTCTAGAGATGATTTTACATGATCCAACCTCATGACTCTCTGGGAATTCAAGACGACGTCTCAACTTTATAGTATTTTGTAGTCCCTTTTCTTCTACTTTACTAGAGATTCAACATACACCAGATCAGAGGGAAATACTCTGCTTATAGAATGAGCTATTGTTCAATTTCTGCTTCTAACCTGAGATTTTTCTTCAAGAAATCTAGATTCTATTCAACTTCAGCAGCAATACTGATATGGTTTCTGAACATCTGTAAGCCAAATGGGTTTCAGAAGAACACAAGCAACTTACATTTTTGGCCTACAACACTTCCAATCCACTGAAGAGCGAAACAGAATTCAATTCATACCTGTAGAATCGTCACCTGCGCCGACAGAGTGGTTGCTTCAGACTGCAGAGTCTGAACCTTCCTCTCCAGCTCGTTCGTGTACCGTATCTTCCTCTCTTTAGAACGAGCCGCCGATTGTCTATTCGCAAGAATCCTAGAAATCCAAATCCATCCCACCCAAGATTCAGTTCATCAGTTTCAAATTCAGTTCATTAGACTCAAAATTCCAGTGCAGAAGTTTCTTCTATCATCTAAAACGACCTCGAATTCAACAACAATGTGTAAGATCCAATTCAATTGAAGATAGAAAAAGAAAGTGAGTGATGATGACCTTTTAGCTCTTTTGGGGTCAATTAGGGCTAGCTCTGCAAGTCTCTCCGGGTCCATCGCCTTCTTCACTCCGTCAATTAGGGTTGAATCGGCTTCAAACGACGACGAAGACCCATCCATGGAAAGGCTATGTCGATGACGAACTGGCCGCTGTTCACTCACCGGAGTTTTCCTCCCCAAGGAATCGATCTCCCCGCAATCGCCGCCGAGGTCCAGATTCTTGAAGAAATCGGAGTCCATGGACAAGCTCCGCAAGTGACCGCCAAAGGGTCCGGAGACAACCGGCTCCGGCTTGGGGCGAACGGCGTCATCGGAGGCCTTGGGATTGGAGGAATCGACGGCCATGGGAGCGCCGCCGGCTCGGGGAGGAGAAGGGGAGGAGAGAATCGAAAGGTCAAGCTCCGAGGGGTCGAAGAAGAGAAGGTCGTCGAGGTTTGGGAAGCGGAAGGAACTGTCGGAGTGGGAGCGGCGGTGGTGGGAACCGCGGTGGGGATTTTCCGGCATCTGGTCGATATCCATCGCCGCCGCTTGCGGTGGCTTCCTCGCCGAGAATTTGGGTATCTCCATCAGCATCTGGTTTCTACGTTTGCTGTGAATTTGTGATAGCCGCGGCGGTGGTGGCGGTGGGAGTTGCAACGATCAACAGTTTATCAACAGCGAAATCTGATCTCTTTCTTCATTTTACTTCTACACTTCAATTTTATAATCTAGAGAAATTAAGAGAAATTAGAAATTAAATTAATTATGTTCCTGTTTTTGATTGGTTGTGTTCTTGAAGAGAAAATTGAACTGATCGTAAATTTGTGAAGATCGATGTTGCAATAAAATCAACAAACAAACAAAAAATGTGTGGGAAATTGAAATTGGTAAGTGGCGATTTTCTTTTGGTTGAGAAAATCGATTTTTTTGTGCGTCAAGTGTACCTAGTCCTTGCTTGCATTTCACATTATAGTTTCTCAATTTTGGCCAAATATATGTGTTTTTACTTCAACAACTCGAGTGAGAATTCAACTTCTTTTTTATTTCCGAACTATATTCAAATTGACAATTTTATACAAATTCATCTGTTTCATTGTTATTAATTTTTTATAGTATAGGTCACCAGACAAGGCATTTATTATCTTTTATGAATTAAATTTTTATCTCTCACAATTATGTTTGTTTTTTACTTTTTTTTTATATCCATGAGTGTCCGAACTAGCCTACACACCATTCGACTAATTTCACGAGACTAGCTACTACTTGATTCTACAACATTTGATTGCCAAAAAACTCATATTAAATCAACTATGTGGTTAGCCTAGTTTAAACTCATTCCTTTTAAATTCAAATTTATCTCGACTCTTTAAGTTTGTTGAAATAAAAAAAATGAAAAGAAGAAAGACTCAAAAGCACGAACTTTTAACCTTAAATTTCAATAATTTGGATTCTAGTTGTTAACAAGGTTGACATTATCATAATTTAGCAAGCAGCGTCACGTCACGAAGGTGAGAGAGAGGAGAGAAAGAAAATATGTTGTTTTTAATTATAAAATTTTGTCATGTCATCACAAAAAACCTAAAAAAAAGTTATTTCCATTTTGGTAAAAGTATATGATCTTGAAATTTATGGATTGAGATGGCATTTTTTCTCAAAACTATTCTCTGTGTTGGTGCAATTTTTGTGATCCTGATCCAACTGGAAATTTGGGTCAACTGAACCAAATGACCAAGTGGATCGACCGTCGAGTGATTAAACAAAGTTTGGGTCTTGGCTAGTAAAGATTGTGACCCGATGAGTTGTGAATAGGAGAAGGGCGAGAATCTTATTGTTTTTAAGACAGAGAGAGTTGATAGTCTACACGAGGTCTTGGCTCTGTTGGCGTGGTGCCAGTCTACCATAATCTGATACTTAAGTCAATATATGAGCTTAAGAGGAGAGAAGTAAATAGTGGTTTGAGAGAAAATGGCGTACCTTAAAAAGTCAAGAGTCCTTTTTATTTATAGGATTTGACCATGAAGATGATTAAGCAAAGGCGAAGGCGACCTGAAGTCAACTTTATATGACCATGAAGTTGAGGCAAAGGCGACTTGCAAAAAAAGAAGGTGAGTGGATGTTGGTTTTGGTGCCAGTCTACTATAATCTGATACTTAAGTCAATATATGAGCTTAAGAGGAGAGAAGTAAATAGTGGTTTGAGAGAAAATGACGTACCTTAAAAAGTCAAGAGTCCTTTTTATTTATAGGATTTGACCATGAAGATGATTAAGCATCTTGTAGTTTTAGGGATGATTGTGCATTGTGGTGCGAGTACAAAATCAAGAAACGAGCAATCGTGCAGTCTTTGCACTTTTTCTTTGGCCCCAGCCCGAAATGAGTCTTACTCGGGCTCGTGCTTGCTTGGTAAATTCACCTTAAACAATGGCCCCCCCTTTCGAGTTGGGTGAATCACCACATCATTTACATGAGGCGAAGAGTAGCCCAACTTCGAAAATAGCATTTTTGTCTAGACCGATTAGTATCTAACTACCGTTAATCTTTGTCCTTTAAGAACAGAGTTTATGTTCCCTGCGTTACGTATGATTTGCAAAGTCGAGGTAGTTCCCGAGGTTGAGGTAATGCTCAAAGCCCAAGTGATACTTGAGGCCGAGATAGTTCTCAAAGCCGAGATAGTTATTTCTTGAGGCCAAGATAGTTCTCAAGGTCGAAATATTGCTTGAGGTCAAGGTAACACTCGAGGCCGAGGTGATTTCTCAAGGCCGATATAGTGC